>NC_000073.6:46564746-46881071 GCF_000001635.26 Mus musculus
CTAAGTTTTGTTGTCAGGACGGCTGAATGGAATGGAGGTCCTGAGAAGCTGGAGATGTAGTCACTGTCCAGTAAGCTTGCTGAGGGCATACAGAACAATGAAGTGGTTTATGGGTAGTAATTCAATCAGTGGCCACAACATAAAGGGTCATTAAGTTTTTAAATATATGAACAACCATGAAACAAAATGTGCTCATAGGAGACTGGTGTCTTGGGACTACCCCCGCGTGGGGATGCTGGGCTATAGAACATGGAGAAAGTGGGCTGAGCTCTGGTCTGCATACCCCTTCTCTCTGTCCTGAATCTGAATACCATGTGACCAGCCTGCTTCAAACTCCTGCCACTCTGACCCCTTCCATACCCTACACTGCCAACCATGATGGACAAGATGGAGCGCACCCTCAAACTGTGAGCAGAAATGAGCCTTCCCCACAAGTTCCTCTTGCTGGGGTGCTTTCTCACAGCAACGGGAAACAAGACACTGAGTTTTAACTACTAAACTTTCAATGCAACTATTTGATTCTGAAATGCCTGTTTTTCTGGGGCAAAAGTCAATGTCAAAGTCTAATTTTAGGAGCAAAAAGCAGTTTCCTTTCAGCACATTAGATGATGTTAAACACTAAGAAATACGATAATGCAGTGTCTGTATTGGAGAAGCAAGTTTTCTGTAGAGTTGGACCGTGGTTAAAGAAAGCCCACGCATGGTCTCACTCAGGTCTGGAGAGATGGCTCAGTAGTTAAGAGCACTGGCTGCTCTTCCAGAGGACCCTGGTTCAATTCTCAGCACCCACATGGAGCCTCACAACTCCAGTCCTAGGAGCATCTATGCCCCCTGCTGGCCTACTTGGGCACTGCACACAAGTGATGCCCAGACATAACATGCAGACAGAATATACATTTTAAAATTTTAATGAAAAAGTAATGTATAGCTGATTTAAAGTATACCGGATGGCACGTATTCAGCGTATACAAACACTACGTGTTACATATGGGATTTGAGGCTACATTTGACAAAGGAGACTTGAGCCTCTACAAAATCTGACCTTCCCAGAGGGTCCTGAAACCAATTGCCCTGGGAATACAAAGGGCAACTGTGCTCTTTTTTTTTTTTTTTTTTTTTTTTTTTAAAGACACTGTTTTCTGAATCCCAGCTTTTGAGCCAGGCAGGCAAGGGCCTGCTGGATCCTTAAACCTTAGATTCGAAATTTACCCCATCCTGGAAAGTTGAGTTTGAGTAATTCCAAATGTCATGACAGTTCTCATACGTCCAGACAGAACCAATCAGCTGGGGTGATCAGTTGTAGCCGTCAACAACATGTCTCGGCTCTTCCAGTAACAGTCACTTCAAGAACTTCTGTTGGAAATAGGACCACTAGGCTCCAACTTCTACAGCACAGCCCTAGGCACAAGGATCCGACAAAATGCAAGCAGCTTTGGGGCAGGCTGGGGGTAAGAAGCACCATGATGTTTCTCTGAGTGTTGAGAACCTTAAAGAAAATTATCAGCTGAGTCCCTGCCGCTGACATCCAGGAAGCCCCGTAAATCAAACGATCGAAGGACAATGTCATTTGAATGTTTCCTTAGCTGCTGTATTAATAAAAGATAATGTAATACATGGTAAATATGTATTTGAAAAAAAAACAACAAGAGCTTTCCGTCTCTCTTGATTATTATTGGATATTCGAATGCAAACAAGCCAAACCATCCCTCAAACAGTTCTGATCACAGAGCTGGGTAAATATTAGCTCAGCCTGCCTCCCAGCTGCTAACCCCGGGGTTCAATGTGACTGTGCGCTAACAAGGAAAGAAGCTGCAGTGTCATTCACCCTGTATCTTCACTCACTGACAACCCAGTGCTTCACATGGCTGTGAGCTCCCTAGTCACCTCAACAGGGTACAGTTCGGTGGGATGGAGCAGAGATGAGACTGAATAAAGAGCCACCTTGGAAAGGGGTCTTTCTCCCTGGCAATGCCACAGCAAACAGATGCTCAGGTCCCATGACACCTGTACTCATGGAAGAAAAACTAGACAGAAGCACACTGGGAGGGGCTAGCCAGACGGGTAGAGGGTAAACCACCACACCTGACCGCCTGACCGTCTGAGTTCATGGTACTGCCCCACAAGGCAGCAGTGGGAGAGAACCAACTCTCTAGCACCTCTAAACACATGCCACAGCACAGCCCCCTCCCAGACCCCCCAGTGTATACAGAATGACAAAAAATACAACTACAAGAATGGTTAAGTACACTGGGTAACCTTGATCAAATGAATCACTAATGAAATCTCACCAGGAAAAACTTAGCCTGACTCTTCTTTGGTATAACTAAGTAAAAAGCACCTAAAGAGATAACCGCTCACCTAGCATCCTGCACCCGATGCCACACTGTATCATCCCCAACAGTCGATATTTCCTTCAAAGTCCTACGTGACAGCCAGCAATAGCGGCAAAGGCCTTGAATCCCAGCACTCAGGAGAGGGAGGCAGGTGGATCTCGGTGAGTTCAGGACCATCCTGGTCCACATAGCAAATTCTAGGCAGGCCAGTAATACACAGAGAGACCCTGGTTTCAAACAAAAAACAAATTCATATGTGACTACAAACAGAATCCTACACAATGACAATGCACTGATTTTTTTATCTGTCTGTCTTCTTGTCTGTCTGTCTACCCATCTACTACACTGGGGATTAAAGCCTGAGTCTTGTTTGTGCCGAGCACAAGCTTCAACACTGGGTCATGGCTCCAGCCTTCCCTTAATCTAGGGAAATATTTGTGAAACTAGGTGCTATGAGTGAGCCCCACTGCTCTGAACTTGGGAACCAGTGGCTGGCATTCATTCTTACCCTCTACTCTACCTCTACTCTTTTTAAAAATATAATTTTTATTTTTATGTATACAGAGGTTTTGTATATATTTGTCTATTTTCATGTGCATGCCAGGTACCCAGGAAGGCCAGAAGAGGGCACTGGACTCCCTGGAACTGGAGTTACAGATGGTTGTGAGCTGCCATGTGGATGCTGGGAATTTATCCCAGGTGCTCTTAACCCTAGAGCCAGTTTTGCAGTTATATTTTATATTTTGAGGTTCTATACAAATTTTTATTTGAAAATAGAAAGAAAATGGCTCTAGTGTTGCCAAATACTTAAAAACTAAGAATAAATAGAATTATGAAATGTTGGAACCAGAAAGAATTTCGGCCCATGAATTTGTGAATGCTGAGAGGAGGCCATAAGAGAGGGAAGACTTGCCTAAGCCTTCACAGGAAACTAAATTCATTCAATACCAAATATTCTTCTGTGCCAGGCATTGGGTGGGAAGATGTATGAGAAGTCCTGGGAACTGGAGAGGTGTCTCAGTGATTAAAATCACTGCCTGCCCTTGCAGAAGACCCAAGTTCAGATCCCAGCACCCACAGAGCAGTCCATAATCACTTGTAACTCAGGCTCTAGGCAACCAACCCAACACCCTCTCCTGGACTCTGAGGGCACCAGGCACACATAGAATTATGTGGTGCACCTGCAGACATACAAACAAAACACCTACCCACCCACCCCAAAGAAAGTTAAACATAAATAAGTCTTTAAGAAATTCAGACATCACAATGCTCACAATTTAGAGGGACATAAATACTGAACACAGCAAGGGTGCTAGCAATAAAATAGAAGATGAGGGAGCAAGGGGTACAGACACCAGGGTCTGGGGGCTCAAGGACTGGAGGACTGAAAGTCACAGCCATGAGGTACTTACACCCCCAAACATGTGTATCTGCTACACTTCCCATGATCTGGCTCACTGATTCCCAAGATGAAGCAATGAAGCTGAGCATCTGTAATTTCCTAGGATTCCATTTTCTTTCAACGCCACAAAGAGTAAATTAGCACAATGCAACAGGATGTTAAAAGGACTGGGTAAAACTATGAAGCAGAACCAGAGAAACCTTTGAACAGGGATGTGATACAGAGACAAGAGTATGGAGATGCCCCGCCGGGTGACACTGGACAGCATTAGGTCCCCTGAGCCTCTGCTTTCTGAACCTGTAGAATAAGGAGCCAAGGCTGAGTGGTCTCTGAGGCTTCAGTGCCCATCGACTATGAGTGGTCATGTCCTCGTGTTATTTGACTCTGAGATAAAAAAACGAGACGGATTTGTGGCACCACTGGGCTCCTGGTGTTTGCAATGTCCTCACGTGCATTGTCCCCATCTGAGAGCAGATGATGGACTGGCATTCTTCTCGTGTCCTAATAAGGAAGACTGGGCCCTCAGTCAACGCAAGGTCGGTCACACTTCTTGCTCTGTACGATCTACTCTCTATCCTAGCTCTGGCCAAGGGAACCAGCAGGGAGATCGTAAAGGGCTTTTAAGAACCTGTGGCCTAAGTGAAGGGCCCTGGGGCTTAGCATGCTCACACACCCTCATCCGTACCAACAATGACTGAACCAGAATATCAACTTTAGAAGTTCTTGCTGTAATAAACCTATTCTCAAGCTTTTAAAAAGTCTGCATGCTTAGCCAGTGTGCTGGCACGGGCCTACAATTAGAGAAATAAGGAAGATTAAGAGACCAAGGTCATTCTCAGCTATGAACAGAGTTCCAGACCAGCCTAGGATACATGAGACCCTGTCTGGGAAAAGAAATAGAATTCCCATGGTACTGTATTCCTTATTACATAATACCTAGGAGCTGGAGAGATGGTTATTGAACCATGATGGTTAAGAGTGGCTGCCCTTCCAGAGGACTCAAGTTCATTTTTTTTTGTTGTTGTTGTTTTGTTTTTCGAGACAGGGTTTCTCTGTGTAGCCCTGGCTGTCCTGGAACTCACTCTGTAGACCAGGCTGGCCTCGAACTCAGAAATTCGTCTGCCTCTGCCTCCCGAGTGCTGGGATTAAAGGCGTGCGCCACCACTGCCCGACTAAGAATCTACATGATGGCTCAGTCTGTAATTCTACTCCCCAGGAATCTGATGCCCTCTGCTGACCTCTAAGAGCACTGCATGCACACACTGTACAGACATCCATAGACATCCATAGAAGCAAAACACCCCACACATAAAAAGTACAGTTGAGGGCTGGAAAGACGGCTCAGTGGTTAAGAGCATTGGCCAGTCCTACAGAGGACCAGGGTTCAGTTCCCAGCACACACGTGGCAGCTCACAACCATCTCTACCTCCAGTCCCAGGGCATTTAAAGCCCCTGTCTGGCCTCCAAGGGCCTATGTAGCACACAAACATACATTCGGGCAAAGAGAGAGAGAGAGAGAGAGAGAGAGAGAGAGAGAGAGAGAGAGAGAGAGAGAGAGAGAAAGGAGGGAGGGAGACAGCCAGCTATAAAATAAGTATACCTTTAAAAATAAATTTAAAATTACAGTGAAAAATAAAAATATAGCTTTGACCAAGCATTTCAGTATAGAACTGTCCAACTTCTAATAGCAAAACCTCGTAAACAACCTAAATTTCCAAAAATAACCACATAAATTGTGACATATCCAAACAGTAATGAGATTTTTTTTAATGTCAAATAACTATTTTAAAGGATAGCTAATACAAGTGAAACAAAACCAATATTGTTATAGATGGGAAAATCTAGATTATAAAATAACCGTCTCATGTTTTCAAAACTACCATAGAAAAGTGTGGAAAATATATTGGAATATTTTAAGCGGTTCTCTCTGGGGTGGTTAAAGTACATGCAATTCTACAATGAGCACATATTATTTTTAGAACAAGAAACTTAAAATTACTTTTTAAAAATAAATCCCTATCCTGCCTACCTCATAAAGTAATAATAAAAGCCAATAAAAGGATAAGCTTTTGTTTATACCCTAAAATGGAATCCCCAGGAGAGGGGAACCCAGCC
This sequence comes from Mus musculus, assembly GCF_000001635.26. Lineage (NCBI taxonomy): Eukaryota > Metazoa > Chordata > Mammalia > Rodentia > Muridae > Mus > Mus musculus. The sequence continues at coordinate 46,570,597 of NC_000073.6, forward strand.
CTGATGATCATGTGGTGTCTGGGTTAGCCTCCAGGAACTGGGGACTCTGGAGCCCTCTATTAAAATCTCTGCCCAAAGACATGTCCAAGGAAGGGCAGGGCTGGAGCCATCCTGCCTGGTATCATTCTGCCCAGTGACACACCTGACTGGAGTAAAGCAGCAGGTCGCAGCCAGGAAAGACATGGAGGGAAGCCTGAGTAGCCAAAGGCTGACTTGACCTCCACTGGTCCTCAGGCCCTAGGTATCAAAGGTCATTATGCCTGGGAAACATGATGTGTGGACCTCTGCCACAGTCTCGGGGCCAGGCGTGCATTTGTAGTGCTAAATCTGAGGATGTGTGAGGATCATAATTGGCCCATTGTTTTAAAGAACAATATTCCCTTCCAGGACAGCCAGGACCACGCAGTGAGACCAAAACCCACCCTGAAAGAATAATATGCTTAGGTGGGCTTGATCTTGATGTAAGCATATACATATCCCTACAGGCCCCTAAGATCAACACAGGTTTTAGCCAACCGAGGCTAGAACCCCAATGTAGCCACACGTGAATCCAAAGGGGCCCACAGGCCTCCTGTGTGTACCTTTACCAATGATTAAGCCATCAGTATCAGAAACAAGAGAAAATAGGAAGGCTACAGTGGGCAGTCATGAGTACTTGACAGTGAGCAGAAAAGGCAGGGCATCCTAAGAATGCATAAGGATGCTGGGTGACAGAGAACCAATGTTGTATAAAGACTAAAGTGCACACTTGCAATCCTAGCACCTGGGAGGCTGAGGCAAGAGGATCATAAACTTGAGGTTAGCTTGGGCTCTGCAGCATAATCCTGTCGAGGATAGAAAGGAAAGGGGGGGAGGGGAGAGGAGGGAAGGAAATAAGCAGGAACTGATACAATGTAAGAGCGTGAATAAAGTGACTGCCCATCACAAGAGAGTAGGGATACTTCATTGCGATCAGATGAGGCCTGAGAAATGCAAGAATAGTCACTAAAGTAAAAGTGCCAGCCTAAAAGCACACACATGTGCACATCACTAAAGGGACACAGCAGGATTAGTGGATGGGTGGGTGGGTGGATGGATGGGTGGATAGAAGGATGGATGGATGGATGGATGGATGGATGGATGAGTGGAAGAATGGATGGATGGGTGGAAGGAAGGATGGATGGATAGGAGGATGGATGGGTGGATAGATGGGTGGATGGGTGGATGTGTGGGTGGATGGATGGGTGGGTGGAAGGATGGATGGATGGATGGATAGATGGATGGATAGAAGGATAGATGGATAGATGGATAGATGGATGGATTGATGGATGGATGAGTGGGTGGATGAATGGATGGGTGGACAGATAGATGGGTGGATGGATACACATGTATGTATGTATGTATGTATGTATGTATGTATGTATATACATGTGTATGTATTTATATAAATAATTACAGAAGAACCCATGAACTTTAGGAGTAAGGAAGTAGGATGGAATGTGATGTAAATATAGCACTTGTGTAGAATTTTAAAAAAATAATAATAGTTAAAATAAGAGTGCCAGGCATGGTGGCACAGAGTTTTAATCCAAGCACTGAATAGCAGAGTCAGGAGGCCTCTGAGTTTGAGTCTACATAGCAAGTTCCAGACCAGTCAAGTTTACATAGTAAGAACCTTACAAAATAGAAAACAGAAAGAAAAGAAACCTCTGTTTCTTGCTGCTGCCTGGCTTTGCTGCAGCCTGTTCTCAGACAACTCAGACCTCTCTGGTGGCCACTCTACTATTGGGGAAGAGGGAGGGACGGGGTCTGTTATCACATATTTTTCTTACCATTCTGTCTTTTAAAATGATCAGAAAAGACAAAAGCGCAGGCGATAGAGCAGGGGCAGAAAGAAAGGAAACTCAAGGTAGAGGAGAGCGGTGAGCGGAAGGGGAGCAGCGCAGCGAGGACCCGGGCACCCTTTCCTCTTGGATGTGAGGAGTGAGCTCTGTTACCCCCGCCTCTAATGTCCCCACCCACCCATCCCCATATTCCCCCCAAGCCGCCAGCTTCGGAAACAACGAAGTGTCAGGTGAATCAGATCACCATGGGCAGAAGAACCCACCTCTCCCCAACTGCCCTCCTGGAACACTCTGACCTGCCTGCTGGGGCTTCTCAGCTGGGAGGGCTGCTAATGACAGGGAATTAATTTGGGTATTTCGATGCTGAGGTGCCACCTCGCTGCATGAAAACAGTGTGCTGCTGGCTTCCTCTGGATCATCCAGGTGTCCCCAGCATCAGGCCATCAGGGGCAACTGTGACCCCTAAGGGATGAGGCAACCTTGGGTGGGGAGGGGCTGGGAAGAGTCTGCAAGCAAAGGGAGCCAAGGCGTGGGGGATTCTCCAATGATGCAAACACAAAGGAAAGGCCAGCCTCCGGGTCAAACCCACGGCGCAGTGGAACCCTGGCCATCTGGCAGCAGATGGCTGTTCTATTCTAGACCTGGCCATTCCCCTGGAGAAAACCCCTTCTATAATGGTGCTGTCGTTCTCAAATCGCACCTCATGCTCAGATGCAGCCAGGGCATGAAAACAAAAGCCGAAGTCTCCGCACGGAACAGCAAATTGGTTTTGGGGTTTTTTTTTTTAATCATCTCTTTAAAAGGTTTGTCTTGCCTGAACACATAAAGGCAAAAATAATATAGTGTGCATATGCATAGGCACAGACATAAAACACATGCACACGCACACGCACACGCACACACACACACATGCACGCACACATGCACACACGCACACACACAGAGAAGGGGGCGGGGAGGAACCTAGTAATGCCCACAGAAGGGAAGAAGGGAAGAACCTGCAAGACTGAGGTTAAACAGCACAGAGCATGCCAGTGGGACAAAGCTGGAACTACCAAGAGCAACACCAGCCCTGCAGCCTGCTCCCACCAAGAGGCTGAGAAACAGGGCAGGGCTGGGGCAGCAGGGGCTGAGGAGGAGGTCTAGAAGGGGCTTTACCCCAGGAGGGGCCCAGGCAGGAGACTCACTGGTTTCCTGGGTGCCCTAGCAAGAGACAAAGGCCCAGATTCATGGGCCTATTTTCTTTATATTTAACTGCTTGAATTAAAGGTGTTAACTGCAACCAAGCCACAGGAAAATGTGTATGTGCAAGCCAGAGGTCACTCAGGTACCGTGCCTCAGGACTGGTCCACCCTGCTTTTTGGAGATAGGGTCCCTCACTTTTGTGTAGGACTCACTGAATAGGCTAGGCTTGCTGGCCACTGAGTCCTGGGATTTGCCGGTCTCTGCCTTCTCAGTGCTGACGTGATAAGTATATACCACCATGCCCAGTTCTTCACATGGGCTCTGGCGGTCAAATGCAGTCTGCATGCTTATACTACAAGTACTTAACCAAATGAGCTATAACCCCAAGCTCCCAAACTACTGTGCTCTCCAGCCTGACCCCCACGTTCTGCTTCCAGGCTAGCAAAGAAGACAAGACCTGAACTGGAAGGACCCAGCAAGTCAGCTAGGTCCATTCTAGTAAGATCAACAGGAAGGCCAGAAAAGCATTTTTCAGACCATAAAGAGGCATCAACGGAACTCAAGCTGATCTGTACCCTCAGCACTTCCCTCCCATGTCCCAGGGTGATAACAAGGCCACCTGGGCTAGGAAAAGACAAATCTATCTCAAGGCAAGGTGTCTAGGTGGCAGCCCAGTTCTGCCCGCCAACCCGCTGTGCAGCTGGGCCAGGTGCTTAGCTTGTTTGAGTTCTAGTGTTCCCATGTGTAAAACAAAGACACTAATGGGCATTTAATATGATTAGTAGAAATAAATGAGACAGCATACGCTGTGAGCACCAGGTAAGGAAAGCCCTAAATTTCACCCTCTGCACAATCTTATACATTTGTCTCTGAAAAGTGCTGATTGCTCTTGAGGGTCCTTTAGGGTTTGCCTTCAGCCTTACGCTAGAGAAGTATAAGGCTGACACTGGCCACCGGGTTTATAGTCAGATGGGTACGGGCTGCTATCCCATCGTGTTTACCCTTCTCTGGGGGGGTCACTCACCAAGCACATCTCTTTCTATGCTTCTTAGCCTGTGGAGAAATGTCTATCTAAGTCCTCTCTGCCTTTGTAAAAGTCAGGCTGTTTTTATGATTGTTGTTGACACACCATGTATAGCCATGTTGAAGTTGGGTCACATGAACGCAGTAACTTGCATTAAGGCTATTCCTCTTTTATAAAACTACAGTGGATACATGGTCATTTATGTTTCCGCATAAATGTTAGAACCAGCTTGTCAACTATGCCCCCCAAAGTCTCATGGGCCATTGATTGGGATTACATTATCTGCAAATGGTCTTGGGAAAAGATAAAAACTTAGCACCATTGTCACACCACTGAGCGGATGTGACAGATGTCTCCATAGGCCTTCTTCAGCAGTGCCTGGCAGTTTATCATCTTTATTGTCATCACCATTACTATCACTACCATCACCACCATCACCACACCACCACCACCATTACCACTACCACCCACACCACCTTCACCACCGCCATCATCACCATCACCACTACACCACACCACCATCACCATCACCACTACACCACACCACCATCACCATCACCACTCACACCATCATCACCATCACTACCATCACCACCACCACCACCACCATCACAACTACCATCATCGCTACCACCACCATCACCACTACCATCATCGCCACCATAACCACCACTACCACCACCATCATCACCATCACCACCACCATGGTCATCACTGTATACATGTACATGTGCTTGTGTGATGTCTGAGTGCATGCGTGTGGAAACTCATCCTTGCGTGCAGGCACAGGCATGCGGATGCCCCAGAGCATGTGAGGAGGTTAGAGGACAACCATTAGGTGCCAGCCTTTGGCTGTAGAAGCCAGGCTTGCTGACCCACAAGCTTCCCTTGACTCTCCCCTCTCAGCCTCCACGACTCCATCATGGGCACTGGGGTTACAGATGCAAACTTTGTCACCTGACACAGCAAGGACGTTGGCTCATGGAGCTGGTTCCCCAGCCCAAGGGCGTCTCTACGGTGCACATTTTTGCTTAGGTTTATGCTCTAAGTAGCTTATACTTTTTGAGGTTAAGTGTAAAAGACACTGCTTTTGATTCTTTGATGCTACTATATATTTTTGAAATGGCCTTTAAGTTCTGGTTCTAAATACTCCAATTTTTAATTGCTTTCTTAGTCTTAATATTTGTTTCATATATTTGGGATAGTCAGGTCAATCCATGAACAGTTTTCCCTTCTCCTTTGATCTCAAGCCTCTTGTTGATTTTCCTTGGTCTCTGACACTGGACAGACCTGAAACCAACAACAAGAGAGGAGACACTCACCTTACTCTATGACATTTCCTTTGATGACAGCAGTTTACAAATGCACTATACTAAACTGCATAAGATCCTTAACGTTTCCTCACTATGGCCGCTAGGTGCTGTCTGCAGGCTTCATGCATCAGTTCACACAGTGACCAGAATGTTTCTGGTTTTTCTGATTACTATGAAAATTACACAGACCTTCACAACTAAAAGCTAGGATTCATTCCTCAGATAAAAAGGTTTGGTGTGTGTGTGTGTCTGTGTGTGTCTGTGTGTGTCTGTGTGTGTCTGTGTATATGTCTGTGTCTGTGTGTGTGTGTCCCTATGTGTCTGTATATGTCTATGTGTGTCTGCATGTGTCTATGTGTATGTGTATCTGTGTGTGTGTGTCTGTGTGTCTGTGTGTCTGTGTGTGAGAGGGGGCAGGTGACTGTCTGTGGAAATGGAATACCACCGAGCTATCCCTCCCTCAGCTCTATTTTTAGTATTTTGTTAAAGACTTTCTGTTTATGCTTATGAGGGATATTGTAATTTTCTCTTTTTGGTAATATCTTCATTGGGGCTTCATATCAGAATTACACTAATTCCATTAAGTATTATAGAAAGTGTCCTCTATTTTCTGAAAAGATTGATATCAAATTGGTGCTATCTGTTTCCTTAAATATTTCATCAAATTTATCAGTGGAACAATAAAGAGTTCTTTATAAAAATTTATTGTTGTTGTTATTGGTTTTTCTATGCAGCCTTAGCTGTCCTGGGACTTACTCTATAGATCAAGATGACCTTGAACTCAGACATCCTCCTGATTCAGGCTCCTGAGTGCTGGGGTTACAGGTATGTGCCACCATGCCCTTCAAGGGAAATTAATTATTTTGTAAAGATTTCAAAAGATTTGTGTGTGTGTATGTGTGTGTGTGTGTGTGTATGGGCCACCCACAGAGACTGGCAGAGGGCATCAGAGCCCTAGAGTTGGAGTTACAGAAGGTCAGGACTACCCAGTGTGGGAGATGAAGAGCAGAGTAGGAAGCAGTCTTCACCACTGAGCCAACTCTCCAGCCCCCTTTTTAGATTTTTAAGTCATTTCAGGAAAAAGGTTGGACAAGCTACACAGAGCATCATCCATCTTCCTTCCCACCCAGGTCTGTGCATTTCGCCATCTCTGCTCCCCTCTCTCACTCTTCTTCATTTTGATCTCTGGGAAGTCTAGTACCTGGTCGGTCACCCAGCACGTGTGGGCTTGCTTGTCACTATCAGCACCAGCACACCACCTAGGAATTCAACCATCAAACTAAACTCCTTCACTCCAAGGCTCCTCAGTGCCATGGGCTCTATATCTGTACCTTCAACAAATCAGGGTCAAAAATGGTGGAAAACAAGCCTGCCCACCACCTGTGACAAAGTTGGGGGTGGGATCCCACTACTTAGGCCTTACCTGGGCTTCTTAGCAAGATCCAATCTCAAACATAAAAAGGGGTTGAGTGGTAGAGTGCTTGCCTCGTATACATAAAGCCCTAGCTTCAAGTCCCAGTACTAAAGAAGGAGGGGGACTCAATTTTTTTTTAATTATACTTTTTCTTTTCTTGGTCAGTATTCCCAAAACACAGCATGACAACCGTCTCTCCATCGTCTACACTGTACTTGCTATCACAAGTCACCTGGAGAAGAGCTGAAGTCCACTGAAGGATGTGGAGGTTCTATGATAATGCTACAGAGCCTCACGTAAGGACTGGACTATCATGGGTTTTAGAATCAACGCCCCACAGTGACCAATGGGTAACTACACTGTCTCTTGCCACCAAAGGACCTGATTGGTATGGACTCCCTGAACAGTTCACTAGCTGCCATTGTATTAGAATCCTTCAATCTGAAATAGCACCTCCTTTCTCTGAGTCTCACAGCCTTCACTCCTGTGAGTTTGTAGCCTCTCCTCAGAGGGCTGCTTTTATTTGCCTGTGAGTTCTTGACTGTTTCTATATGAGGGCTAGTCTGATGGTAACTATTCCAGCAGCACCGGGAACGAAGGGAAGAGACTCAATGTCTTCTGACCACAGGTCCCAGGCGGACACTCCGCCTGTCCGTTTGATTAGCATGCTACCTCTAGCATCTAGGAAAGAGAAGCAGCTCGGTTAAGTGGCCTTCTAGCTTTTCCAAGGACCTATTTGATTTTGCTTACGATGTCACCTGTATAGAATTAAAAGTGCACGTGGTAGAGAAAGGCTTACAGTGAAAAGAAAAAGCTCTCTGCCTAACATTAAAAGAATCGTCCAAATGAGCAGCCCCTCTGTTCAAGGCTTGGCACATCAGCGCCAGGGAAAGCAGAGGAAATGCTGGCTGAGCATCAGAATATGGAAGTTTCCAGTCCTGGTTTCACTGCTCCAAAAATGGCTTTGATGAGTCTCTTACTCACACAGGAAAGCTCTCTACTCCACTCCTGGATTTAACTTCTGTGTACAGAGAGGTTTATCTTTATCTGAGAGATGCCCATCCTTTCTATATGCATCACAGTCAGAAAAAAAAATATGTACTAATGTATGTTTAGGTGTGCCGGAAGCTGAGATTACAATAGAAGTTCAGTAAAACATCTGATCCTCTGGGAATCAGGAGCCTTGGTGGGAACACAGGAGAAAGAATCAAGACAAGAACAGAAACAGCTATGCTATCCATTTGGCTTCTGGGTCTACATTTGCTCTGTCTAATATGGCGGCTATCAGCCTCATGTGGCTCTGTCATGGAAATCGAGTAAGATTAAAAATCCATTTCCTATGTCACTCTCGCCACACTTCACACTGTCATCCGCCACACAGGGTCACAGCTATTATGCTGGGCTGGTGCAGGTGTCACAGACAGCTAGCTGTTCTGGACAGCACAGGTGCCAGCACCTTATACCCTGTGCTCCTGTAGCAGCAAAATAGATACTTAACAACCCCTGGAAACCAAACCAAACCAAATGATCTCAGAACTGAAAGGAACCAGCCTTCAAGAAGTCAGGGGCTCCAACCAGAGCAGGACAGCGCCCGTCCTGGGGTTTGGGAGGAACTCGAAAACTGCTTCTCAGTATTGCTTATTGTTACAGACTGGGAAGGTAAAGGAGCCTCAGAGAGAACAGACATCAGAGTTCAAAGGGGAATGGAGCATCCAACAGCACTGGCTTTACAACAGGATGTAGCTTTTGATGGCAACTCTGTCACTAGCCACTGCTCTGAGTCTCCTCTCCCTATCTACAAAGTAACAATTATCCCAACTCTGTCATTATTGTCAGGAGGGTTAAAGAGATAATGGCATGTAGAAATTACTCCATGGGAGGTACCCACCAGTCTATGGTGAGTGCTACCTGTTACTGGTAATAGCAAATACATTATTCCTTACACCACACCACAAACCCTGACGGGGGAGACTGTGACCGCCACAAGCACAATCGTCCCAGAGCTGGTAAGTGCGCAAGGGGAGCAGTGTGAGGTATGCACTGTACAGCAGTGAGGGTGGGAGAGTTCCCACAATCCCTTGCAGCAGCAGAAACTCTACCTTGGAGTGTGCAAAGGGAAATGTACCATGTGTGCACCTGTGTGCTCTCGTACCGCAGTAGGTGTCTACGGAATGGAAAAGATGTTTGCATTTCTATGACCCTCATGCTGAGCCTACGCAAGAAGCCTGCATCCTGTTTCTGCTCCAGTCCTTCCAAAACTAACAGATCACAGTTGTCAGGGCCTCACACAGCTACCACCAGACAGACTCATCCCTCCTGCTTCAGAGAGAGGGCGCTGGAAGTCTCCAAGGCTTCCACAAATGCCTACTGCAGGACTGAGCCCCTGATCTGCCTCACAGGTATGACATTCATAAAATATGGTGGCCACTTGCTCTGTGGATCCATACACTTGCCCCAGAATGCCACCATGAGTAAGACAGGCAGAAGATACAACACAATGAGACACTAATAGAAGAAGCACACTCTAAATAAGCAGAGATTTCTACCAATCTCATATGACCTCAAAAGCCTGCCTCCTAAAATACTGTGGGTAGAATGTGAAGTGGCCTCCATGGGCTCACGTGTCCCCAGCTTAGTCCCCAGCTGAGCTGATGGTGCTAAGTGACAGGCTATGGAACTATTAGAAGGTGGATCTTTGCTACACGATATAGCTCACTGAAGACCAGCCTTGAGGCTTCATAGTCTGGCCCCGTTTCCTGCTCCCACCCCACCCCCGTGCTACTAGACCTGTGATGTGATGTGACAGGCCAGCCTGAGGCTCTCAGCGCGATGCCCCAACCATGACGCACTGTATCCCCTTGGAACTGTGAACCCAAACAAGCCCTTTCTCTCTTGAGCCACTCTTGTCAGGGTGTTTTCTCCCAGCAATCGAGAAAATGAAGATCTGAGATACACCCTGAATCTCCAGGTTGCCTTTGCTGGCCCAGCTTTCCAGTAGTGTCTCTAGGGAAGGAAAGTCCATGGTGGCTCTGCTCAGACCCACAATGTATGTCAAGGAGGGAAGTGGGGACTGTGCTGGGCACTGGCTCACCTGGAGCCATCCAGATGTCAAAGCTGGAACACAAGCACTGTTCCACAGTCTCCTCTCTACTCCAGCTTGAAAGCCACACCAAGGATAACCTGTGCCCTCTCACCTGAAGGTGACCTTACTCTACATGTCACAGCTCCGTTAGAAAGCATTAGGGCTCTGTGTTCTCACTATCCTAGCCAAGTTCACACTCCTTACATAATGAATGCCCCCTGAGCATCCGAGTATGAATGACTGAAGAGGAACACAAGAACCATGGTGTGATCTACAGCCGACTCCAGCTCCGCAATAGCTAATTGTACCTCCCAAAGAAACAGAAGAGATGAAGGCTCCCTGCAAACCTGAGGCAGTCTACTAACAAGATGTACACCGGAACATTGGTTTATTGCTTCATGGCTTAGAGGATGCTCTCCTATCCATGCCATCATCTGGCAACAATCTGGAGAGGTACACCCAACACGCATCATTGTATCAATTGACAGATATAGTTTGCCCAAGGATCAAGCCAGAATTGAAGCATGTCCTTCTGGGTTTGTTTGTTTGGTTTTTTTTTATTTGTTTGTTTACTTGATTTTTGGGGTTTTTGGTTTGTTTGTTTGTTTGTTTGTTTGTTTTGGTTTTGGGTTTTGTTTTTTGAGACAGGGTTTCAAGTATCCCAAGCTAACTTCAAACTCACAATGAAGCCAAGGATGACCCTGAAACCACAGTCCTCCCATATCCACTTATCAAATGCTAGGATGGCAGGCATACCCCACCATACCTGGTTTATGAATCAAAACACTCACTGAGCTGTGTCCCCAAAGCCCATAGCCTAAAGACTCTAAAGTCTTCCCTGTGTCCTGTCCTTCCTCATTCAAATGTTGCTGTGTGTGCTCCATACTGGGAGTCAGCAGAGACCTCAGGAAGCCCAGCCACGGAGAAGATGCTCAGAGTGCTCAGCTTACCTTTCCCGGGGCATGGAACTTTCCTACCCAGCAGCCACGAGCAACCTTCCCAGGACAGCTGTGTTCCATACTGTGGTCCACAGAAGGTGTCCCTGAATGGCCTCCCTGCACCTGTGGTTGACCCTCCCCCAGCTCTGTCTTCTGCTCTGCTCTACCCTCCCCACCAAGCACCCTCCAGCACCACCACCCCCCCTTTACCCCAGACATCTGGTCCCTCTGAAGAGCCAGAGGCTTCGTGATCAACTGCTATAGCAGCTGTTCGTTTTTGCAAAGGTATCTCTGATTGCTTCCATTCCTGCTCCCGTGGTTGGTCTCCTTACCCTACCCCCAGCTCCCTACTTAGATGACAACAGATACCCAATAAGAAGGCTTTCTTCCAAACGGCAATCTGCAGCTGCAGGAGATGGTCATCAGAGCTGACAGTGTTCCCACGGAGAAGCACTGCAGCACCAAATGGAATTATGCAACCAGGCAGATTTTAACCTTCCCTTTCAGATCTCTGCACAGTGGCCCATTCAACTGGCCTGGGGCTTGGGGTTCTGAAGGCCGAACATGAAGGAAAGGGCCTGGCCTGGCATGGTGGCACATGCCTTTAATCCCAGCATTCCAGAGGCAGAGGCAAGTAGATCTCTATGAGTTCAAGGTCAGCCTGGTTTACATAGTGAGCTCAGGAGAGTCATGGACAGGTAGAGAGACCTTGACTCAAAAAAGGAGGGGGAGAATAAGGATGGAGGGAGGGAGGAAGGAAGGAAGGATGGATGGATGGGTGGATATGGTTTTGCTTCCTTTGCAGTGATAAGAGCAGGCTTTTGGCTTTGCTACCCTTTAAAGGTACACTCAGTATTTACCTAATACTCAGGACACTGCAAAACCAAAGCAAGAACAGGAAGTGAATAATGTTTGGGGAAGAAAAGTGAATGAAGGGCTGGTTCCTAAGATATCCATCCAATAAAAAGTTCTGGTCAGGGATTTTGTGCAAATCAAAGAGCTGGAGAGGCCCGCGTTTTTTAATGGAGATGATGTGACAGGATAAGGTATTTGGTAAGGGCAAAAGGGAGGTCAAGGTTCATCTCAGCCTAGCGCCAGTGTACATTCTACACCCACGTTCTAAAGATGGACCAAAGACAAAAAAGACAGAGGAAGGGTGGGAAGGGGCTGCATGCACACCAGCTCAGTAATGCCAAGAAAGTGGGTACCAGTACCACACACAGTGCTCAACAGGAAGCCAGAGATAAGTGTGTCAGGTGGATGGTGGGATGCAAAGGTAAACAGAAGGTGGTCCTTGTTCTCTTCTGGAGAACTGGAGGAGTGGTCCAAAAAAAAATGCCTGGTACAAAAGGAAGGAAAGACCCAGAAATACCGAATGGCACGGAACCTTCTCCAGTTTGCCATGAAAGGCTGCGCAACCCAGGCAGAAGAGACTGCGTGCCTTGGCAGACCTGAATTCAGAAGGCTTCTTGTGACACGGCACAGAATTTGGACTTCACCCAGAATGGAAACCATTGGAAGTCAACAGCATCCCTTTAATGATTAAGCTGAGTACCTACTGTGTGCAGAGTGATGTACCTACTGTGTGCAGAGTGATGGGGACACGGGTAAACAAAGCCAACCACAGTCCTGCAGCCTCCATCCTGAGACCCTAAGCCTACGTGGCTTTTGAACACCTTTTGAAGCCAGAGCCAAGGCTTTCTCTCTTCCATATTCTTCCATCATCTTCCTAAAGAGCAGGTTTCCAGTAAGTGTTCCTTAGAGAAATTCACATTTTTTTGTTTGGAATTTGGATTTTTTTTTTTGGTGGTCTTTTTGTTAGTTTTTGTTTTATATTTGGGAGTGTTTTGAATTTAGTTAGGTTTTTAAATTTTTATTGTTTGTTTTGTTTTTTCATTGCTAAGGATTGAACCTAGGGCCTTTTACTTGTTAGGCAAGGACTCTACAACCAAGCTACGTCTCCAATCCAGTTTTCTCTCTTTTCTAAGAACATTAAACAAGACTATGATCAAATTTTTATTTTTAGTCCTCGTTTTGGCAATGAGGTGGGGCTAGCTAGGTGAGGACAGACCATGGCTTACTGATTCAAGCGCTGTTTCTGCGGCTGTCTCTGTGGTGAGGCAGTAGATAATGGCAGTCCAAGCCAGAGAAACGCCAGAGAGACAGAAGTAGCTTTAGCCCTTGGCCAGCCAACTCTTGCACAGCCCATTCAGCCTCCCTGCCTATTTCCATTCTAAAATTCTAAGAGATTTACTTTCATCCTGGGACAACCAGTATTTAAGGTCAGGTGCAACAAAAGATAGTGGGTCAGCTCCAGGATGACCCCAGGCAAGGCCTGGGCCAGTCACACTGCTGCAAAGAGTACAAGAGACAAATGAGATCGCAGAGGCTTTAAATTAGTACTGACAAGTTTCCTCTGCTGCTGAGAAAGCATCCCAGAGACACCCTGGGCACAGACACTGATAGTTTGGCTCCCCCAACGGGAGGTCACACTGCCTGCACCTGAGAGGAGACTGAGTACAGATTACAGCACATCTGGCTCCATTGCTCTCACTGAGTCTTATTCTAAGAACTCCCATGAGATGTAGGATTGATGTCTACCATCGCAAGTAAGACAAAAGGGTGGCTCTAACACATAGTTATAACAAAACCTATATCTGAAACATACAGTGGCTTGGACCCAATAATGACACATTTTATTTGCATCTTTCCAAAATCCTCTAGGCAAGGTAAATACTATAGTTACTTCGCAGATGAGAAAGCTAAGGCTGAGAAAGGCTTGATACAAAGCTACATCACTGATAGTTATAGAGAAGAAGGCCCAGCCTAGGTCTTGTTCCACATTCAAGACTCTGTGTATGAGACCTCACCTCCAACTCCAGGCAGTGCAATGCCTTTTCATGAGCTAGTGTGGTAGACTTTACTGAGTCTGTCCTTGTCCTAGCTCTCTTCCTCAGAAGATGCTGTCCCAAGCCTGGAAGGAGCCATCCGCTCTACCTACCACCCAGTAAAGACAAAGACAGGCAGAGAGGAGGCTGCTGAGGAACAGGGCAAGAAGGAGTAGAAAGGGAGAGAGAGGTCCAAGCCCCATCTCACCAACCACTTTGTGAATGAGTGTGAGCTTTCTCTGGGCCCTGCAGTTCCCTCAGCTCTAGAATGCCAATGGCCTCGCCACCATTCAGCACTGATAACGACGTCATTGAGCTCTCACTTCCAGAGAGAGCCACTAGACTGTGCTAGCTGAACCCACTCTAGCATCAGATCACTTGGTTCCTTCTGGTGGCTTGAGCTTGCGCTCATGCCTTGGACTCTCGGCTCCAGGAACAATTTGGTGTTTGGTCTAACCAAGACCATCTAAGCCACCCACCATGAGCTCCTACTCTTGTTGGCACACATCTACCAACTACATACATTGCTCCCATACTAGCCCTAACTGGACAAAGATAAACAAGACCATGCCTTTCATCAAAGAACTCTGAGTTCAGCTTAAGGATAGACATGCTAATTACTATGTCATTAGTAAATACTACACAGCAGAACCAGCATCAACTTCATCCTTTAGTTGTGATTCTTGGGGCCTTGAATTGTACCAGACCCAGCAGGATATGATCAACATTGTTGGAATAAACAAATAAAACAAACCATACAGCAGGATCTCAAAGGATACAGTTTGCCAGAGGCACTCTCTTCTCTACCTCAAAGCGTCTGACTTCATATCCCCCTTTGTTCTACTGCTAGGCTGAAAGAACATCTCTCCCCCTTCCAGGAACTAACCCTTTCACAGTGATCTTCAGGCTCATATCCATGGCAGCTGGGCTTCAACTCCTCCTCCCTCATATACCTCTGTCCCTCTGCTACTTCATCTCCTGCAAGGGGCACAGCCATCTTCACCCTCCACCACCATCACCCACCAGCAACTCCTTTATCTCCACCATCACTAAATCCAGTGGCCTTTTCCTCTTACCCAGCCTCCCTGACCTCCCCAGCCTCCTGGACACTGCCATGACACTTTCCCCTCTCCTGTCAATATTCAGTCTGCCTGGCTGCTGTTCTTCCTCTGCTTGCCTCAGAAATGCAAGGCCTTGCCAAGATTTCCCTGCTACTTACATTAGCTCCCTAGAGAACTAATTTAACGTCAAGACTTCCAATTCAGGAAGCCTTTCCAGGCACCAACCCTATTCCAACCCTGCAGCATCCAACAAAACCACAGGGACTGAAATGTCAGGAAAGAAAAGGTCCCCATGGGCATAGGGTAGGACAAACATATTTTCATCCTCAGACTCTCCATAGCTTCTATCACAGTGTGCCTGTCCTGCTTGACCCTGCTGTTCACTCACAGGCTCCCCACCTGCTAATGCGGCAGTCAGAGACAGGCATGCCTAAGCATCCATTAGGTGAATGGATGCGAGTTCTTGACGAATTATGAAGTGTAACAGATTATGAGCATCTTCATCAGAAGCCCCAGCTGTGACTTGTGCACAGCACAGGACAAAACCCCTGGGTGCTGGCTCTGCAGGCCACTGGGTGACCGAGAACCTGCAGATATGGGAATGCCCTTCCTAACTTCCTGGGGTTAAAGAGCACAGTCTAGAGGAAAGGAGGGGCAATGAGGGATACACACCCCTAAAATTCTTTCTTCCATTCATTTCTCCTCTCTTCCATCAGTGAACACCCACTGCTCTAGTTAGCTTTAACTGCCAGCCTGACACCACTTAGAGTCAGGAGAGGTGAGAACCTTGAATAAGGAACTGCCTGAATCAGACTGGCCAGTGGGCATGTCTGTGAGGGATTGCCTTGATGGAGAAGGGCCCAGTCCCCTGGAGGCAGCACTGGCAGCATGGCATAGGCAGGTGGTCCCACACTGTGTGTGTGTAGAAGTAAGCTGAGCATGAACCCACATGAATCAACAGGGATCCGGCCTCCGTGGTTTCTGTTGTACCTTCCTGGTGAGGAATTCCCTGGTAAAGAATAATATTGCAGAACAGCAAACATTCCTGCCTTACTTCCTTTAGTGAGAGATGATGACCTGGAAGTATAAGGTAAAATAACCCGTTCCTCCGGCCATGCCCACCCCCAAGTTGCTTTTGGTTTGAGTGTTTTACCACAGCAACAGACAGGAAACTAGGATACCCACTAAGCACCTCTGAGGTAGCAGGGACTATTCTATCGACCAAGACTGAAACTTCCTTTTACTTATTTATTTACATTCCAAATGTGGCTCCCCTTCCCAGTCTCTCGTTCCCTGAGTCCCTCCTGCTCGCTCCCATCCCCTTCTCTTCTAAGAAGATACGCTTCCACCCTGGAATATCAAGTCTCTTCCAGATTTAGGTGCATCCTCTCCCCCTGAGGCCAGACAGGACAGCCATGGACACTGAGCTACCTGTCATGTGCTGGCGGGCCTCGTGCCAGCCCCTGTATGCTCTTTGGCTGATGGCTCAGAGACTGCAACTTTCAACATGAAAGACAAGGCCTTTGCTTGCCTAGACCCCACATTCTAGTGAAAAGAACACGGTGCTGAGGAAAACAAAAGGAGGTGCTTCATCGGGGCACCCCCAGCATGGCTCTGCTGTCTGGTGGCTTTCTCTCCCGTGTGTTCTCACAGGCAGGTCCACTGCTGTGCAGTTTGCACTAGCTCCCCCTGCTATGGTACAGCGCCCACGTGCTAGCTTCTAACCACAACAGACCATGCTTAGGGTGGTTGGTATGGCTTCAAGGAGGACTCTGTGCTGTGCTCTGGGAAAGACTTAGGGCTGCTGGGTCCCCAGAGTCTAAGACCTCAGGCTCCTCTGGCAACAAGCACTGATGCTTAGGGGTTCCTGCCAGAGAGTCACTTGGCCGTGCTTTTTTCGGGTTGTGTTCAATTCTATCAGAGCCCTCCGGACTCAGCTGATTGCTGGTGGTAGATTTCTGCGTTATTTAGGGCACCAAAGTCCCACAGTCTTGACACAAACTTAAAATTAGAAAAGCATTAAATATAGGAAAGAAGGAAGGTCATTCAGGAAAGGCAGCCTTTGGGGAGAGCTGCAGGACAAAGACACCCTGGAAACTTCCAGGTTCATTAATGGGTTTTACACAGCATTCAAGTGGTGTTTCTCCTTCAGAAATAACACGGTGGAAAGCGTAGGGGACAGGCTCAATCCTCAGCTAACGCGGCCGAGTGAGTGACTCGGCAAACTAAAAATAGCTCCTTTCCCACACGTTCTGACGGATCTCACTTCGACCCTGTGCACGGGTTGATCCTTGCAGCTTCTGCCCTGCAGAAAAAATGAGGGCTGGCGACCCTTGAGCTTCACAGTGACCCCATCTCAGACCCAAGTCTTGTTTAATTCCACGGTTCCTGCTCCCACCGCTGGGTGTGCACACACGTGCAAGTGTGCGCTGAGAGTCGGTGCTCCTCAACCAAACGTGGGCAGAATTTAAACCAGGAACATGACTCAGGGATGTGACTGCAGGCTGAGCCCAGGCAAGCCCCCAGAAACACTGACAATCAGGCCATGTGTCCTGGCTCTTCTCCTGCCTCCTAGCAGGCCTCTTTGGGTCCCGGTGTTCTTAATTATAAATGGAAATAATCATTGCTCTTGAGGCCTGTTTCACGGCACCATACTAGGATCAAAGGAGACAACGTATGAACGTGCTTTGTGTTTGCTGCTGTGGGAACGGGACAGGCCAGACAGGCAGCCACACTGGGGCGCTAGGCTCAGGCACAGAAAGACTCAAGCCCTGTGGCCGACCTCATGCTCATCTTGGCATGCCATATCCTTGCTATACACCAACCCGGTTTTAAGAGCCTGGGTCAAACAACAGTTCCTTTTTGCTGGTGTCCTCGGAATTATCATCTGGTCTTCACCACTTCCTGTATCCATTTCTACCTCACTTCTCACTTCTCAGCCCGGAGTGCCATGTTTACTGGGGTACTAGAAGCTCTTTGAACACCAATGCTTATGCAGTTGACAAGGGAAAGGACAAGACATCCAAGTTCCTTTTTTTTTTTTTTTTGCTATAGGAGACCACTACCCAGCAGCTGAGCTTGTAACTTAGCTTAGTCAGGGAGTGGAGATGTGTGCCTGCTTGGTTCCCTGTGTTGTTCCCAGGCTATCCACTTGGCTTCTTCATCTTTGGTTGCTTCTCATCCCTCTTAAGAGCCAAGTCCTATCCATTCTGTTTGTGGGTCTTTACAAGAGTTCTAAACAGTTCCTTATTGTACAGAGTTCAACCCTAGTACTAGCACCCAGTCATGTCATAGCAGGCTCCCGGGGCACATGTGTGTCCTGTCTGTGTCTGCAGCAGTGTGGCATGCTGGGACAACAACAGATCACTGACTGCTTCTTGCATTAGACAATGTAACCAACTGTTACCAAATCCCCACTATCCAAGAGAACCATGCCTGCTCTCTTCACCAGCTCCCCATGTAGCATGCAAAGTCTACCATAGGAATTATGATCCACACCTTGTTGACAGAACCAGACAGGGCAATGGACGAGGCTCCCATGCCTCGGCTACTATGCCATCCAAAGTTTCAAGTGACCCAAGGACAGGAATGCTAAAGACTATGACATTGTTACACAATTGCATCAGGCTCTCTGCAGCTGAACTCACTACACAGAAGAAATTACTACTCCATTCCTTCAATCCTGCATTAGCAGAACCAAACAGAACCAAGATGAATACAGTAGGCATCAAAAAGACACTCATGGCTGCTGCCCTTGAACTCATCACCAAGAGTCTTTTAGTCTGCTTCTAAAAGAAGCAGTTAGACGGGCTCTCGATGCTCAGTTCAACGACAGTGATACAAATAAGTAAGATAAATACACGCACGGTCACATGCATGTCAGAGCACGTGACGGAAGTTGGGGACAGCTTAAGGGAGTCGGGTCTCTCCTTCCACTCTGTTGGTTCCAGGGTTAAAACTCAGGTCAACAGGCTTGGGGGCAGGCCTCTTTACCTGCACAGCCGCCTTGCTGGCTCTCGGCAGTCATTTTACATGCCCATTTTAAGACTAAGAGGAAATGAAACAGCACTCGTGATAAACAAAGGCTGAATCAAATCACAGATACTACCTCTGACCTTTTACAAGCATGGACTCCTGCACATGCAAAAAGAACGTACTTCAGTTGGGGTGGGAGGTTGAGAGCAGGCTTATTATCGCTGCTGTGTGCAGACTGCCTTCGTGACACAGAGGAAGGGCTCCGGAGAATGAGGGCTAGGACATGAAACGGAAATGGAACATCCTATGGACAGGGAAGGAGGTAGCCAGGTGGCCCTGGGGAAGGGAAGCCCTCCAGGTGTGGAGAGGCTTGTAATTAGCCTCTTGCTAATTACAGAAGTCCTATAAGTTTATTAATTTTTTTCTGACAGACTCTGAATGAAGACTGAATTCCTTCACTAAACTAACTCCAGTTCAGAGACATGGCTTCTGATGCCTGTTCTTCTAAAAGCCCTAGCCTTTCTTTAAGAACAAACAAAAGGGCTCAGTGAAGTAAGATTCAGTGACAGGAACATACACCCTGGAGAAATTAAGATTCCTGCCTTAAACGGAGAACTTCAGGCCATTTCAGAGAACCAAAGGGACTTGAATAAGCAAGTGGGACACAATGTTTTCTTCACTGGAAAATATAAACAGATGTGCAGAATACTTAGCTCAGCACTAAACACCTTCTAGGTCGGGTCACAGCCCCCCACCCCATCCCCATGTTATCACCTCATGAGGGCTCCATGCCCCGGCCAATTTAACTGTTAGCAGCCCCCATGCTTTCCTCACATCTCCACCCAGTATGACTCTGTTCAAGTTGTTATGTTCCTTGAAGTCCTCCTGTGTCTTCCAAATGCTTCAGTCCCATCCATCCCTCACGACATACCTCAATGCCATGCCATTCTCAAAACCCAAGCCAATCTTTCCACCAACTGAGTTCAAGCTCTCACTCCTGCCTGGAATACTGGCCTCTGAGCCTCCCTAAGTGAGTTATACAGTCTGCCTTATGCTAATGGACAGGTAGGTAACCAAGAACCAGCTTTTCTATCACAGTAAACCATTAGCTTCTTGTGAACGAGGATCCCTTCAGACTCCTGTATAACATACCATGACTCAGACTGGTATATAGGAAGCCCTCAGGAAAACACTTCACTGTGAGACAGGGAAGACACCACACTGTATGTGCAGGAAGCCACCACAGAAACCCTTCTCCGTGGGTCAGGGAAGGCAGCACACTGCATCTGCAGGAAGTCGCCACTTACCTCTGTTGCTCCTGTCAGGCAATGCAGAGGTGAAGGCACACTGTTCTGTGGCCCCTGGAAGGCGAGCGATGAGTCTTGCTCTACAGGTTTCTGAGCTTCAGGAGGCTCCAACCTCCTCCCTAGCTGACCATAGTCTGCTCGACCCCAGGTAAACACCTTGCCAGTTTCTGCGAACAAACAAGATCTGAATGAAGGCTATGTTCCCCAGATGTGCTCTCAAGGGTAAACAAGAGTTACTAGTAAAATTGTGACTGTTTACTTCATTATGTTCCAATCAAGGACGTGATAATGCCTTTGAGGGGGAGGGAGGAATGGCTCAGATTGCTTGCCATGTACCCTTATGAGGACCTTAGTTTGGATCCCCAGAACCTGTGCAGAGCCAGATGAGGTAATTCACATTCCAATGCCAGCCTCCCATGGAGAGAGAAGAGGCAGAGACAGAAAAATGCTCAGAAGCCTACAGGCTAGGCATACACAGCGGGAAACAAGGACCACCTGAGACTGTTCTGTGACCATTACACACACACACACACACACACACACACACACACACACACACACACCATGGCACACATGGCCCCACACTCTCACAAACATGCATGTGTGCACACATAGAAATTTTTAAAAAGAAAAGAAGCATGGGTCTTCATACATTCATGTAAGTGGGGACCTGAGGTTCGGAGAGGCTAAAAGACTCCCCCAAGAACAAGCAAGTAGAGAAGAGCAGAGCCAGAATCTGAAGACAGTCTTGGGTCTATGACGCTCTTGCATAGAGATGACATCATCATGGGTGACCGCCATCCTTGCTGGTGGCTCACCCACTATCTCCCCGTCCCACCACCCTCTCCTTCTGCTTCACCCAGATGCCTGGTCTCGACTCGCCTCCCTCCTATGCAATCCAGAGGCCTTGCATCCTGAGTGAAGTTTTATTCCTCACACCTCCTAGAGCTTTCCCCCAATTCTATGCTGGTTTCTTGTTTGCCCCTCCTGGTGACATAAGGAGTCCTCCTTTACCCAAAGGAGCAATCCTGAAAGCCCAAGGCAAGGGTGTCTGTGTGCTAGAAGAAAGGGAGAGAGCGGAGAACACTGTAAAAGGCCGTTTGGAGTCAGAGATGCACTCAGTTCCCCAGGACCATGTGGGAAGCCAGCCAGTGCTGCAGATGACAGAAGAAAATGAGGTTTGGAAAAGGAGCGATGGCCTTTCGTTCCCCAGATAAGAGAGATGTTGCCAAATCCATTCACTTCTACCAAGCGCTGCCTTCATTATTCTAACATCCGATGAGGCATAGATTATTAACAGATTTTCTGCAGTGAATATGCACAACCATGTGCGCCATGTAAATTCTTGATCTGTGTTTATTTCAACAAAGAAAAACTCTGCTTAAGAAACAAAACACCAAGTAATGCATATTAAATCTGAGACAAAGCTACTATGTTTGGTATCAAAGCTTCATCTGGCCCCACACGAAACATATGGCTTCCCGTGTCAGTTAAGAAACAGCCGAGATGAAGGGGGAAATGTCAGAGGACCATAAGCATATGGGGTTCTGCAGGGATCCGTTCCTGGGTTCAGCCTGCTGGTAGACATTGAGGCAGATACACAGACATCTGACTTCCGGGCTTCCTAGGAGAGGGAACTGTGCTGGTCTGAACAGGAATGGCCATCACAGGCTCACATATTTGAACCCTTGGCCACCAGGGAATGGCACTATTAGGAGGTGTAGGCTTGTTGGAGTAGGTGTGGCCTTGTTAGAAGTTTGTCACCTAGAGTGGGGTTGGGGGAGGGGGGTGGGCTTTGGAGTTTTAGATGCTCAAGCCAAGCCCAGTCTCTGTCTCTCTCTCTCTTCCTGCTGTCTACTGATCCATATGTAGAATTCTCTGCTCCTTCTCCAGCACTATGTGTGCCTGTGTATACCACCTTGCTTCCCACCATGATGATAATGAAGTAAACTCTGAACCTGTAAGCCAGCCCTGATTAAATGTTTTCCTTTTTCGGAGTGGCCTTAGGCGTGGTGTCTCTTCGAAGCACTAAAACACTAAGACAGGAGCCGAGGCTGTGCAGCCCACAGGGTACTCGGGGAAGGGCGACCCAGAGCACTGGTTCCTGTATACTTGTGTGCAGTTCCCTTTGCTGCTGCTGCCCTTCCTAACCCAGCAAACCACCACTCCAGCGGCCTTCCTAACCTGGTAGTTCGGGTCTGCTGAGTCCAGCACATGTACTGTTGGCCCTATGAACCCCTTCCTGAACCCTCAACTTTCCCAGAAAAGATGAAACGCACCCCTTTTGTATTCTTCAACAATAAGCTCAGAGAAGTGGCCTGCTCAGGGGCCCATGGCTAAGCTGCATCTCTTCCAGTGGTCCAGACTGCATCTGTTATGGCTCACAACACTATATAATCATGAAGCATTCTTCCCTCACTTATGTGGACTAAACTGAAAATAGTCCGTGCCCAGGATACAAGAACAGCAGACGCTGGCCAACTGTCCCTCTACCTAAGCTGGTTAGAATTTACTATTAGACTGCCCTAGCAGGAAAGTTCCGAATATGAAGAAGATGACGTGTGTGTGTGTGTGTGTGTGTGTGTGTGTGTGTGTGTGTATGTGTGTTGAGTCAGGGTCTCCCACTGAACCTGGAGCTTGCTAATTTGGCTAGACTGTCTAGCCAGCAAGCCCCAAGTATCCTCCTATCTCTGCCTCCCCAGGACTGGGATCACAGGCACACACAATGGGGCCTGGCTTTTTGTTTGTGTGGGAATCAAACTCAGGACCTCATGCTTGCACGGCAGCACCTTACTGACTGAGCCATCTCTCTGCCTCAACCCCAGCCATTTCTCCTTAAAGGATTCCAGCATCCCTAAGCTGGGAAGAAGTACCAAACTGAGTATCAGCAGGACCACAGAAAGAACTGTGTTGTCATAAACACACACATATCCTTTCTTTCAAATCAAGAACAACATCTTAGAACTTTCTGCTATTGATTATTGATGTCTGAAACAGGCAAGACTGCCAGATTATGGTGCCATCATTATTACATCTCCAATAGCAATTCAGCCATTTCACTTACATAGCACTTTCCACCTTCAAAGCACTTTACAAAGATTAACTAATTAATCTTCATACTCTCTGGGGAAGCCATAGTCAGTCTAGAAGAGACAAGGCCAGAAATCAGGCCAACCCAACATGATGTTCAGCCTTCAGCCTCAAACCTAAGCTCAGTACAACCTCCTGTGTGAGTCAGTTTACACTAAAAACACTGTACACCAGAGGGCTCAGGAACGAAGGAGCAGACACCTCTCTTAAAGGGACAGTAAGGAGCAGCCTTCTAGGAAGAAGGCTCTGTCCTAAGACTCTATCCCAGTGGAGCCTCACGGCAGAGACATAGATTACTAAGATAATGAAACGACTTGAGATCAAATTCAAGCAGCAGGTGATAGGACCAAGGTTTAAACCCATGGGGCTGGAAAAGACAGCTCAGTGGTTACAAGTACTTGGTTCCACATCAGGCTAGCATTCACAACCACCTGTAAATCCAGATCCAAAGGCTCTAATGCTCTCTTCTGACCTCCAGAGGAACTTGCACCATATAACACATGCACGCGCGCGCGCGCACACACACACACACACACACACACACACACCACTCTAAAGTCTTTTTAAAAAGATGTCTGTCTTCTGCCCCTGAGTCTAATGGTCTCTACAACGATGGCCCCACATGTGAGGAAGCAGTGCCCTGCTCTGTATGCCTCACAGTGACTCCCCAGCAGGACCCAGCAGAAGGCCACACAGAGCTCAGGACTCTAGCTGCATTCAGCACATAGACCATGACTTTATGTCACCTGGAGTGAATGAAAATAACCCATGTTCAAAAAAAAAATTCATTAATGCACAGCAGATAGACATGTCCCCTAAGCTGTCAAGCACAAGAAGATTCAGATCACAGAGCTAGGAAATGAACCTTTTCCGTGGAGTAAAGAATTGCACATTACTGTGATTAAAAAATAGACATATTAATGTCATCTAAAAAGTATAGGTATGTGTCTACAGATAAATGATAAATGAGTGAGAAATGCCAAAACAGCTCAAAATGAAGTCAGCAAGTGAGACCTAGTTTAAAAATATGGCCATGTAAGAATCCACATGGAAGAGATACAGAACCACAGCACTGAGTGAAGTCTTGGCACATAAGAAAGAGCAGAGGCAGGGCGGGCACTAAGTACCACAGAGAGCATCCAGGGAGGGTGCCATTCAAGCTGGAACTGGGAATGCCTCTGGTGAGGGGACAAATGCCATCTAAGGTGCACTTGTGGGTAAGAAACAAGCTAGGGAATGAGGAGGATGTGACAGGAGCAAGAAAGAGAGAGACCCACAGGCTCCACCTGGAGCAGGACTATGAAGGAGGGTCCCAGGGGGCAGTCTGGGCTTCAGGACAGCCAGGCTCACCTGGCACAGGAAAAGGCCAGGTGAAGGGCCTGGCTCTCACCTGGTTCCTAAATTCAGTTGCTTTCTGTGATAAGGTTTTCGAGCTAATACATGTACTTTCAGTTACATTATTAAAATATACACTGTTCTCTACATTTATAAATTCTGGCTATGTGTCCTTATTTTAAAATATACAAGATAAGCCCAGGACAGTGGCTGATAGCTGTAATTGCAGCCAGGAGGATTGGTTTAAAGTCCAGGCAAGCTTTGGTGGGCAACCTAAGGAGTTCTAGTGTGAGACCCTGTATAGAATGCATACATATACATATATACATGTGCGTGTATAGAGAGATAAAAACTAGAAAATGTAAAAGAATGTAAGGAAAGTAGAAAGAGGTGGTAAGACTCACATCGCACCCTGACCCTCAGGTTTACTGTAAAGGCCACTGCAACTTGACCTGGGCAGACTACAGGACTTAAGCGGGTATGGGGCCTCCTGAAAAGAATCCCTGGGGTGGCAACCCCCTGGCAAAGGACTGCCTGTGTCCTGAAGTGTCACTTCACAGCACCTACAGCACGCTGGGCACTGTGCTAAGCACTTCGCCTCTGCACGATGACTGCAGTGTTTGGCCCTCCACCCAGTCCTGAGAGGGAGGGAGAGAGGTACTGATGGGACCTGGTACTGGGCCCAACCCTCAGATGTGTTAGTGAGAAGAAAGAAACTACCCTAGAAACAGATAAGCCAGGGCCTCATTGGGGTTGTAGTCATAGGAAGAAAAATAAGGAAAGAGAGAAAAATTGTCAGGGCTTGATCCTACATTAGATGTGAAGGAGAAAGAGAAACCACCACACTGAGATTTCATACCTAGGTGGGCGGGGGCATTAAAAATAGAAGAAGTGCAAAGATGGGAGAACAGGAGTCTCGGCTATAAAGGTCATGATGGATGATATTGTTATTGGTTAATTGTCCCAGGACCTTTTGCAAACATTTTGCCAAACGGTAAATAGCCTGAAGAGGGAGAAAGATAACCAGGTACAAAGCTGGAGGGTAGGGGGCCAGATGGGGTGGTATATGCCTTTTAATCTCAGCACTTGGAGGGCAGAAGCAGGCAGATCTATGACTCTGAGGCCAGTGTGGTCTACATAGTGAGTTCTAGGCCAGCCATGGCTACCCATTGTGATCCAGTCTTAAAACAAAGACAAAAAGGGATGGGAAGCCCTGTGCAGACAGGTGGGGGTGGTAAAGCTCTGTTGGCACCACCCCACCCTGCCCCATCCCCCACCACCCCAGCACTGTCTGGACACTGTTCAATGTCTGTAGCTGCTTCCAGAAGCACTGCAATACAACCGAGCTCCTCAGAAAGAGGCACTGCTTCCAGAGAAGTGGGTCCTGGAGTGACAGAGAGAGATGGGTGAGAGTAGCAGTCACATTTTCCTTACAGAATCTATCTTAAAAGGGAACGGACCATCATTGATAATAAGAACTCCACATTAGCCAACGGAAACCCACGGCTCAGGCAAAGACCAGGCCTCCCAACCTCTCTCTTCAGCCCTCTCAACTCAAATACCCAGGAAGCCATGAGCCCTTCTAGAATGAGCCCACAAAAAAAGTCACTGCCTCTCTGTGATGCTCTGAGTGT
Source organism: Mus musculus (assembly GCF_000001635.26). NCBI lineage: Eukaryota > Metazoa > Chordata > Mammalia > Rodentia > Muridae > Mus > Mus musculus. The sequence goes on from NC_000073.6 coordinate 46,596,666, forward strand.
AATCAGCTGTTTTCTAGTGACTTTGAGTGAGTTCAGGCTGAGCCCTTGGAAGGTAAGGGTGGCCTTCTGCTCTTCTGTAAGCAGGACTTTTCCCTGGGCTACATCAAATGGAGATGATGACAAGCTGAACATTTGCCCACCTTTTCTGTGTCATGTGACTAGCTGCTTCAAGTGCCTGTTGCCTTGACTTCCCCATGATGGTCTGTAACTTGAACTGTGAGCTAAAACAAACCCTTTCTCCCCTGAGTAGCTTTTGTAATGATATTTTATCAAAGCAAAAAAAAAAAAAAAAAAAAAAAAAAAAAAAAAAAAAAACGGTAAGACATCACCTAAGACTCATCTAGCATCATCCCCTGGGTTAGGCAAAGGGGAGCGAGCAAGCAAGCTAAGCAGCTTCCATCCCATGCGCCCTGATGTTTTCATAGGCCTCCATCCTCTGTGCCATCCTCTCCCCCAAGGTCTAGCTAAACTGCATTCACCTAGTCAACTCCTGTTTCCCTTCATGCCTTAACCCAGACCAGATGTGTCTGGGCAGCAACCTAGAGAAACTCCTCAGAGCATTGAGAGCATTTATGTCAGCAGAGAAGTGCATGTGCCTTAGAGGAGCTGCTAGGTTAATGTCTGTCTCCTCCAGAAAGCCAAACATAATAGGAATGGGCTACAAGGTTGGGATTCAAGAAATACTTGTTTCCTAAGGGAATCTATCCATCTCTCCATTCATCTCTCCTTCACCCCACAGGGCTTTGTCAACCACTGGTCCAACAATCTGTGTGCCTAACTTATTATCCCATCTGCAGAATGGTAAAGACAGCATCACCCCCACCCTGGCAGCCCATGGTGGTCGTGGTGGTTTGGATGAGAATGCCCCCCTCATATACTTAAATTTCATAGTCACCAGGGAGTGGAACTTTATGAAAGAATTAGAAGGATTAAGAGGTGTGGCCTTTTTGGAGGAAGTGTGTTACTTGGGGTAGCAATGGACAGTGGGGGGAGGGTACAGCTTTGAGGTTTCAAAAGACCATGCCAAGCCTAGAGTCAGTCTGTCTGTCTGTCTGACTGTGTGTCTGTCTGTCTCTCTGTCTCTGTGTGTGTGTCTCTCTGTCTCTCTTGTGTGTCTCTCTGTCTCTTTCTCTCTCTCTCTCTCTCTCTCTCTCTCTCTCTCTCTCTCTCTTTCTCTCTCTGCCTGTAGCTCTCAATGACTGCTCCAGCACTTGCCTGCCACCATGCTCCCCGCTGTAATGATAATGGACTAAACCTCCAAAACTGTAAACAAGCCCCCCCCCAGTTAAATGCTTTCTCTTATCACAAGTGCCCTGGCCATGGTGTCTCTCCACAGCAATAGAACAACAAATGAATCACAACAATGACGAAGGCAGTGGTAATACGGCAATGTGAGCCACTGTCACTATTATCCTCCCAAACTGAGTGACATAGCCTGATCGAGGGTGCCCATGGTTATACCCACAGCTGCCAGCAACTCATCAAAACTTCTCAGCCCGCCCCACCCCTCAAGCACGGTTTCAGAGTCAAAGCCACTAACATCATGAAGAGGAACACACGAGGCTCCATCATAAGATTTCAGATCTCTCTCTCTCTCTCTCTCTCTCTCTCTCTCTCTCTCTCTCTCCTTCCTTCCTTCCTTCCTTCCTTCCTTCCTTCCTTCCTTCCTTCTCTCCTCCTCCTCCTTTGAGATTCTACATAGTGAGCGGTACATAAGAAGCCAATGGTACCCATCAACTAAAGCTGGGAAAACAGAGGCTGAAGGAGGCTGATGGGGAGGAGCTGTAAAGCGAGGTGAGCTGGAGCAAAGAGAGGAGAGAAAGGAGGGGAAGGAGTGGAGGAGGGCAAAGGAGAGAGGGAGGAGGAAGGGGAGGGAATAGAAGGGGGGGAAGGAGTGGAGGAGGGCAAAGGAGAGAGGGAGGAGGAAGGGGAGGGAATAGAAGGGAGGGGAAGGAGAGGAGCAGAGGGGAGGAAGCTTTGGTCTATGACACGTGAGACCTGCATCCTGACCCTGGGCTGCCTGCCCTCCAAAAGGCCCGTTCTCTTCTAAAGCCTGGCTTTACCACCCATAAAATGAGAGGGCTCAAACAGACGTCTCAGACACATGCAGGTATAAAACTTATAAAACTTCAATAATGGTGGCTTAAAAATTCCCAAGGTCAAATGAGTCGCATGCCATTTACCTTTACTGACACCTTGAGATTCTTCAGGCTGATCAATCAGTGTCATAAAATGAGACATTCTCTCTAATCTCAAAGGCCAACTTTATAATTTATAATCCAAATAAAAATTGAGAGTTAATGATAAATCCTAATTTTAGCAAAATTTCCCACGTTCCCAAAGTCACATTAGGAACAATTATCACATAAGAAGGGTTAATATAAGAAGACAACTTTCATTTGTGGTCTTCTCAACTACAAAGGAAAGGGAACCCTACGAAGAGCAGCTGGGAAGAATTTAGTTATCCCGAATAGACTGACTCTCGGTCTGGGGACCCAGCTGTTGGCAGAGTATTTGCCTAGCATGCATGCAGCCCTGGGTTTGATACCTTCAACACATAAAAACAGGGCATGCCTGTAACCCCAATATAAAATACCAGCACAAGAGAGCTGAAGGCAAAACGGGCAGTCTTCAAAGCCATTCTAGGCTACACAGCAGCCTAGGATAGCTGGGGCACTGACACTGGGGCTCTGTGTTGGTGACACTGATCCGTGTGACTCCCACTTTACAGACAAACAAGTCACATGGGTTAAATGACCTACTCGAAATCACACAGCTAACAAGTGGGACAGCATCAGTAATATCAAAGCAAAAATTCTGAAGGCACTCACTCCTGGCCATACAGACTGCCACACGTAATCCACAGAAGCACCCAGTGAGTAGACTGACCCTCAAATTTGAGATAAGAAGATAAAAAAAAAAAACCCAGGGAGAGGTTTGATCCTAGACTCCGAGCCAGCACCTGTCTTAGCAACAAGAGGATGGGTCTCAGTCACCTGGCAGCAAAGGCAGCTTTCTTAGTCACTGTCCTCAGAGGACATGCAGGCCGGTCTGACCCCAGATTCACTGTTCGTTTAGGCATACGGCCTCTTCCTCGGGTTATTTAGGGTCCCCAAGGCACTTACCTGGGCTAGAGGCACAGAGAACACCAGGCTATGGAGTAATCTTCATTCTTAGCCCACATGATAGAGCTCAGAGTCCCACAACACACAGGCACTACAGAACGCTAATTTCGTTTTCACCACTGGCTTTAGTAGCAGGCGTGATGGACCAGACTGCGCTGCAGGCCCAACTGCAACACATACGGTCCCAAACGAAAACAAGAGAGAGCAAACCTTCAAACCCGTGGAAGGCCATGGAGTAAACCCTAGTCCTAACTCATTTAGTGGTCTGGTTTGAATGTGCAGTGTCCCCAAGACTCATGTATTCAAACACTTAGTCTTTGGGTGTCTTGGGAGACTGTGGACTGAGCTGAAGGACCCAGGTCACTGTGCCGTCGGCTTTGGGGGCTTTGAGGGTATAGCACTGCCCGAAGGTATAACTCTTGGGCAGATCTCTCTGCTTCCCGGTCCACAGAGATGTAACTGCGCTGAAAGCTTCCCACAGTACAGACCCAGCCACTATGTTGTCCCCCACTATGACGGGCTGTGGCCCCCGAACACTGACACAGAATAAACACTTACTCTGTCCCAAGTGCTGCTCTGAACACATGAAGCTCCCATTCCAAAGGGAGAGAGACCGTTAAGCCCACAAAACATACATATGGGGAATTGTTTAATGAACCTCTCAGACATAAAGTGGGAACAGAGAACGGGCAGCATGAGAAAACCCAGGCCAGCCCCAACTTCTAGCCACATGCATGAGCTTCTCTACGGCACACCCCATTTTCTGCCCTCCCTCCCTCCCTCCCTCCCCCGCCATTCTTCCTCCTCAGTTCTTTAAAACCTGCTTGCCTGGCTGACATAAAAACCGTGAATGTTTGTAGGTATCACATGAGATCTGATACATGTATACGTTCTACGGTGTTCAAATGCCACCTCTCTTTAAGGAAGAACCCTAAACTTGAAAGCCTTGGCCAACCCACACAGAAGCACTGGTTTACCCCTCAGGCCCATGATAAAAGGCAGCAATAAACACTAACGCACTTAGCAAAGTCCAAACACAGTACATGTGTTAGAGACATTGTGATTATTATTCTCTGAAGCCAAAAGGCCACGAGCCCTGCTCCGAAGAACTCAGGTCATCAGGCTTAATGATGTCTTTTCTGGGTCCTTGGGCTTGCCGACCCTTGGGGTTCAAGGGTAGAGGGTCCAACAGTCCATGAGCCTGGTGGTCACACCTGGAAGCCACTTAGCACCCTAAGAAATTGCCCTGATTGAGGCCAGTGCCTCTGCTGATGTTTCCCAACTCATTCCACATTCAAACACCACAGCTTCTTCCAACACTTTTAGATTCTTATTAATAACACTTTAAAATGTAGATTGCTGCCTAATCTTAGCTGTGTAATTAAAAAAAAAAAAATCTTGCTTCTCTCCCTCCCAACATGAAAGGAAACTATACCCTCAGGGCTTCTGCAGCTAAGAATCACACCCTCAACAAAGCTGGTAAGAGGCTCGGGCTGGGGGAGGGGCGCATGCAGTGTGATCAGGCAAGAAAGGAGGCTCAGCACTGGACTTTAGAGAAAATGAAACTGGGGCTAAGAAAGCGGGGGATCCACCAAGGACACAGGCTGCTCTGGCAGAGCCAGAACCAGGACTCTAGTCTATTACTTCCCAGTGGACTCCCCACTCACGAGGAAGACAGACCGGAAGAAGGCTTTGGAGAACAGGAAGGGAGTCCACGTTTACTGATTCCACACTGAGAACAGAGCCCTGCTCATCTGGAGAAAGAGCAATGAACTTGTGAGTCTCGGGGGCTCCTGGGTGCAATGCCCAAAGCTCTTTACCCTTAGGCCAGCCTCACAAATAATCATCAACCAAAAAACAGGACCTCAAAGCCCTTCCTACCCAATCATGCCAGAAAGGAAAGACACTAGTGTTCCCAAGGTCAAACAGGGCAAATCTAAGAGAAGGACCCGAACTCCCTGAGTCTTCAGAGAACTACAGCTGGGTCTCTCCACAATCCCACGACCTCCCTTGGCACATTCCCCAGGAGATTCCTGGGTTCCTCGGCAGGGGAAGCAGGGCGATGAGATCCACGCTTACCCCTTACTGCCCACCTCCTAGAAATGACTACTTGGGGGCTTCATAGACTGCGCAATGGAAAGATACACACTCTCCCCTTAGTCCTTTCCAAGATCTCCTCTTCATACCTAGGCATGTTCCCAGCCCTGGGTATCACCATCAGTTTTTGTTCATTAGAAATACTTTATCAGCAGTTTCCATCTCTGAAGTTTAAAAAAAAAAGTGAGAGAAAAGAAAAGAAAAAAGGCCAAGAACTGTGCCCAGCTGCCAGGGAGGCCATTGTCTCTGCTAATGACAGGGACACACGGTGCCACAGCTGAAGGCTGGAGCCGGGAGGGAGACAGCAGCCTGGGAGCAGCCCCCAGGCATGCCTGGGCATGCAGAAAGGAGCTGGTGGTCTGCCAGCAAAAGTTTCAGCAGCTGGTGGCGGACACACATCTCCCCATACAGACCAGCCTGAGGACAAAGGACAAAGCGGGCTAGAGGCAGTGAGCATTGTACAGCATACCCAGTGTGTGAGGTCAGCATCTCACATCTGAGAACTCAAGACACTCCCCTAGAGATGGTATCTACACCCTCAGCTACCCCAAAGCAGCTGGCTTTCTGTGAATGAGAGACCTAGTTAGGATCTTCCTGTGGGGAAGACAATGGTTCTGTCCATTCTTTGAGTCGGTAAAACTCACCAAGGCAAGAGCAGAGAAGGGCAAGAGCCCACCTTGGGATGCCAATGTACAAGCAACAGTGAGACCCCTGTGGACATGACTTCATATTGTGCTTCTTTACGTGACTCTAACCCCTGCCCTGAGAAACTGTCCTGGGTTCTCTAAGAGAGATGGAGGTAAAAGATGCAGTACATTCCTAACAGAGCAAGCTCACTGACGGTGCAACCTTCTCCCATTTCCACACTTGAGGACCCAGAAAGAGGGAGAGTCAGCCGCTGCACTGTCAGTGGTCAGTGGGGACTTGCCACAGCAGGGGCAGCAAAAAGCACCACCGGAGGGGGCCCCTGAGAACCCACTGTGTTTAAGGATCTCTAGTAGCCTTGGAGTCCCATCATTTCAAAGACAGGGCTCATGGTGGGGCGGCATGACCTCATCTCAACATGCTAATCCAACCGCCGCTCTGCTCTCTGTTCCTGCTTGTCCCTCAGGCCCAGAACGAACCCCCTTTACCATCATCCCACCTGCCAAGAACCTCCAAACCACTGGTGTGGCTTGTGTAAAATCTGAGCACCAGTTAAGACTGCTTCACCTGGTGGTCACCTTTGGTCCCAGCAGAAGCCATTAGCCGCAGACCTGTGGCGGCCCCTTTAGAGCGGACATCTCCCTGCCTGTGGACGGGGACTGAGAGAGGCACCTGCTGTTCAGGAGTCTTCCTGTCACAGGCTCAGCTCCAACCAAATCAGCAAGGCCCTGTTACTATGGGCCATCTGCCAGGACCCGGAAACAGCATTGTTACATAAGGGGCCGGGATAATGAAGTTTATTAAACTAGGTTCTTCCTCCAGAAGGGAGACAAAGCATTCCAAGCCTCTCTGTAAAGTGGCAATGTGGGCAGTAGAGAGGTGCTGGGCCAGGGCCCGCTGGGGTCTGATCCTGCTTCTGCTGTCCCTTGGCTGTGAGAACGTGGGGACAAGCCATTCCTTCCCTATCTATGCCCCTGGGGTTTGGGGTTTTTTTTTTCTTTTATTAGATATTTTCTTTATTATCATCTCAAATATTATCCCCTCTCCAGGTCTTCCCTCTAGAAACCCCCTGTCCCTCCCCCCCCTGCCTCCATGAGGGTGTTCCCCCTCCTTCTCACCCTGGCATTCCCCACTGATGCCCAACAGTGCCATCCTCTGCCACATATGCAGCCGGAGCCATGGAGCCGGAGCCTCTCCATGTGTACTCTGGTTGGTGGTCCAGTCCAAGATGAGATAGCATCAAGACTCTGCATTTTCACCAAAATGGCAAATAAATAAATAAACAAACAAACAACAAAACAGAACTGAACCCTTGACAGCAGCAACCAGAAAGGGAGAGTGTGCAGAGAAGAAACAAAAGGTGGGAGGGAGCCTTCCGTCAACCAGGCAGGGAGGCGCACGCGAAACTCAAGGTAAGAATATGGCTGGGGACTAGACGCCTAAACGCTTCCTGCCTGTTCACATGGCCCCAACAACTATGTAGGCCCTTGTATATCTAGCCCTGCGTCAGACCCTCACAGCTGTAAAGACGACAGTGACCCTCATAGTTGACCCTGAGCAAAATGAGGGCTAGTAATTAGGACAGGGGCTGCTTTCTCTGACCCTCCCTTCCTCACAGGTCAGATGTGAATGGCCCTTACCTGACAACATTTCCATAGGCATCAAAGAGATGATGTATGTAAATCCTAGCAGAATGACTTACCTTGATAAATGAGGATCCCTCCCTCAAACACCCCCACCTCTTCAGAGGACTACGGAGAAAAGCCCTATCATTGAAGTCTCTAAGGTACTTCCAAGGCCCCAGCGAGATGGTTCAGTGGTTAAAAGCACCTGCTGCCAAGCCTGGTGACAAGAGTTCAATCCCAGGGAGTCATACTGTAGAAGAGATAGGACTGCTGAAAGTTGTCTTTTGACTTCTGCATGTGTCACGTGTGTGCTATGGCACACACACGCTCACACATATATACCCTCGCCCCCTACAGACATCCACATCCACATAGTAATAAAATGTACAAGATGAAAGGAAACGTGATGGCTTGCTAAATGACCAGAAGACAGACCAGGGAGCCAGAAGACTCAAGCCTTATGTCATGGATACTAAGAGTGACCCAACCCTTAGAGGAAAGGGCTCCCTTAGAGTCCAGTGCACCTCACTCTGAGCCAATGGCTAAAGCCTGGGCAGAAGAGCCTGTAAGAGCCAGAGAGGCAGGGCCCTTCCTTGTACAACTCCTAGTTATCATACACTCAGTCCCTCATGGAAACCCCTGGCATTGCTTTGGCAGCACATGTGGACCCACTCCACCACACCTGCACATGTCCCATGACTTCCCACCTTGCCTGGCCTACACCAAGCAGTGGACACCACAGTGTACTCTCACTGTAGAGACTGCCTCTCAGTCCTCCTCCTGCAGGGAACACCCTGCCCAACCTCAGCCAAGGCAGAGGGGTGTGTGTGTGTGTGTGTGTGTGTGTGTGTGAAGGGATGCAGACAGAAACTATGAATAAGTGAACAGCCCAACCCTGTGGGGCAGAGAAGTTATGATCATGGCTCTCATTTTACAGGCAGAAAAATGCAGGCCCAGAGAGGCTAAAGGACTTACCCTGGGTGCCAGCAACTACAAACTGGAACTCGGAGCTCACCCTTCAGAGCTGCCTAAGGTAAAATCATTTTCAGATTGAAAAGGAGCAGATTCCTCCAAGATTCCTCAAAATGGGCCACTGTCCTCTTGGCACGCACTGAGATCACTTCAGGGAACTGGCTGTCACTGATCAGAGAGCTCCAGAGAGACACTGCAAGGTCTCTGAGAAAGGGCAAAGCATGGTGTCATGTGTCAAGAACCTAAAAATGACGACAAAATTACAGCCTGACCGCTTTGAGAGCACTTCTGGAACAAATCAATCCTCCCCAGGAAAGAGGAGACTTCCTCGAATGGCTCCCCAGCCTCTGCCAGTGACCTCTGAGCCCTTCCCAGGCCATCGAGGAGTCTGAGCGGGGCCGACGGCCTTGCCACAACAATCCTCTTTCCACTATCTTCGGCTCCGTTCCTCCCAGCACTAAGATCTAGGAAACCGTGAGAGGTTGAGCGTCAGCATCCTCCTAAAATAGGCTGGAACCCTGGCCTGACGTGATGGTGCGAGGAAGAGGGGCCTGTGGAGGTGACAAGGTCAGAGGGTGGGGGTCTTCATGAACACTAGCGGTGTGCTCGCCCCTCTGCCACGTCAGAGGCCATGGCTGCCTATGAGCCAGGAGAGTAGACTCAGAGAGGAACTGCCAGCACTTTGGTAACACTTCCTAGACTCTGGACTGTGGGAAATAAGGTTCTGTTATTTCTAAGCTACCCGGTCCATCTAAAGTAAGACAGCCACTTGCTACACACCCAGTGAGGTCACAGGGAGGGGAAATAATGTGGTGAGAGGTGAGACCAGACCGGGGTGGGGGGGGGGCTCACAGGTCCACGTTGTTTCTTAAGTATCTATGCTATTTTGAAAAGGCCGCTCAACCCTGCTAAGCCCTGGACTGCATGTGGAGTGCAGGGGCAAGGGATCCTAGCTCAGGACACTACGAGGAATCTGTATGTGACAAACCAGAACTGGGCAGAGTGCTGATATATGACGGGTGCCTGGCAAACACCGGTCCCCTACTCCAACCTTGGATGTTACTCTCTTCAGCCTGTCTCCAGCAAGGCTTTGGAAGCCTTGACCTCAAGGAGAACTAATGAGGGGAGGTCCTGGTCAAAACAGAGCCCTTTGCCCATGCTGTGTGTAGGTGGGTGGGAATCAAGACAGCCAAAGAAATGTGCATCTCTGCTGTTCCCCACTGTTTCTAGCTCAGACCCCAATCTCCGGCTCTCCCATAGGACAGCCAGCTAAAGAGCCAACCTCAGCTCATCTCATGAGCAAAGCCCAGCGAGGATTTGAGATCCCTTCAGCTCTGACCTTGCTAATTCTTACTCTAAATGCTGTACACACACACACACACACACACACACACACACCTTGTCCCCAAGGCTGTCTGCCTGCCCATTGCTGCCATCTGGTGGTGGGCAGACCCTGCTGCCCTTGGCTTTAGGCAAGCACTGGGCATGCCCCATGGGTGAATGTACCTACTCTAAAGGTGGCTCTTCCTTCACCGCCGGACACACCCTGCACTGTTCCAGGCCACAGATCAATGGGTATCCATTGCCAAACACAACAACAACAAAAAGAAAACAATGCCAGGTTTTCGCCTCTAGCGAAGATGACGCAGCTGCAGTAGGAGACTGAGCTCACTGGGAGGAAGTGGCCTGCCCAAGGTTGCCTAGCTGCCAGGCTCCCAGGACAGTACACAATTTTACTTTACCACAATGTTTAAGGTAAGTGGGCACTTGCAGATCAAAACTAAAGTTAGCCCAGGGCTGAGGAAAGGAAGCCTCCAGAAGGTGGGAACACAATGTTGCAAACACTTCTTGCAAAGCCAGGAAAATAGTTACGAACTCAAACAGCTTGGGCACCAGCTGGAAGGCTTGCTGGAAAGCTTTGCCATCCTCGGACCTTGGAGGGCAGGTAGCAAGAACATCTGCAGGAGACAGCCCCAGGAGCCAGCACAAGCTAGGTTTTAATCTACGCAGTCATCAGATGGGTGAAGACAGGGGCAGCCATGCATGCATGCGTACTTCCTGCGCTCCACCACACACTACAGGCAGGAGCCTGACTTCCTGCGCTCAACCACATGCCTGCTCTTTATAGGGCCCACATATCATACCCTTGGCTCTGTCTGCAGCCATCTTCTGTGCTACGTAATGCAGGGCCAAAAAAAAAAAAAAGCAACGTGTGGCTTTACGCAGACCACTCTGCCATCCTTCCCTCTGTCATCTCACATCTGCTATGTATTTATTGATGTTTTGTAGGGTGTGTTCCAAAGTCCTTTTTCCTTTAAAATGCTAGACTCTGAATCCTGCACGCAAGCCAAGGCTCCTCAAGGGAATGTAATCAAACAATGCTGCCCTCTAGTGGCCAGATGAAGTCAATTTCCCCCTCCCAGCTTGGCTAGCTAGCCATGCTCCCACTCAATCCCACCCTGCACTGGCCTTTAGCCAAAAGTACCTAACTCCAAGGAAGACAGAGTCGACCGGCTCAGCCCCTCAGCTGTCCCCACAAGAGTGAAGGAACCCTCTGTCCTTGGGAACAGATGCACTCTGGAGCATCAAGACCTTTCATGACTTTCAAGTCCCCTCTGCAGATGAGGAAACAAAGGCTCACGGATGCCCAAAGGAGCCCAAGCTGATCAAGCTGACTCATGACTGAGCCAAAAATAGAGCCCACTTTTCCCGCCTCCTGCTACAGCCTCTTGCCTCTTCTCCATGTGACCTCTCAACTGAGGTCCAGGGAGGAGACTCGTCAAGGGCATCCACGCTGCGCTCACTCACTAAAAGGGGATCATGTCCTGGCCTGAAAGAGTAAGCCATTTTCACTTTCCTTTTGAAATAGCCTTACGAAGGCTACCATCAGACCGGAAGATCTGTCCATCCACGTGTGCATTCCCCCTGCCCCTCAGCACACATAATAAATAAAGTAAAATTTAAAAAGAATAATATCTACAACCTCTGACTGGCCACACGAATGAAGGGGGAGCCAGAGAGTTTTTAAGAGTCTTGCCTTGCTAGCATAGAAAATAAAATGCACTTTAATCAGACCTATCAGAGGTAATATTCTGGTATATTTCTTCCTAATCTTTTTATAACATTAGCTGAGAATTAGAAAGTACCGTGCGAGGCTATCCCTGTAGCATTAAGTCTCCTGAGCGCGCCTCTGAATGGCAGTGTGACGCTCCAGCATGTGACTGTGCCTGAGTTCTTTCAACCCACCCCCCTTTGTTTCATTGGTTTCTGTCATTAGAAATCAGGCAGCTGTGCATGGCATGACAATCACTGTCTGAACACATATATCGATCCTGATTACTTCTTAAGCCAGTTTTATTGTCACAGAATGAAACTGGGGTGGCCATAAGAATAACCACAGGGCCAGCGAGATAGCTCGACGTAAGGGGCACCGGCCTCCAACCAAGTCTGACACCTGAGGTCAATTCCCAGGTCCCACGTGGTAACAGGAGAAACCTGGGCCTTTCCTAGTGCTGTGACATGCTGACTCCCTCAACGGGCAATAAAGCATAGTCATTTTGTTTCCAAAAGACCATGATGTCTGAGACCTCCTACTCAGCACAAGGTAAAAAGAGGAGCCGGGGGCCTGGGAGTCTTACCAGAGGAAAGGAGAAGACAAGAGAACCAACTTGCACACACTCCACCTATTGAAGTGTGACCTTCCCAAAGCCCAACCACAAGCGCTTGCCCTTCCCTCTCGACTCACGCCACAGCGCCTCTCAGAAACCCCAAAGCCCCTGGTGTCCTGGCCACTCCTCTGGCCTCCCACCACACTCTTTATTCATCTCCTAAATATTTAATTTGTTCATCCAACCACAAGCTTTCTGAAGGTAGCTCTGGACTTCAGAGTCCCCTGCATTCCACAGCACAGTGCAGGGTCCACACGCTCCGCATCCCATAGACAAATGCTAAGGGGACCAAGATAACTACATGTCCTTCCCAGACACTTGGGACAATAAAGTACCCATTGTCCAAAGCTAGAGAAAGGTGCTTCTCTGAAGAATAAATGTAGCTCAGTAATGAAGTCAGGGCATTCTGTGACACATGTGGACAAAAGGAGTGAGTCCAAGCTAAGCTTTGTCCACTTCCATGGACCAGGGCGATACAACCAATCAACTGGGAACTCCCCTGTGAAATGAGGATAAGAACACTCCACTTGCCAACTTCCTGCAGGAAAATGCCTGTTACCACACTTTATAGTGACATACAATGACAGCAGTCCATGGCATTGCTGGTGTAATATCAGAAAGCAATGCTGCCCCGTGAGTCACTACATGGCCTTCTGCACCTTGTCCCTGGCTTCTGTCCATACACCTGTCCACTTGGGGGTCAGGCTGTGCTCTTCCACTGAGCAGCAGGGCTTTCTGGAAGCACAAGTCCCTGTACAGAAGGAACCAGCAAGTGTAGCCAGGCTCCTGGGTTTACATAAGCCACACCTCGCTGTCTGTGGCAAGAAAATGACAGGACCAAAGGAGCACTTGACTGAGAGTCGTGAAGCTTCAGGTCTGGTCCTTCCCTGAACTGCCATTCCTGGTTTCTCAGCCTCCGAACTGAAGTTAGACCAAATATTCGCTGAGCTCCCACCCCCAGTGGGCATGCTAGGGGTTCCGGGATAAGTGCTTATGGCTTTGGTAATAAGCACATGACCCACCTCAAAAGTGTCCTCTGGGTTCCATCTGACGATCAACTGCGGAGTTTTTCAAAGGCCTAAAAGCTCAAGCAAGCATCACACATTCCAAACCACCTGCTTTAAATAGACCCACAAGGTTAGAACCTCCCTAAGGTCCACTGAGGTTTCATGATGTAAGGCCCCAAAGAAGGAGTATACATTTATACTGCCAACCTATTCTGGATGGGATCTTGGCCCCAAAACAGAAAAATCATCACGGGTATAAACTCCATTCCATGTGAACCGACATGGGCTTGGGATTCACTGATGCTCACACATCAAATGCAATCAAGGATTTCTTGGTCTGTGATTTTTATAAAAAAAAAATCTAAAAGGTCCTATCAACATATGGTCCCTGTCTTTAGAGGAGTAAGGAAAATATCTCAATTAGAAGAATATTACTAAGGAGAGGGGAGTAGAGAGATGGCTTAGTGATGAGAAACACTTGCGGCTCTTACAGAGGACCCAGATTTGGTTCCCAGCATCTACACAGTGGCTCACAACAGTTTATAACTCTAGTCTCAGGGTATTCAACCTCCTTTATGAATTCTGGGTACACCAGGTACACACGTGGCACATGTACATACACGTGGGCAAAACATCCATCTATACAAAAATAAGTCTGAAAGAAAATCATAGAGAATATTGCTAAGACTGGGGAGGACGGTGAGGAGAGAGTTCCTTGGCAACAGAACTGACCTGGGAGTCCAGGGCTGTTACCAAGTCTTGTTTCTCTGGTTAGTTTTAGTTGTCTCACCTTCTAAGTGAGGAGGATGGTGCTCTGTCTCTGGCTCTCTATAACACCCAGTACTCCAGCTCTCTCTTGAGTGACACAGAAAAGTGCAGAATGTCAGAGAACTCTGCATTTGGCTTCATGTTTTCAATCCATACCCCGCTGAGACCACAAAACTACTTTGGGACACTGCATGGTTCAGGGAAAGCTTCCAGCCTCCGGAAAGAAAAGGATTCTAGACATCCTGACTGATTCCACAATAACATTTGGGACCTGGGAAGAGCATTCCCTTGAAATTCTAATAAATTGCCAGCAGCCAGCACTTGGCATTTGTAAGACTTTATATCTCCACACACCTCAGGACAACCTGGAATCCACCTATTACCTACCCAGAGGTAGTCAGAGTCCCACAGAGACCTCTGTTCGAAGAAAAGAAACAGCATGCTAGACCAGGGAGCTCTGTACTCTCACCACTTAGGAGAAGAAAGCAAGAGGATCAGAAGTTCAAGGTGCTGGGTGACCCTCATACATACAAGCAAACAAATAAAACAAGGGGAGGGTTGCAGTGCCACAAGGACAAAAGTACCAAGGTAATCATGGTGACAAACCAACGGGATAGGAGGGGAGAAGCGGGAAGCAGGTGCCCACAGCCACACTATCAGTATGCTGGGAGAGTCGAGCATAAACCTGGGTTCATCCAACTTCAAGGCTATGTTTATCTCCTGCCTTGCACAGTCATTAAGCAGTGATCTACTGAACACCTACTGTGTGGCAGTCTGGAGACACCAGGCAGACACATGACATGACATGACATTCATCTCCTGACTGAAAGAAAAGAATATTACTATGGAGCATGAGCAAAACGAAACACACCTCCCATGGAATTTACAGCCTAGACCTTAAGCAAATAGGACAAACACTGAAAACTTGGAAGAGAACCACAGTGGATCAAGTTAAAATAATAGGTACAAATACCTAGGAGGCCAAGAAGGCTGCCAGAGCTTTGCTAAGCCAGTAACACCTCTATCCTGCTGCACGTGGGTGAAAGACCTGGGGGAGCATAGCTGCCGTCAGCTTGAGCAGCAGAGGCCTGGCCTAGGAGCCCTTGGTGAGGATACAGTTGATTTCTATCTTGCCACAGACCCTGTTAAAACAGCAGCTCTTCTAAAAACAAGACCAAACGCTGAGTCGGCTTACATATCCCAACCTCAGGTGAGCATCACCGAGTGGACATTTTGGGATCCTTCACAGATTCCTTTGTCCACACCACAGAACCACACTACGAGGCAGACAGGAACGTTTACTATCCCCCGTGAGAGATGAGTGGCTAGGGTGTGGAAAATAGCTTAGACGTGTCACCAAACGAGAAAAACACCAAACGCTGCCAATCCAGCTTTGTAAAACATCTCTAGTCAGGAAACTGAGCGTCTGCAAGACAGCCGCAGGTCACCGAGCCTGGATAAAGTCATGCAGGGGCCCCATGAAGTTCCTGAGACCTGATGGGGAGCGCTAAGCGGCTCAGGAAAGCTTTCTAGAATGCAGCTTCGCCAGCCTGAGACACAGGTGCCCTTGCCAACTCTCCCAGATTAGAGCAGGTTCTCCTGGCCTTTTTCCAAGGGCCTCTGACTAACACAGAAAAGTATTTTTCCACTGCAAACCTGCAGGCGAGCAGCAGACTGAGGGCAGAGAGTGCATCTGCGGTCCTGTACAGACCATCTGAGAAGTTATTCTGCTGCCATCCAAACTGCCCTGGCTACACACCTGCCCATGGAGACGCCAGTCCCAAGCAATGGACCTGAAAATACAGGTACTTGGACTGCATCCGTTTCTTGTACCAAGCTGGGGGAACCTTGCCATCTTGAAAGGTTACATTCAGTGGTACCCTTGACCTCTACCCACTGGATGTCAGTGACAAGCCCCAGCTGTCGCAGCCACCAATGCAGATGTCCACTGCTGGACAAAAGTCATCTCTTGGGGAAGCTTTAATCTTGAGACCTTGGAAAAGAAAGGCAAAGTGTCCTGTCCTGCCCCACGACTCTGGAGACACATGGTCACTGTGCACAAACTCTTTTGGGTCAGGGTTACACAGCCAAGGCCTGCACATGAGCAGCTGTAGGCTGCTGCCATGCTCTCCTGGGGCTTCAGAAACAGCCAGAGGCAAACAACCCCTTGTACTGATGAGCCGCATGTGGCCCTGCAAGGAAAACTCGTTCCCAGCACTGTGAGCAGCTGAGTCTGGGTAAACGGAGACCCTGAGTGCTTCTCCTCAATGACATCGGGCCAGGGCCAGGGCTGCCAGGGCTGCTGCAAGGAGCAGAGAGTGGTGAATCAGGATGCTCCCATTCACCCCCAATTCAGTGTAACACCCAGATATTCAAACACCCAGCTTTTAGCCATTCTTGACCTGGGAGAAAAAGGGAACAGAGTAAGGTACAGATACAAGCAAGCTGAATTAGCAATTTAATTAAACAGCTGAACCAATAAATAAATAAATAAATGAATAAATGAATAAATAAACAAATAAATAAACAAACAAACAGCCATGCTCTCAAGTGGGCGTGGAACCCTGAGGCTGAGCTCCCAAGCAGCTGGACTGAGTCAGCGCCATCAAGAATGCAGCTGCCAACCTCCCACCCCAGGGCTGGGCCGCTGGCTGGCCCCACACGAGGTCCACTTCCGAGACAGCATTTCAAAGAAGAACCACTCTGTCTTTCCTAGTTAGCCACTTACCCAGGTACAGAGATTACCCAGACTCTCCCCTGCGTGGGAGCAGGAGTGTTTGGCTGACTGCACTATGTGAAGACTACCCATAGCCGCCCACTTGTTCACACCTAATTACTCAGCCTGCTGCCAGGGCTCACTGCCTCGCTGCTTTTCACTCCGGACTTGGCTCTGTGCTTGCATGTCTCATACGGGAATGGGACTGGGCTCTGATATGTGTCCGCCTCTCGTCAGGGGCACATAAACAGACCTTGCCACTTCTGGGTGGATGGATGATGGGCAAACGGATGGATCGATCTATGGGTGGACAGACGGACAGATGAAGTTTTCTATCACTATGCTCATGCAATCTGAAGCTCTTTATGGGAAGAAACAACTTCCCTACTAATGGACAACACACTTTCCTGAGAGCGTCCTCCAACCTGGCAACATCAAGGTTACTATGTGTCCCCCTTAGCCAGGCTACCATTCATCACACTTTGGAAGGATCAATTAAAAGCATCACACACACAAATGCTCACGGATCTGTGTGTTCAAACGCACACAGCATGTGTGACCTACTGAAGACAGCGGACGCTAAGGCAAAAACCTTTGAGAGCCAGAAACTTCGGGAAAAGCAGTCAACAGGTGTTTGGGAGCCTGCGATGGAGCCAGCAAGGCCAGGGAACTCCTGAGTTTCAGATGGCCTTGCTGTGACATCAAAGTGTCTGAGAAACTGCAGACCGGCAGCCACTCCTGGACTGCCAGGGGTGAGAGAGGCCACGAAAAGCCAAAATCCAAGAAGGAATATGATGGCCAAGAAAGGCTTGATCTAAGGGAGAGACAAAAGCCAATGAAAAGATAAAGATTCCCAGGCCATCCAGGCATGTGGTTCCCTAAGGAACAGGAGGGCTCAATCACTGTATACAGTGCAGGAGAGTCAAATTCAAGCTTAACTCAGAATGTCATGCCAGCTATGACTCACTTTGAAATATTTACCAATCCTTTCTGAGGTGGTTTTAACTCAGATCGGGGGGAAATAAAAAATAAAGGCATCTCCTTAGCCATGACCAGGCAAAGGCTCAGTGGTACCCCGGACCAATCTCCCAGTCACGTTGATGGTCACGGACGCCCTCTCGAAACCTCAAGGACTCCTGGGCGGAATGAGGTCACCAATGCAGCCGTGCATTTCCAAGTGCAAAGCTGGAATCCGATGGCACAAGGGGTGCCAGGTCCTCCACTTCCCAGTGCTTAAAGTCCTCCCACCCCGCCCCGAGTCCTCAACCCCAAGTCCTAGTGAGTGGACTGCTACTCTCACCAACCCCAAACTCTCCGTTGCACCCTCACCTGTCTTAGCAACCAGGTGTGTCCAGCCACTCCAGACAGCAGTGACCTTTTCATCCTGAAAGTAATGTGCTTCTATTCTCTGGGGCAGAGGAAGGAACACAGCGCGGGAGGCCAGCTGCCCATGCTTGTTACGGCCCCAGACGTACAGCTCTCCTGTATCTGAAAGAGAGGTGCATGGGAGGGAAGTCAGGAACATGACCCAGGAGGGTAGGAGACAACGCTGAAAAAGAAACAGCTAAAAGGGATCGTTTCCTACTGATACCACAGCACTTAGTAGGGCCATGCACAATACAAAATTTATGTAGGACGATCTAATGTAAAACTTACAAAATTCTGTACCTAAGCAAGGCCTGGCGTATATAACATGTGCATGCATGCACATATTCATGCCTGGGGCTGGGGGAGTTGTGGGTACCGGTGAACAGAGAACATCGTGTGTCCTTCTCTGTTACTTTTATTTTATTCCTCCGAGACATGGTCTCCACCGAAGCTGGAGCTAGGCCAGGAAGCCGCAGGAACCCGCAAGTCTCCACTCTACACAATGCGTTCTATGTGAATGCTGAGACTCAAATTGAAGTCCTCATGCTTGCACAGTAAACCACTTAAACTTAAGATAACAGGTTAGAAGACACACTATTTGGGGGCTGGAGATGTGGCTCAGTTGGCAGAGTGTTTGCTTAGCACACACAATCCCCCAGCACTGCACAAACTGGGTGTGCTGGTGCTTGCTTATAATCTCAGAACTCTGGAAGTAGCAGCAGAAGGATTAGGAGTTCACGGTCATCCTTGGCTACACAGTAACTTCAAGGTTCAAGGTCATCCTTGGCTACACAGTAACTTCAAGGTTCAAGGTCATCCTTGGCTACACAGTAACTTCAAGGCCAACCTGGACTACAGGAGACACTGCCAAAAAAAAAAAAAACCTGTATGGTATTTTAGCTTAAACCTTTTTAAATGAGATTATTTCACTGTGCTCACTGGCCATAGAATAGAATGAGCTACCACTGCCCATCTGTGCGGCCCCTGAGCTCATCTGAGCCTCACAGCAATCTCAGGATGGAGGCAGAAGTGCCTGGCAGGGTGATGTAACAGGAGCAGGAAGCAAATGCAGAGTCAAGTGACTCTGGCTGCTATTCCTGGACCTGCTAACTAGCTATTGACCTTGGGCAAATCACTTCCTCTCCGAGTCTTGGTTTCACCAGCTGAATCTGGGAAGGGAGGGCTGCTGGCCTAACTGACGTCACTGCCTACTGGAGCAACTGGTGGGTGACCGTGGCAACCAGAGAGCACATGCCTGTCTAAAAAGTAAACTTCAAAGAGAAATTTTAGACAAAGGTCAAACAAAATGAAAGCCAAAGCTGTAAGTCAGCCAGTGAGATACCAGTCTGCAGTTCCTCTGTGAGCTTCCCTAGGCCTGCAGTGGGGCTAAACACTAGTCACACCTGAAGTGTGAATGGCCCACGTGAAAGTACTCAATGGACTGCACAGAGACGGCACGCAGAAAACATACCTAATAATGTTCCTATTATAGTAAGTAAGATTTTGGACATTCAATAAGATTAATTTTACCTATTTCATTTTAGCTTTTGTGAGACAGCTCACATCCTATTATACAGCACGGTCCCAAAAGATAAATTAATCAAGGCTGGGACATGTTAAATGGCTTTTCAAGATCACCTGGCTAACAAGGACTCACACACAGCCAGTGAAGGGACGAGGAAGGAGCCAGGCCTGTTTCGTTTGCCGAGTTCCTGATAAAGTTCACAGTACTGCTTGCCCTACAGTGGTCTCATATTCCCTAAAACTCATCAAAGGCCAAACAGGATGATGACAGTCATAGCTCAGGGATCTCCAAGTTCCCTCTGCCACCCACTCGCTGTGGCACACTGAGCACAGCACGCCATGCCCCATTTCTTCACCTCTAAGGTGAAGGTGTGTAAGTGAAGCTTCCGCCACTGACATCCTACAGATCCACGATGTGCCTCCAGCCTCCATCCCTTAGAGGAGGGCAAAGACAGCACCCCTCACCCCATACAATGTCAACCCAGTAGATGCTGGAGAGCCCCAGAGGTGCCATGGGTGTGGAGCCTCTGTGGCTCAGAATATCCAAGCCATCTTTTTGAAAGACAGACTGCCTTGCCATGGGGATAGTTACACTGTTGCATCAGCAGGTAAAATTAAATTCTGCTGCAATGCCAAATGGTTACATAATCTACAAGGACTCCAGGGAAGAGGTCTAAAGAACACCGAGCCCAATCCGATGTGCTAACAGCCTGAGTGAGATGAGAAAGGAGGGCCATTAATCTTCACAATTTTTAACTCACTTTCGAAATATCAAAAACCAATTCACTTTGTGGCTATACTAAAAATGATTAAATGGACACTTTAAAGTGGTGAATATCATATATAAATTATAGCTCCACCAAAAAAAAAAAAATCCAGTCTATGTATTAAACATGGCACCATAAAGTGGCCATGTAGGAAATAATTTAGTAACCACATGTTTTTGTTCATTTTTTAATCGACATTAGCAGGTAATTTGATAATTTCTAAGTTTGCATACTACCAGCCATCTCAAATTAATTAGGACAGAAAAAGAATGAAGCTTAATCTCGGCTCACTCCTCCAGGGATGTCTCTTTCATCACTGGGCGGAGCAAGGTGCTTGCACCCTGCAATCACATTGTCTCTAGAAGAGATGTGGGACCAGGTGCCAGGTACAAGACAGGTGCAGGTGCGAAATACCTTCCCTCGTGAGAAAGTGATACACGGCATCCTGAGGAGAGGCCACTGGGCTACCTAGATACACAGGCTTGGCACTGATGGATAGACAGAGTCAGGAAACTGCAGTGTGAAGGCTGAGCGTGCCGGAGGATGCCTGTAATCCTAGAACTTGGGAGATGGAAGCAAAAGAATCCGGAGTTCTGAGGCCAGCCTCATCTACTTACTGAGTTTGAGGCCAGCCTGGGTTACACAAGACTATGTCTAAAAAAGGAAGGAAGGAATAGAGAGAGGGGAGGAGGAAGAGAAAGAAGGAGGGAGGAAAAGAGGAGGCAAGGGAAGAAGAAAGGAAAGGGAGAAGAGAGGGAAAAAGAAAAAGAAAGATGGATGTTTAGTGTTGGGGGGAAAAAGCCCAAAGAAATGAAACAGGAAAAAAGAGAGAATATATATAAAGTTACATACAGATACGTGCAAAAAACTGGTCATATGGAAAGCTACAAGGATGAAGGTGAAGTAAAACAGAAATAAAGGTAAAAAGAGTAGGCAAACACACGGAAAGAAAACAGGACGATAAATACGTGAAGTGGGCAGCAGCAGATTAGCACAAGTCAATAAACTTAAACTACTGTACAGGAAGGTGGAGAGTGTGAGAAATTGCATTAGACAGTGAAATGGCTTAGAAAGGAATGTACATCCTTAGCCAGGTCATTCGCACCTGCAACCCATGCTCTCAGGAGGCTCAGGCAGGAGTTCAGTACGGTTGAGGCCATCCTGGGTTACATAGTGAATTCCAACCCAGCCTGGGCTACACGGAAGTGAGACCATCTCAAAAGCAAACGAAAGCGCAGTATGCTGTATGGCCATAACTCTCCTCGCTAACACTTCATCAGCAATGAGCCACACAATGGTTCGCTATCACACAGCCTGGGTGCGCAACAGCCTGGATCCCCCCCCCCACCCCCCGACGCTCAGGCAGTGACGCCCCCATCGCTGAGCAGTACGTGGCTATATATAAATTAACTGTTGAGCTCTTGATCTTCCCATCACAGCTCCCCCAAGAGGAAGATAATCTTTTCCACCCTGTATAATTGAGAGAACGCAGAGGCTGAGCACTGAGCTGACGCTTGATGTGAGTACTTTATACGTACCATCCAACTAAGTTCTTACAGCTACCCAGAAAGTATGTTCCAGATGAAGAGACGGTCTCAAAAGCGAAAGCAACTGTGCCTAAAATTATACCTAGAGCGGTACCAAACTCCCACTCCAAAATCTATACCCTCCCCCGCAAAACTCTGACTCAGCCTCATTCCAGGCCACAGCCTGCAGACATCTGAATGGCACATTCGGCTGGTACCCACCTGTTAATGAGGCCGAGTGGTCAGATCCTGCAACAGCACACACTGCTGTAGAATTCTCCAGGCCTGGAAAAGAAATGTGTTTGCTTTGAGCTATATTTATGCCAAAACATGCTGCGTGCAGAGTGGGTTCCAGGGCCGCGCTTTACCTGAGCATGGGGAGAACCCCACCCAGTGCAGGCAGGCGTGAGCAGCAGTACTGGCAGACGGCTTGGCGGGACGGAGACAGTGATGTCATGGGGTTAAAGTGCACAGTCCTCACTATCACTGATAGGAAGAGCGGGAAAACCAGAATACTGCGCAATGATAGAACGCAACTGCACAGATCAGTGTAAAGTCACGTTGCTGAGAGAAGCACACGCATAGACCTGAGAAGGTGCCTGTGAAATGTGTGCACAGGTTTCCGAGCTCTGCCCGCTGAGGAAGGCTGAAGGCAAAAGGGCTCCAACCTTCCGATCCGATCTTGTACAGGGCTTAACCACAAACCAGAAAGCCTCAGAACACAGCGCATTCTGTGATCCTGCTTCTGAGCTCCAAGTCCAGCCCTTTACCTCCCTGAACTATACGGCCTTCAGCAACACAGCAGAATCCCAGTCCATCCTGTTAGGAGCTGGGACAGCCCGTGGTAATTCATGGTCCATCCTGGAGCCAAACACAGTCCTAGTCTACAACTGTTTCTGGAGACTTCTGTTTGACTGACTAAAAGGCACCTCACACCTTCAGGTGTCCTGTGGGATGAAGAGAGCAAGCACAGGTTCCCAGTCATATCCACCAAGCAAGGAGTCCTCGCCCCGGGACCCCTGTGGTAGCAGGGTGAAGGAGAGAGAATGCAAGGAGGTGGATGAGCCGTCCAACCCCACCAGAAAACTCCTCAGACCACTCAGAGCTAACGCTCCTGGCAGATCCCAAAATGGCTGTTTGAATTAAACAGTGGTTCTTATGCCTTCTAGTGACTGGTCCAGTACTAAAATACAGAGAACAAAACCCTGTCTTCCCCCTTGGCACAGGAGAAAACTAATAACCGCTCACACTGGATACAAGATGGTGCTATCCACAGAGAGAAGTCGGTGGAGGCCAGAAGGGGAGAGCCATGTCTCCTTCTCTGAGAGAGCTGTGTCTGAGCCAGCCCTTGAGAAAACCTCAGGGCTTCTCCAGAGGAAGAGGAAGAGGAAGGAAAGGCACTCCCAGCAGAGCTGAGAGTCTACCCACAGGTACAGTGGCAGAGCTGAGTCTACCCACAGGTACAGTGGCAGAGCTGAGTCTACCCACAGGTACAGTGGCAGAGATGAGAGTCTACCCACGGGTACAGTGGCAGAGCTGAGTCTACCCACAGGTACAGTGGCAGAGATGAGAGTCTACCCACGGGTACAGTGGCAGAGCTGAGTCTACCCACAGGTACAGTGGCAGGTCAGGCAGGGGTGACCAGTGCCTGAAGTAGGAGGTCTGGGAAGTAAGTCCTGTCTCTCACACACACTCACACACACACACACACACACACACACACACACATGCACAACCAGAATAATCTGAACACGTGCGTGCCTCCCTCCCCACGAAGTCCCCATTCTTACCCATACCTTCCCTGAACCCTTGAGTCTCCGTTGTTCTGAGCTGGGTTATAGTAGTCAGAGCTCCTACACGGGACTTCCTATAGCCAACCCTCAGCGCACTGGGTCCAAAAGTAAATTACAGAGAAGAAGAGACAGACACAGGGACAGGAAGGCCTACAAAGAGAGTGGAGAACAGAGAGAGCCAAAGAGGACCTGAGAGCAGAAGAGAAAGAAGAGGAAAGAGAGGCCAGGGTAGCCCCTACTGACCAACTAACCAACAGCAAGCTGAGCAGCAGGCCCTGAGCAGAGTGCAAACTACCTACCGTGTTTTCACGTGGACACACCCTGTGCCTGGTCCCCTCATCCTCACTCATTCCCACCTCCCTCGTGGGAGAAGGAAGTGGGCAACAGAGGCACAGTGCATGGTCTCTTTGGGGTGTAACTGCCTGTACAAGAGAGGGCATTCCCGTCCCCTTGGCCATACAGGAAACTCAGCACGGCTGACTCTGTGCAGTTGCCTTGTGAGCAACTTGCATCTAGGATTCAGAACTCGTACACTCACAGTATTATTACATACTGCTTCCAAACTCCTAGGTCATATCTTCCAAGCAGCTACAACCCAATCCAGAGCTTCTTTCTTGATCTCCACCTAACGTGCCTGCCATCTACCGCTCAATAGGTCTCAGGCTCTGGTGGCAAAACAGTGATTTTTACTGGGGCCACAAAAATCACCAAAAGACTGACATTACAACCAACAGAGACAGTTGGAAAGGTCAAGAAATACCAAAAGCTCAGCAGTTAAAAGCACTGGCTCCCTTCCAGAGGACCTAGATTTGATTCTCAGCACCCACAGGACAGCTCACAACCATCTGTAACTCCAGAAGATGTAACACCCTTCTCTGGCCTCCCTGGGCACCTGGCATGCAAATGGTACACAGAAACACATGCAGGCAAAACATCCATATGAAATGAACTAAGTGTTTAGAAAAATACTTGAGGGGCTGGTAAGATGGCTCAGCAGTTAAGAGCCCTGACTGCTCTTCCAAAGGTCCTGAGTTCAAATCCCAGCAATCACATGGTGGCTCACAACCATCAGTAATGAGATCTGACGCCCTCTTCTGAGGTGTCTGAAGACAGCTACAGTGTGCTTATATATAATAACTAAATCTTTAAAAAAGAAAAGAAAAGAAAATTACTTGAGAGAAAGAGAAATAGACAAACAGACAGACTAAAACTCCACTTACCCACTTTCTGAAGCTCCATTTACTTTCTCACAAAGAGTAACCAAAGGTGGTGAAGAAATAAGGAGCTCGCTCACCTGTCACTCTGCTGGGTTCCTTTGCTGTCAAAAACAGTGGGAGATTCTGCCCAGGGCACAGGCGTCGACCAGAAGATGCCAAGCCAGTCCCCCACTGGAACACACTGCCAGTCGCTTCCCAGCAGAGCAGAAGGGAACAGAGAAAATGTATGTCAGCGTTAGACCAGACTGCCACTTGACACTCGTGCTGTGGGAAATTCCCAACCATCTCAGCCAATGTGAGTCCCACCCGGGAGCTTGGCTGCCTCAGGAGGCCCATGACCAGCCACAGAGATTACCATCGAACAATCACAAATCCAGTCTTTGAGACTATCTAAGACCACGAGAGAAAATTCCAATGTAGTAGGAAAACTTCCTTTAAAGGTCCCAGGCACTAGCCCACAGCCACACCTCTGGAGTGCTGCCAAGCTCTCAGCTAACCTGAAAGGAACCTTGAAGACCATGAATCCACACCTATTCACTAGATGGGGAAACCGAGGCTCAGAAAAGAGGCTGGGATCCAGCCAAAGTCACATGGGGAATAAGTAGTAGAGAAAACACTGGTGTTCAGTCCACACTCAGGGTAGTGTCTTTCTACCCCACCAAGGCAAATCCAGATTCTCCATGGTCAAATACATGGCTATTTGTGACTACAAGACAGTACAGCGCCTTATTTCAGTAAAATGGCCTCGTGGGTCTACAAATCCACATCCTAAACCCCACTGGAAGTGCACAGACAAAATCCTATGCAGATGTGCACACCATGGCGCCACCAGCTAACACCAACATCAAGGCCTGATCCTTTGGACCACTCCATAGCCAGCATTCCTAATGTAAAGAGACAGCTGGCTTTATAAAGCAGCAGCTGTGACCACTGAGACCAATGCAGCCCAGCAGAAAGCTGCAGTCAACCAAGACGACATCCTCCTTGGTGATAAGCTGCGAGGGAAAAGGCTTCCCTGACCATCTCAAAATGGCGGCTGTGTGAGGATTGTACATCAGGATCTGAATCAGGTCTGCATACAGACATTGGTTGCTATGTCTGCAAACGTCTCAAATGATGGAGTGTTCCCTTCGAAAACCTTCCCAGACATTTATTTTTACTTTATGTGTGCAAGTGTTTCACCATATGTGTGTCTGGTGCCTACAGAGGCCAGAAGAGGATGTCAGTTCCCCTGGAACTAGAGTTAAAGACAGCTATGAGTCCTCTGCAAGAGCAACAGGCGTTCACCAATGAGTGGTCTTCCCAGTCCCTCTTTGACATATTTTACTTTAAAATATGCACAGTATAAATAGTATCATCTGGGCTGGAAAGATGGCTCAGCGGTTAAGAGCACTGACTGCTCTTCGAGGGTCCTGAGTTCAATTTCAGAAACCACATGGTGGCTCACAACCATCTGTAATGAGATTTGACGCCCTCTTCTGGTGCATCTGAAGACAGCTACAGTGTACTTATTTATAATATTAAATAAATCTTTGGGCCGGAGCAAGCAGGGACTGAGTGAGTGGGGCCAAGCAGGGGCGAGCAGGGCCCAGCAGAGCGACTGGGGTTGACCGGAGTGAGCAGAGGTCCTAAATTCAATTCCCAACAACCACATGAAGGCTCACAACCATTTGTACAGCTACAGTGTACTCATATACATAAAATAAATAAATCTTTAAAAGAAAAGGTATCATCTTCGCCATCATCAGTGTCTAACCCAGTAGGACCCACACAGTCACCATGGTGAGCAGCCATTATCCTTCCATCTTGCAACACTGAAGCTGACTGCACTCATCTCTCTCCATCTCTGGTCCCTGGCCCTGGGGCTCCTGCTCTGCTGTCTTTAGTTCTGACTACGCATGTGGTTGGAATCCCAGCATTTGTCCTTTCTATGACTGGCGTAGGCCACTCAGCATCACAGTCATCAATGGAAGAGCCTGACAGCAGTTCTGTAACTTTTAAGGCTTGTACTTTTCCATAGAGGCTGGGGGAGTTAGGCATGCTGTGCACACCCGTGTGCCACAATTTGCTTGCCCATTCGCCTGTCAGTGCACACCTGAGGCGCTGTTTCTGCCTCAGCTGTTGTGAATAATGAGTTACAGCTGGTGCCTTTCAGTCTACAAACTGTTTATCGTTTTGCCTCTTCCTCCCTTTTCCCTTTTTTAAAAATCTATTTGTGTTTAAAATCTATTTGTGAGTTGGGTGTGGGGATGCACACCTATAATCCCAGCACTCGGAAGGCAGAGGCAGGTGGAATCTCTGTGAGTTCAGGGCCAATCTGTTCTACAGAGTGAGTTCTAGGCCAGGCTGGGCTACATGGTGAGACTCATCTGAAGAAGAAGAGGAGGAAGAGAAGCAGGAGGAGGACGGGAGGAGGAGGAGGAGGAGGAGGAGGAGGAGCAGGAGGAGGAGGAGCAGGAGGAGGAGCAGGAGGAGGAGCAGGAGGAGGAGGAGCAGGAGGAGGAGCAGGAGGAGGAGGAGGAGGAGGAGCGGGAGGAGGAGGAGGAGGAGCAGGAGGAGGAGGAGGAGGAGGAAGAGGAGGAGGCTGCTATGGTTAGGTAATAATAACACAGCCCTTCCACACTGCTTTCCAAAGCAACTGAACCATCTGCCGTCCACATGCACAATTAAAACATTGTGTAGAGCAGGGAACAGCCTCAAACAATGGTCTCCCTTCCCACCTTAATTAAAACAGGGTCTTTTGTTTGCTGGCTACATACACAAGGCTCACTGGTCCTTGCTGTGATCTTCTGGGATTCTGCCCACCTCATCCATAGGAGCACGGGGATTACAGACCCACAGCCCTGTGTGCTGTAGCAGAGGGATCTGAACTGGGCTCCTCACACACTAGTGCAGCAAGGCCCACTGAGCCCTCTCTCATCCTGGGCTTTTAGCCTCGGGAACAGTGAGAAAATGAATTTTTGTTATTTAAGCCATTTGGGCTGCGGTATTTTGTGGCAACAGCTCAAAGCAATCAGTTATGGATACACACAGCTAAAGCAGATCCCCAAGGGATTATACCATGAAGCAGAACCAAGCCCAAAAGGTTACATAGTGTATGGGGCATCTGAGAACATTCCAGAAGTGACGTTACAGACGTGGGAAACAGGAATGGCTAACAAGAGCTAAGGAGGACTGGAGCAGCAGGAAGTGAGTGTGGCCATCCACACCAGCGGGGGGAGGACCTTGTAGTGACGAAGTTCCGCTGCATCCTCACTGCATCAGCAGCAAATCCCACGGAGGGAAGCTACAAAAAGAACTTTGTGCATCTATTCTGTTTCTAACAACCTCATGTGGGTCTCTAATTCTCTCAAAGCACAAGATTTCACTTTTTAAAAAATTGTATGTATACGAATGTTTTGTCTGCCTGTTTGTTTGTTCTGTACATGCATGCCTGGTGCTCATGGAGGCCAGAAGACAGGGTCAGATCTCCTGGTACTGGAATTACAGACCATTGTGAGCTGTTGTGTGGATGCTGGGCACCAAACCTGGATCCTCGGGAAGAGCGGCCGGTGCTCTTAACCACGAGTCATCGCGTGATCTCACTCTAAGAGGAGGTTTAAGCAGCAGTCTGCCACAGGAGTCGACTGGCACAGCTTCACAGTCCTCCCTCCCTCTCCTTCCTGCCCTCGCCCACCCACCCCTGGACTCACACAGCATGGGGACTTGGCAGCCACAGGAGATGAACACAGATATGGCCCAAGAGAAACAAGTGCAGAAATCAAAAGGGGAAGACCCTGAAGGGCGGGCGACGCTCCCCCACATGTCCCTGAGTGTCTAATTCCTCCCCTTCCTTGTTCTCTCCTCTGAGTACAGCTACCTTCTCTCTCTCTCCCTCTCTCCCAAGCATCTGTTCAGACACACACACATGTGTATACGTGCATGTGCATGCAGACACAGGTAGAAGCCAGAGTTCAGCGTTGGTGGCGTTCCTCAAATGTCTTCGGTTTTTAACTGAGATAAAGGGTCTCGCTGGTCTGGAGCTTCATAGAGTAGGCTAAGCTAGCTGGCCAGCGAGCCCCAGGGATCTGCCTGTCTCCACTTCTCACCTCACCACCGCCGTTCACAGACTTGAACTCAGATCCTCATGCCTTTGAGACGAGCATGTCCCCACCTTACCCCTCTTTTTAAAAGGAACTCTCTATGTGCCAATTGTTTCCTAGACCCTAGGACCCTTCAAGCCAGGCCAGAGCCCTACTTACTCAGTGCCACCTGCCCCACACCCCCATACACGCTGCTGGTCCCTCTGCCCACTCACGTACAGAAGTCAGCTCACTTGAAGCTTTTTAATCAACAAACGTTGGAATCCAGCGGGAAGACGGCACAGCTCACTGCGACATCTACACTGATGGTCTGTCTCTAGCTCTCCCTGCCTCACTCACAAGTGCTTCCACAAACTCTGCATGGAGTTCAAAAAGACTTTAGCTCACACTTTTGCTCCTTGGCTGTGAGGAGTAAATGGGAGGATGAAATTATGACAATTCCACGTCTACAACAAGAAGAACCAGGCAGCTCGCTCCCTTCCTCCCACTGGCTAAAAGCCCCCCAGAGACTTGTACTTCATGCTCTCTGCTTTCAGTTGGAGCTACAGCAGGGCAGGACCCTTCCCAGTGCTCCCTACAAAGTCTCCTCCTGACGCTCCATTGCTCAGATGGGCTCACTTGAGAATAAAGGCTGAGTGATTACCTGTAGTGGCTAAGGCATGCCTCAGTCCAGCAGCGACACAAACAACCTTCTCTCTCAGGCACTGTCCAAAGAAAAGAGCAAACTTAGTCTCAGAATCATTCGTCTACAAACTATTCTGTGACTCCTGGATGAACTCAGTGCAGCTTGACACCCCCCCACACCCAACATACTCACACATAATGCTTTTATATTTATTGCTAGGTGAGAGATGTGTGTGTGCTTCTGTGTATGTTTGTGTATTTGCACACACAGGGATATGTATGCATGTATGTGTATATGTATGTATGTTGTATATGTGTGTCTATATGTGGTGTGTATGTATGTGCTTATGTGTATGTGTGTGTGCACAGGGACATGTGGGCATGTGTGTATATATGTGTATATATATGTCTTGTGTGTATATGTGTGCATGCATGAGTGTGTGTGTATAAGTGTGTGTGTAGATATGTGTTGTGTATCTGTGTGTATATTTATATGTGTTGTGCATGTGTGTGCACAGGGACATGTGGGCATGTGTGTGTATGTGTGTATATATGTCTTGTGTGTGTATGTGTGCATGCATGAGTGTGTGTGTATAAGTGTGTGTGTGCAATATGTATTCACTGATAAGTGGATATTAGCCCCAAACCTAGGATACCCAAGATATAAGATATAATTTGCTAAACACATGAAACTCAAGGAGAATGAAGACTGAAGTGTGGACACTATGCCCCTCCTTAGATTTGGGAACAAAACACCCATGGAAGGAGTTACAGAGACGGAGTTTGGAGCTGAGATGAAAGGATGGACCATGTAGAGACTGCCATAGCCAGGGATCCACCCCATAATCAGCATCCAAACGCTGACACCATTGCATACACTAGCAAGATTTTATTGAAAGGACGCAGATGTAGCTGTCTCTTGTGAGACTATGCCGGGGCCCAGCAAACACAGAAGTGGATGCTCACAGTCAGCTAATGGATGGATCATAGGGCTCCCAATGGAGGAGCTAGAGAAAGTAGCCAAGGAGCTAAAGGGATCTGCAACCCTATAGGTGGAACAACATTATGAGCTAACCAGTACCCCGGAGCTCTTGACTCTAGCTGCATATATATCAAAAGATGGCCTAGTCGGCCATCACTGGAAAGAGAGGCCCATTGGACTTGCAAACTTTACATGCCCCAGTACAGGGGAATACCAGGGCCAAAAAGGGGGAGTGGGTGGGCAGGGGAGTGGGGGTGGGTGGATATGGGGGACTTTTGGTATAGCATTGGAAATGTAAATGAGTTAAATACCTAATAAAAAATGGAAAAAAAAAAAATAAAAAAAAAATAAAAAAAAATAAGTGTGTGTGTGTGTGTATATGTGTGTTGTGTATCTGTGTGTATATTTATATGTGTTGTGCATGTGTGTGCACAGGGACATGTGGGCATGTGTGTGTATGTGTGTATATATGTCTTGTGTGTGTATGTGTGCATGCATGAGTGTGTGTATATGTGTGTGTTGCATGCATATGAATATGTGAGTACACATGGAGGCCAAAGGAAGACATTGGCTGTCTTCTACTATTGCTTGTCACCTTGCTACCCTGAAGCAGGATATCTCACTAAACTGGAAGTTCACTGTTTCAGTTAGCTTGGTGGCCATCAAGCTCCCTCCATACAGGCATTCACAGACATACCTGGATTTTTAAAAATTATTCTACTTTCTGTCTATGACTGTTCTTCCTGCATGTATGTATGTGCAGCCCATGCATGCCTGGTGCCTGTGATGGCCGGCAGAGGATATCAGATCCCATGGAGCTAGAGTTACAAATAGTCGTGAACTACCATGTGGGGACTGGAACCTGAACCCAGGTCTTCAGCAAGTTGCACATGCCCCGCAGTTAACAGCTGAGGCATCTCTCTTAGCTCCTGAGGCCTAAGTGGTTTTTTTGCATGAGATCAAATCCAAGTCCTTGTGCTTGTACGATGAGCACTCTTACCACCAAGCCATCCCCCAGCCCTGTAAATAACTTTTTAAAACATAGCATAGCATAGCATAGCATAGCATAGCATAGCATAGCACCACATTGTACTATCTCTCAAAGGTATCAGGGCGGGGATCTCCAAAGTCATCTAGTCCAATAGTTAGTAAACATTTCCTTTAAACAGTCAACTACCATATGGTTCCTGCCACACAGCTCAGCTCTGTAACATCATCAGCTATGTATGAGAAAGCATGGCTGTGCTCCAGTTAGACTTAAATAGCAAGGGCTCTACGCTTCCCTTCTGACCCTGCCCCATCCCTACCAAGGTTAGAAGCCAGCCCTTCCTTAAGTGCTCATTCAGCCCCTGCTTGATACCTGAGTCACACAGGACTCACCATGCCCCTTGGCACCTCTGCATCCTTGCAAACCTCCATTGATCTCTAGGTGGAGCCAAACCCAGCTGCCTTTAGCTTCTGACAAAGCTTTCCAAATATTTGAAGACAGTTGTCATGTCCTCTCTAATACATCTTGTGGCAGTTTTAAAAATAGGCCCTCATATTCTTTGATACTACTCCCTTCAAGTCGCAGAGCGTGATTCCCCTCCCCTGTGTGGGCTGGACTTAGTGACACACTTCTAATGGAAAGCATAAAGGAGCAGCGTGAGTCAGAGAGGGTGATAAAAGGCACCGAGCGAGCGAGGCCTCCTCTTAACAAATCTTGCTGCCAGGTCTGAATAGTCACACACAGAGACCCGTATAGCAAAGAACTGTGACTCTCACCAGAAGCAATGGGTTTGGGTCTCAGGCCAGCCCATGGAGGCTGTGCACAGGCCTGGCTGTGTCTTCACTGCTACCTCGTGAAAGCCCAGCTCAGAGGTCCCTGTCCCGACCGTCAGAAGTGACGGGATGGATGCTGCCTGTCACACCACGGTGGGTAACTAATGAACTCTAGACAGACATCCCAGCTGTGGCAGCTGTCCCTGAGCTGCCCACCTCTGCATGTGTCCTGGATTCCTCCTTTCCCTATGTCCTCATCTACCCCAGGCTTGCCTCAAACTCACTATGTAGCCAAGGATAAACTGGAACTTCGGATCCTCCTGCCTCACCTCCCAAGTGCTAGGACTAAACACATGCACCACCATGTCCAGTTTATGCTAGGGACTACACCAAGGGCTTCCCAGATGCTGAGCGACACTCCTGGCCCTCAGTCTCTCTCTTTTCAAGGAACAGTCTAAAGGCAGAGAGTGAGTCTCATTGACCATTACGCCCAGGGCCTGTGCACCAATGCACAAGAGAATCCATCACACCTCATGTAGTCTGACCAACATAAAGAAAAAGTCTCTGGCCTCTCTAGAGACTATACTTCTGACAGTGGAATCCCCAGTCACCTGAGCCTTGAGCAGAACAAAATCTAACTGCTAATACAGTTTGTGTAGATGATTCATGAAATCTTCTTTCCTGCTTTCCTTTCTTGTTTCTAAAAGTAACCAGTGGGCTAGGCCCATCTCCGTGTGTTCTTATCGTATGTGTCATTCCACTGCCCATGGGTCCCCATTCCAGCCCCACACTTCCACCTTTTCCTCCTATTCCAGCCTGAGCACTTGCTGGCAGATCCAAGACCCTCTCTTCTATGCTCCCGTACACGTGTCCACACTACTCCTTTGGCCTAGAATGTTCTTCTTTGGCACCTGTTCTGCATCCTCCTTTCCCAGGGAAACCTCAACTCACCTCTAAGAGTTAGCTAAGCTTCCTGTTAGGCAGGAGTCCAGTCCTTCCTTGGGACTATACAAGCATCTATGAGTCTATCATGACAAGAACACTGCATGTATTTATCCTGTGTCACTAAATTGTAAATCTCTCAGGTGCTAAGACGGGTCTTAACGACTAGTGTCCTTGCTACCTACATCCAGTGCCCACATGTGGCAGCTGCCATTCACAAATGAAGTCTCTCTCTTTCTCACTCCCGTTGCTATATGGTAGACAGCTCGTCAAAGTGTTCTGCTACTATGTCATCCAGCATATTTTAACCATTGTTCCTTCCTGTCTTCTTTAATTATATCCACTATAATTAAGCTAAATTAATTATAACATATGTAGGTTCTTACAAGGCCACCTATTTGCACCTGGGAGTTACAATGGGGACCCAGAGCTCTGTAGAGCTAGACTTGTGCACAGGCTTTGGGAACCATTACCCCCAAATAACAGGCTACAGGGCGGCAACTGAAGTTCATGAGACGACAGAAACAGACTCAAACTCTCCAATGAAAATGCATCTCCCGCCCCTCAGAGTATAGGGATGAGTTGGCAGCAGGGGGAAAGCTCACTGAGGCAGTGAAACTCACCCTGAGTTCAGTGTATTCCTGAAATGATTCCCACTCGCATCAGGACCACTTACAATACTAGGCTTTCCCCCAGCCCCACTTGACAAAAACTAGAGTCATATGGGAAAATGGAACCACGATTGAGAAAATGCCTCCATAGGTCTTGGCCTGTAGGCAAGTCAGTGGGACATTTCCTTGGTTAGCAACTGATATGGGAGAGCCCAGTCCACTGTGAGAGGTGCCACTCCTGGGCCCGTGGGTCCTGGGAGGCAAAAGACAGGCAACAGAAGATGAAGGTGAAATCAAGCCAGTAAGCAGTGTCTCTCCACATCTCTGCTCCAGTCCCAGCCTTAAGTTCCTGCCTTAAATGTTCACCTTGACCTTCCTCAGAGATGAGTGCGACCTGGGAGTTGTAAGATGAAGCAAACCCTTTCCTCCCTGAGTTGTTTTTAATTATAATGTTAATCACAGCAATAGAAAGCAAAGTTGGACACACATACATTTCATAAACCTGTAACGTGGGACGTCATGAAAAGAGCTCTAAACACCACCAAAAGTCTTCTTTCCCCTCCTCTCTGCCACAGCCAACGCTCCGTGTGGATACTGAATATTTGCTCGTGATTAGAGGCAAAGCAGCCCGAAATCATGCACAGAGTTCAGAGTCTCAGGACAAAGTAACAAACGGGAACTACCTTACTCATCAATGTTTCATTTGCGTTTATATTAGACAACAATAGCTTGGACAGATTAAATGAATTTGAAGTCTCTAAGGCAAGGGGGGTGTGGCCATGCATCTGTTACCATCATGGGAGGTGGAAGCAGGGAAATCAGGAGCACAAGTCCAGTCTTAGCTACATAACATGTTTGAGGGCAGCCCAGGCTACATGAGACTCTGTGTGAAAAAAAAAAAAATCAAGGGACTAGAAGCTCAGTAGTTAAAAGAACTGGCTGTTCTTCCAGAGGACCCGGGTTCAGTTCTCAGCACCCACACGGGGGCTTACAACTGCCTATAACTCCAGATCCAATAGCCAACGCCTTCTTCTGGCCTCCATGGTTCACAGACATACACACAGGCAAAACCTCCATATACATAAAATTTAAAAAAAGTAAATCTTTTTTTTAAATACTAAGAGTTGAAAATAGTGCAAGGAGTCACGCAAAGGCCACAGGTTGTACAACTGCATTTCTATGAAATGGCTAGAACACATAAATGCACAGAGGAGGTGGACGAGTGGCCCCCAGGGACTGGGGGAGGGGAACACAGGAAGCTACTGAGTGTAGACTTCCTTTTGGCCATGGTGCAAAGGTTGTACATTTAGATGATGAAAGTGGTGGCTACCTCTAAGAATGTACTGAAAAAGCACTGTACACTACATTTCAAAGAAGCAAATTTAACAGTATCTGAGCCACATCTCAATAAAGTTATTATTTTAAAAATTAATTTTGGCTGTTTATTTACTTTTAAGTGGGGCTTTTATAAAATTTTTAATCATATGACATTTCTGTAGGTCCTTCCTGGTCTACCATTTGCAGAATCTACTGTCTTTTTTTTCTAATCTCTCTGTGTGTGTGTGTGTGTGTGTGTGTGTGTGTGTGTGTGTGTGTGTGTGATGGAGAGAGAGAGAGAGAGAGAGAGAGAGAGAGAGAGAGAGAGAGAGAGAGAGATGTCTAAGTATGTAGGTCTGTAAATGTTGACGTCCACCTTCACATGCGTGTGGAGATCAGAGGACCCAGTCTCTCCTTTCCACTTTGTTTCAGCCAGCCAAGCTCTCTGTTTGGTTGCCTCCAGCTATAAATGGATTCTGGAGACCCAAACCAAAGCCTTCACGATTGCATAGCAAGTGCTTTAGCCCTTAAGTCATCTCCCCAGACCCTAAACTTAGTGGTTTGAGGCAAATGGCATCTATTTGGACCTGTCTGTAGCATAGCTCCCATAATTAACAATACACTTATCAAGTGCATCTCTACTGCCCTCATTTATAGCTCTTATAATGTGCATGAAGAACAGATTTCTGCCCAGCAGTGATCCCCTCAAACTGATTTTTAACCAAAGAACTTAATTTTCAACTCAGGTTCTACAACTCCATGGGTCTTCAAGGACCTGCCACCACCCAGTCTTTCATTAAGGGTAAGGATAAATGGAGCAGCCTAAAAACAGCAAGCTAAAACTGAGATGTCCTCACCTCAATGGCCTGGGGGACCACGCATTTGCGAGGGCCGTGAGGCACACCTAACTGGCCAAAGGCATTGGATCCACAGGACAGAACTTGACCTTTTTCTGCAAAACACAAGCATTCAGATTACAAATCTACGACGCGACTGTCTTCGACCAGTGGGGAAACAGCAGAGGAAGCAGCAGAATTCCTGCGCCCAAAAACCTTCTGGCTGCTTCCCTTCTTTTATTCCTGCAGACCGAACATTCTGAAGACTTTTTACCACACTGTGTCCTTAACGGTAGAACACTCATGCAGAGCACTGAGCCCAGGGCCTACTACTGGAGTGAAGAAATGGCAGAGAAAACCTACTCCCCACTTCACATTTCCACCCCACTTGCCAGGTTCCCATGGGACGACCTCTGCGTACTGTGATACTCTGGACCTCCCTCCTTTCTGCCCTTCCCCATACAATCACCGCAGAGTCTGGGGAAAGGGACATGTGTGGCCTATCACAGTACAGGTTTCCCCTGTGAGACAGACTCCATCCCTGAGCTGGTGGTCCTGGTTTCTAGAAGGAAGCAGGCTAAGTAAGCCGGTAAGCAGCACCCTTCCATGGCCTCTGCTATGCCCCTGCCTCCAGGTTCCTGGCCTGCTTGAGTTCCTATCCTGATTTCCCTCAGTAATGAACAGTGCTGTGGAAGCAGAGGCCAAATAAAACCTTCCCTCCCCAAGTTGCTTTAGGTCATGGTGATTCATCACAGCAATAGCAACCCTAACTAGGACACCTAGCACACTACCCAGAACTCTCAATGGCACTCCTGGCCACCTAGACCAGGCACACAGTTCTCATAAACTTTTGGGATTAAAAATGACCATTTCAAAAGATCTAGTCCATCCCCAGTCTCTGACAAATATAGTTCAGTCTAATTTCTTTTATAGTTAAAATTCTCCTTATAACAAGCACCCTGCCATTTCCCTACATGGCTATAGAGAACACTTGTGGTTTAAGGGTGGGGTGTTTGATTTATCTTTTAAAAGCACGGGGGCTTTTATTTAATCAGGGCCCTCCACTCTCCTGCTATCACCCAAGCCTTGGAGATATTTACCCAAGGGTGAACTTACCTGTAAGCATGATGGTGAAGTCCCAGCCACAGGCCACCTGTCGGATGGGACAACCACGGAGAGGCTTGCAGATGGTAAAACGCAGAACTTCCTCTGTGTGACCAAGCCCCAACTGCCCATCTTTATTCAGGCCACAAACAAAAAGATCTCCTCCATCTGCAAGACAGAAAGCTCCCTGTCAGCGCACACACAGGGAGAGTCACAACTGCCAAGGTAAGAAAGAGTTACCATGAGTCACTTGGAGCCACAGACAGAAGGCTTCTTGCCCATGTTATTAACTGGTGGATGCCAACATGTTCTGGAACCAAAGACATCAAGCCAAGGGCCTCAAACCTAAAGTATAGATGGAAACTCTCAGCTCTGTAATAAATGCCAATCACCAAATGGGGCATCTACTACCACAAGAAAACCAACATCAACTCAACACTTAGACTGTGCCAGGAGCCATCCCAAGAGCTGAACACTCAAGCCCTTTCCACCCATGTCTATGACCCATGATACTCTGAAAGGCCCACAGAGAAGGCTTAATTTTAAATTGTATTAAGGTGATTTTAATGTAACAATAACTCATATGTAATATAACTTGGGTTATATTACATAATTTCTTTACAAAGGGGGGAGTCTATGAAGACACAAATACCAAAGCCCTGTAAAAGCCCTAATATAGCCCTGAAAATGCCTTGAGTTCATCCACTGCTATCATGCCCACGAGACAGGTGAAGGAAAAATTGAGTGTGCTGGTTTAGCATTCACTATCAAACTTCACACAACCTAGAATCCATCACCTGGAAGGAGTGTCCTAGTGAGAAACGATTCGAAGCAGGCTGGTTCATGAACGTGTCTGTGGATTGTCTTGACTATTCATTGTGATGGGGACGCCCCATCTGAACATGGGCAGTACCATCTCACGGGCTGGGCCCTTCACTGTGTTAGCGTGAAGAGAGCCAGCTAAGTACAAGCAGCAGGCAGGCAAGGATGCCTTTGCTTCTCTTTCCACTCTGGACCATGCAGGTGATACTCCCGGCAATAGCGCAAGGTTAGTAGGATATTCTGTCAAATAGAGCCCTTCCCCCCTCAGCTTTTAGTCAGGCATTTTATCACTGCAGCAGAAGTCAAAGTAGAGCCCTGTGGTCCAGGGAGCTAAAGAACCGCAGAATGGGCATCTGGGCCCTGAGAGTTTAACACCACAGCTCCCGTTCTTAACCATCCTTCTCTACGCCAAAGCACGTGCGTGCGGCACCCAGGCTCAGCACTCTCTGAACTAGGTACCAGGACAGAAAATTAGGGATGAGGTAAGGTTCTTGATCGCAAGGGATAGTTCACCTACTTGCAGAGGCTTCAAAGTGAAACTTAAACAGGTTGTAACATGTCTACCAATTTCCCTTATAACCTGAAGCCTCTGAAACCTCCTCTCTGAGCCTTAGTTGTATATGGGGGTAAAGAGAAAGATCTTAAAAGAACTCAGAAGTTCAAGCTCTGACAAGCTACAATCCCTTTAATGGTTATTTGGCTCTTTCACAAAAAAACAAAAAACAAAAAAAAAAACAAAAACAAAAAACAAATACTGCTCTCTGAGAAATGTCAAAGACAAATGAATGGCAAGGTATCATCCAAGGGGCAAATATCTCGACACGAAAGTGAGTGGCTATTCCTTTGTGAGAATTACCTGTGACAACTGCAGAATGCCCTCCTCCTCCTGTGACACTCTTGATACACCCAGCTTGACAGAAGTCACTCAGTTGCTGGGGCAGAAACACATCTTCCTTATGGCCAAGGCCAAGTTGCCCATAGCTGTTTGCACCCTACGGATAAAATACAACAAGGATGAGGAGCCCCCAGCTGTCAACATCCCTCTCCCCTGTCAGTCTCCCTGCCCTGACACAGCTCTTGGAACCCGTGACATTTCAGTAGCCACTCTCAGGAGGCTGTCTTGGGCAATCTGCCTTAAAAAGCCAGACCCATCTGTGAGCGCCACGATTTCAGAGGAGTCCTTGACATTCATAAACATGTGTCTCACTTTTACCTTCAGGTATACGACCCTGTTTTAGTTCCCTTTGTGTTGCTGTGAGGAGAGGGGACCAAAATTGATTTAGGGAAGGAATGGGTGTGTTTCGGCTTACACTTCCAGGTCACAAGTCCATCAGTGAGAGAATCAAGGCAGGAACTCGAACAGAAGCCATGAAGAACACTACCTGTGACTCTCTCTGGTTCACTCCACGAACTAGAGATGGTGCCACCCACAGTGGACTGAACCTTCCATAACAATCTGTCGATCAAGATAACCTCTCACAGGCCAATATGATCGAGGCCTTCAGTTGACAGACATGTCTCTCCCAAGGTGAGTCCATGTTGTGTCACATGGACAATAAAAACCAACCAAGACTCAACTGCCTTTGGGAATCAGCCCACGGATCCCCTCTGATAAAAGCTAATGACCTAGGAACGCTGGGGAAAGGAAAGATTAAGGGTAAGGATGGGGTCGGGGGAAAGTTAGCAGGAAACACTCTGGGCTTGGCTTTGCCTCCCCCACCCTCCCCCATGCTCACGAGGAAGCAGTGAGCTTTCTGTATGCAGTCAGTCAGCTAAGGAGGCAGCTTCCCTAAGCCGCATCATTTCATCTGTCCAGAGCAAAAGCTAGACAATGACTGACAGCTAAAGGGCCTTTTCAAGTACAGCACTGGACAACCCCGATCCAGATCCCCCTTCTGAACTCACACTATCAAGTCCACACATCGTACGGGTCTAGGCTACAGCAGAGTGATAAAGTGCTTGCCCAGCATGTTCAAGTTCCTAGGTTCAATCCCCAGCACCGGAAGGAAAAAAAAAGTCTCTAATCTGAAATCCTTACAGCTAGGTAACAGGCCCAGAGAAGAATTCAGTAGGGGTAGGAGTACTATCAGAAAGACCCTGTAAAGACAGAGGCCAGTAAGTGAAACAGTAACATCTCAGCAACAAAAGGTACAAACACAATAGTGAACGGACACCTGAAAGAGCCTAACGCCCACCCAAAAGGATTCTTATCTCTTCAAGTATCTACTCCCAAGCTGGTTCTTTTGGAGGTGAGTGGTAGAACCATTTAATACCGGGTTTTTTTGTTTGTTTGTTTGTTTGTTTGTTTTGAGGGCACATAAATA
Source organism: Mus musculus (assembly GCF_000001635.26). NCBI lineage: Eukaryota > Metazoa > Chordata > Mammalia > Rodentia > Muridae > Mus > Mus musculus. The sequence continues at coordinate 46,636,889 of NC_000073.6, forward strand.
GGAACACTTGGTTTAAAACAACTACCAAAATATGAATACAAAACACACACTTATGGAAACCATCCCACCTCTTGGGTGCTTCCAGCCACCTTGAGCTGCAGGACCCCAAGATGAAGAATGAGACTTGTGGGGAGCACAGGCTAAGAGGGTCTTTTGAACAATACAGTTCTAACAAGTGCATCTCTGCACACAGGACGGCCACCTTGAAGCCTCACAGCTAGGAGCATTCGCATCCATTGTACAGATGAGGAAACTGAGGCCTGGAGGCTCAAGTGATGATCCAGTTACACAATTGGATGAGTGAGTTAGAAATCCATTTCTTCCATTAGTTCTTACTGTATCCATAAGAAAACAGGTATGTATAGGGAACCAGCCCAGAGATTAAGTCACATGACTCTAGACCAGCAGTTTTCAAAATGTGGGTTGTGGACGCTTTGGCAAACCTCTACCTCCAAAAATAGTACATTACAGTTCATAACTGTAGCAAAATTACAGTTACGAGGAAGCAATAAAAACAATTTTATGGTTGGGGGTCACCAGGGTCACAGCATCAGGAAGGTTGAGAATCCCAGCTCTTGCCTATTGCTCACGTACATTGCCATTGCTTTGTCCCCTTTCTCCTCCTCTTTGTGTCATTCCTTGGCACTAGAGTGCATTGCTGGCTTGACTGAGCTACCTCCTCTCCTAGAAAGTCACCACCATGAAGGCAGGGACTTGGTCTTATAGCTATTCTCCTAACCCTGAAACTGCACTGGCTGGCGGACTGTGGATGTCAGACATAAATCTCTCCACCCTGGAATGCAACACTGTTTAAGTGCACTGTCAAATAACACTGTTACAAACAACACTGTTGCACAGAGTGAAGCAGAGAGTATATCCTGGGGTTTCTGTCTTCTCTAGCTACCCCATTACCAGGCTTTCAGGCTGCTGAACATCTAAGAGAGAAGCCAGGCTAGAGCAATCCGGGGTTCATGCTTTGTATCAACTTCTGTGGTGCAATAAGGGCCCTAAACCCAGGATAAAGCTAGGTAAAGAAAAATTTAATATACCCTATGACAACTGTGTATACCTTCCTTCTTTACAAAGGGTCCAGACACAGCGTGTGCATACACACACACACATACACACAAAACACAAAACCACTTGGAACAAGATGAATTGTGTTCCTTCAAAATGCCTATGTCAAAGCCCTAACCTCTGACATACCAGAATATGACTGTATTTGGAGACACACCTTTAAAAAGGTAATTAAAGTTAAATGATGAGACAGACCATAATCCAGTCTGTCTAGTCTCTTCCCAAGACACCAAGGATGCCCATGCACAAAGAAACAGCCACCTGAGGCCCCAGAGAAACCAAAAGTGCCCACACCTTAATCTCGGACTTGCAACTTCCAACACAGAGAAAATAAATGTCTATTGTCTAAGAACCCAGCCTGTGGTGTTTTGTCACGGCAGCGGCAGCGGCAGCGGAGGCCAACTAATACATGCTCCCTGATTACGCAGCAGGAGGAATACCCCAGCAGGCCTCCAAACACACTAGGTTCAGCCCTGGTTCTGTCTCTGTCCATTCAAGGCCACAGCTGAAAGGCTTTTCCTATCAGGTGTTTTTCCTCTGTCCAAAAAGACAGCAGTCTCCAGGCTGGAAAATGACAGCAACACATTCAGTTACTAACGCCCACCCCCACCCCACCCCCCAACCCCCACCTCCCACCCCCCCTGCCAAGCCTCGTTCAAGTGCTACTTCAAGGAGTTGAGCCAGCCAGCCAGGCCAAGCCATGCTCTCCTTTCTGACAGCCTTACACTCAACAAGTGAAAGGTATATAGATAAATTCTAATTTTGGCAAAAAACATAGCTGTTATGGCTTCCTCTATCACAAGAACTGGGAATAGCTATGTATTTCCCAAACATTAACAGATGGCTGTGCACACAAGTACTCATTCATTCGTTTCATTCGCTCGTTCATTCATTCATTCATTCATTCATTCTTTAGTCAACAAATATTTCCCTGGGGTCTACAAGATGCCAGGCACCAAGAGAGACAATGTGAACACCACTGGCTCAGTACTCGCTCTCAAGAACACCTCCGCTGTAGTCAAGGAGACTGCCGTTAACAAATCATGCATTCCATTACAATTTTGGTATTTAATACTAAGAACAGCAACACCCGACATATGCATGCTGTCACGCATGTCCCCCACACTCGTGGGTATAAAGCCTCCTCTCCAATCACACGGAAGGATGACCATAGGTCAGTCAAAGTGCAGTGTCAAACCTGCCCAGCCCAGACTTCCACACCCCCAGAAGAGAAAAGATTTGGTCACAGCCGAGTAACAGCAAATACGCAGGGTCTGTGCCTTGCGCGGCCATACTCCACAGGCCTCACATCCACAGGACGCTCCCCAGGGTGATGGCGCTGGAAAGAAGCCTTCCATCCTCCAAGCAAAAGGCAGGTTCGATGACACAGGTGGCCCCAGGAGCTCTGGGACCGAGATCTCTCTGCCAAGCCTCCACGCTGTCTTTCTAGGCAGTCTGGCGGCCGAGCGCTTTCCCAGAATGGATGCTTTGCTCTGGATGCAGGGTCCTCCCGAAGTGCTTCAGTCCCTCGGGTCCTCATCCCACAGCTAGCAGTAGGCCCCTCAGGCACTGCGGGGAGACCCTCCCTCCGCACCCTCTCCTCCTTGCTGCAACCCAGGATCCTCCAATCCAGGACCCTAGCTCGGGCCGCCGCCTCCCAGCTCCCTGCCACCCACGCAGACGCCGGGAGCTCCCGGGTCTCCTCGCCCCTTCGTCTCTGCCCTAGCCCGGGGGCGGAGCCACGTACCCAGGCGAAGAGCACAGCAGCGGCAGAGACAGTCTCGGAGGCGCAGGACTCCCGCGCCATGCACACGCTCAGCCGGCGCTTCCGGGAGGGCTGACGCGGGGCGGGGCCTCGGAGGCCAGGGGCAGGGCGAGTCCGGGAGCTGGGCGCGGTCAGCGGGATGGAGGCGGGGTAAAATTAGGGATTAGGAGGGGCTAATGGGACTGGAGCAAGACGTAGCTAGGTATGGTCCTGCCCTAGAGCGCCGGGACTCAACCAAAGCACTGTCAGCAGGCACCTCGCGGCCGCCAGGGAACACACCCGGAGGTGCCTTACTACACCCACACTCGTAATTCTGCACCATGTTCAGTAATCTGGAAAACTCGCCACCTGTCCCACGCTGCCCAGAGCAGATGACCTGACAGGGGTGCAACAGCACGGTGGGAAGGGACCTGAACTGAAGATGGCAAGAGTCCAGTCCTGAGTCTTCACGAAGCTACCTTGGCCCGCTTCGCTGTGCGTTTGGGAACCCGAGAGTCTTGGGGAGCCGTGTTAGCCTTCCACAGCGGAAACCCACTACTGGTGACACAACTGGGGCTGGCTATTGTCTGATGTGCCCCTGCGTTCTCCCTACTCTCCGCGGCCCCGCACCATCTGCCCTAATTCTAATCACGAGCATAGATAATTCTCATCCAAGATAGATTTTCATACAATACAGCTTTCTATCAACGTTGTCGTGATGTTGGTGAGAGTTTAGTAATACAGTGTACCAGTGCACACTGGGGGAAATGGAATTTGGAATCTGGAATCTGGAAGGAGGACAAAAAGATCATGTCCCATTTAAGGCGATGATCTGCATTCGTAGCTCTGGCCCCTGTACAGACAGGTCTCAAGGCCTCGCCTTCCTTTTCTTCCTAGACCCTCACATTGGAAAATGTGTCAGGGAAGCTTCTGTCTAGGTCTCACCTGTTCATGCTACTGACATGTTACTGTCTGCTGTGTCTTGTGAGGGAAGCCACCCTTGGTCTTTCCTCCTCCACACTGTGGTTTCTTGAAAAGTTTGGTGGTGGTGCTTAGAAAGATCCAGACAAGCCAGGCAAAGCTGCTCTTACTCCAGAAAGAGAAAATAGAAGCCGTGAGAGATTCCATGTGCTGTTCACCGGTTTGCTGTTGCCATTTTGATCACTTCTTTCCAGCCTGTTCTAATAGGAAGTCACAACAGGGTATAATAGAAAGGTGTCTTACCAGCAGTTCCGGAAGCAAGAAATGCCAGTAACTTGCACATTGCACGGTAAGGTGGACTTGTGCGGGTCTTGTGCATGCTGTCAACAGTCTCTGGTTTTACAGACAAAATCCCAGCACTGAAGAAGAGAAGTGGGCACAAAGGCCCCTCCCTGACGAAGAAGCTATTTGCAATCAATACTTCATGAGAAAGAGAAAACCAGTTGTCTCCAATGGGACGATTGGGCATATCAGTCACCCTCCTGGGTAGGTCCCATGCTCAGGAGTAGCTGACCAACATAAAACAGACTCCATGTTTCATGTGTGGTTTTGGTTGTCCTTGTTATGGTTTGGTGAGTGTGATGGTTTACATATGCTTGGCCCAGGGAGTGGCACTATTTGGAGGTGTGGCCTTGTTAGAGTAGGTGTGTCGCTGTGGACGTGGGCTTTAAGACCCTCCTCCTAGCTGCCTGGAAGTCAGTCTTCCACTAGCAGCCTTCAGATGAAGATGAAGAACTCTCAGCATCTCCTGCACCATGCCTGCCTAGGTGCTGCCCTGCTCCCACCTTGCTGATAATGGACTGAACCTCTGAACCTGTAAGCCAGCCCTGATTAAATGTTATGCTTATAAGAGTTGCCTTGGTCATGGTGCCTCTTCACAGCAGCAAAACCCTAACTAAGACAGTAAGTTTTGTCTTTTTGGGTTTTGTTTCAATTTTTCCTGTTGGAGGTGTTGAAAGAGAACATGAGGAAGGACCTGGGAGGACTTGGGGGAGGGGAAAGAATATAATAAAACTATATTGTATAATTTTAATAATGTTTAAATATAATAAAAGTAAAATAAGGTAGGAGAAACCAAACCAGAGCTTAAAGTGCAGGTATCCAGAAATCTGGATGGATTCCTGCCTAAAAGATGAGAGAGGCTGAAACGGATCCTGATAGGATAGTTATGTGATCACTGCTCTATCAGTGTGACAGTGTGATGTGACTCCCACCCATCTCAAGTCCAAGGAAAGATGAAGCAGAAGGACCAAGACATCATTCAAATTGGAGGATTTCTCATGATGAGAAATATGATAGCCAGCCACCAGACAGGGCTGAGAGCTGGTCAGAGCCAGAGACTATGGGAGTTCTGTCAAAGTCACCATAAGCAAATTGGCAGAGTCTTAGAGAATCTATAGGGATCAAATGACACCCATGGAACAGTTGGCCACCAGATTCCCAGAGACTGATGGAGATGAAGTCCATAGCCCAGGCAGAGGAAGACACCATTATCAAGAGATGCTGAGGCCTTGTAAACCACCCAAAAGAGCGTGAACTGATACTAACTCTGACAAGAGCAGGAAGGGCTGGCGCCAACTCACGACACGCAGTCTAACAAGAAACTTTCCTGTTTCCTCCGGCTCCCTGCTACCTGCCACCTCAGGTCCTCACAGACACCAAGTACCACAATTCCACTCATCTCCCAGTTAGTGGGAGAGGGGTGTGAGGAAATAAAGAAACTACTGAGCACTCGTCTTGGTCCTAGAGGAGAAAGATGGCCCTGCTCTTAAAGTTTGAGGTGTTCATTACTTAGTACAGAACTTCCTTTTGTGGTACTTCCCATAGAATCCAAGGCATTATCCAGGAGAGAATTCTAGCACTAAACTACATCCCTAGCCCAGGTGGGACCTTTAAAATGCTGACATGAGACAGGGGTAGGTTTCCTGAGGTTTCACTGAAGGTGCAAAGACGAGCCACTTACAGAACCAGTTTTATTTATTAGAATTTGGGAGGTGGGGTGGTTTGAACACTTGGTCCCCACTTGATGGCACCGTTGGGGGAGGCCACAGAGTCGAGAGAACCAAGGTGCAGCCTCCAAAGCCAGGCTCTGCTTTCGACAGAAAGATTACCAAGCCGCGGATCAATTCTCTCAACTAGAAAAGGTGTCAAAAAATTGTTTTTAATTCTAACTTTTTACTGTTTCTTTGTGAATTTCACATTATGCTCCCCAATCCCACTCAATCTCCCCACCCCTCTGTATCTTCCCTCTGCCCTTGCAACCTCCCCCCAAAAGGAAATAAAATACAAAAATACAAAAATAAACAAAACAAAGCATAGAACACATTCTCGTCATGAAAGCTGTAGTGTGTCCCACTGTACACCCTTTGACCATGCATCTTTACTTGCAAATGTTCATTGCGGTGAGTCATTGGTCTGGTCTGAGGCCTCTGGCTTCTGCTACACGATCAATGCTGGATCCTCAATAGGATTCCCCTCAGATATTCTGTGGTTGCCCTGTGTCGTAGAGATCCTGCACCTTTGAATCTGTAAAGCCAGCCTTTTCACATCTCTGAAAGCCAGCAGTTCATAGATGGAATAGATGATGGTGTGAGCCAACTCCAAGACCCAGATCTGGGCCTGGGTGATAGCTGAGTTGGTCACCCTGCCAGCTCTCCCACACCCACACCACCAGATGGCTCTCCAGCACTGCCCCAGCTAGCTCACACAGTGCTGCAATGGGCAACCTCTCCAGCTCTCAGACTCTCTGGGCCAGCTCACCCACACCCATGCCACCAAGATCCAGCTCTACTGTGCTACCTAGTGGAGGTGCAGGGCCCACTCTCCCTAGTGCTGCAACTCATGGGGGGCAGGGCCAGCTCTTCTGCTCTCATGACCCCAAGGCCAGCTCTCCCAACTGATATGGGTGGCAAGAGGCAAGGACGTGAAAGGCATTATCCTCATGCCCATAGCCTAGGAGTGTCCGGGCCATGTTTTTCATGTTCATGCCCCTGGGGCCAGTTCACCCACACCCCTGCCACCAGGGCCAGCTCTACTGCGCTGCCTACATGAAGTGCAAGGCCCATTCTCCCAAGTGCTGCAGCCAGTGAGGGTCAGGGCCAGCTCTCAGAAAAGACTTTTTAGGTATATTTTAAGTCATTGGAGAGCTTTCAAAGCAACAGGAACTCAAGGGGCTGTGACAAGAAGACAAGGGATTATGCCAAGTACTCTTTCTTTCTTGAAGCACTTGCTCATTAGCTGGCAATGACTAAGAGGCTAAGAATGTGTGTTGAGAGCAGCAGTTGAGACACTGAGCATTGATTTTACAGTACTGGGGTGATTGAATTAGGGACAGATGCAGAAATCATGTCCCCTGATGCACACTTAGGTGGGATCCCTAAAGGGCTACACATTGAGAGCAGAGGTGAACCAGAAGTAGACCAGCCTCACCAAGCTGGAGCTGGGCTTCTCATTGGCTCCATCCCCCCATTGGACCAAGAAGATCTTCCCATGCCATAATAAATACTCTGCCTGATGGACACAACAGTCATTCTCTCTGGAGGGAGAGAGAATCATTCAGAAACTCTGGGGGTATCCTAGTTAAAACAACCATCATTAATGTTTCTTTTACATGTGGATATTAAGAAATGGGAGTTTAGAAGAGGTTACCAGACCCCTTGGAGCTGGACTTAGAGGCAGATGTAGGCTGCCAAATGTGGGTGCTGAGAATCATCAACTCAGGTCCTCTGCAGGAGAAGTGAGTACACTCCACTAATGGACCGTCTCCTCAGCCCCATGAATCTGCTGCTTACAGAGCCTTCTCATGACATGAATCTCTCCAGTAACTCAGCGCAGGGGATGTAGTTCATGGCCAGGTGGGGAACACAAGAGGGAAACCTTCCCAAGAAGTAGTGATAGTGGCCAGGTATGCTCGGCTTTATAGAGTTTTATAGACACACACTTTAAAGCAGTAGAGTGATGTATATTTTTTATTGTATATTTTGTGATTTCTTTTTGTAAAAATATTTTAAAGTGGTATACAAAGTAATGGGTTCCATTGAGGCATGTTCATACTTTGTCTAACCCCCAAGGCTGATTCTTTGTACCAACCATCATCACTGCTAGGGTCTCTGAACTTATAACATTGTGAACATAAAATTGAAACTGTTTTTAATGTGTGTTTGATTAAAAGAATTGGGGGAGGGGGTGGCAAAAACTGGCTCAGCAAATAAAGGGGCTTGTGGCCAAGCCTGACAACTGGAGTTTGATTCCTGGGGCCCACACACATAAAATAAAAGTTTTAAATGTGCTTTAAAAAAAATACTTCTTGAGATCATGAACTTTAAGTTTATTACCCAGTGGAACAAATTCTTAAATTATAAGTGTATGTGGCACTGTAACATGAAGAGTGAAATGGACCACTGTTATCTTTTTATCCACTTCCTGGAAATGAACATACGGTCTCAGTTATTTAGTGCTTTTGAGAAGTCCTGGCTTTCTTCTTTCTGTGGTTTAGAAGCCAACTTAAAAATGAGCAATAATTCTGTGCATTTTGCTGCATCTTGCTACTTATGTAATTCCAAATGCCAAAGCATGAGATTAAGGAACGCAGGCACTCTGACGATTAGCATTTGTGTTTTCTTCAAAAAGTCAAGCACGCTGCTGCTGTCGAGGAATGGCTCTCCAGGAAAGAATTGCAAGCCTTGCTTTTTGTTTGAATCTGGCCTGGTGTTTGAATAACTATTAAAAGATTCTTAGGTGTTTTGAAGACTCCAAGGCTCTTGGAACCCTGACTTGCCAAATATCACAGAAGCAGAGCAGAGACAAAGTCAAGCCCTTCGCTTATTTTTTCTATCCTGAAGTTACAAACGGTAAGGTTGTGGCTTTACAGTTTAAAGTGCTTTAGTCAGAGCACAACCAATTAAAAAGCCAATAAGTGATTCTTCAGCACCACCAGAGTCTAGTGGAAATAACCAGAAACAGCAGACGGCACTCTCTGTTTGCTGTCGGTAGGATTTCTTTATAGTGCTTTCCCTGGTAATCAAGCAGGCTGTAAACTAGCTGGTTTGTACTTCAGGTGATTTCAGAGCTAACGTATCTACTTGCGGACGGATGCGTGCTCACCAGCTGTTAAAGTGGGTATGTTTCTAAAGATCTGAGACGGCTGGATTACACTTCCTTGTAGAGCATGGGGTGAAGCGCAGCTTTCAATAGTTTCCTCTGAATCCTTAAAAGGTGTTTTTAAAAATCTAGTGTGAAAATATATCTAGTGGGCTTGAGATGAAGCCTGTCCAATGGTATATAATTTCACTATTAATGGGAAAAGCAGAGGTAGGGTCTTCTACTTTTTATTGTATGTGTATGGGTGTTTTTGCTGCATGCATATCTGTGTACCACTTGCATGCCTGCCTGCTCTCTATGGAGGCCAGAAAACACTGGATCCTCTGGAACTAGAGTTACAGATGGTTCTAAGCCACAGTGTGGATGCTGGGAAGCAAACCAGGGTCCTCTGGAAGAACAGCTGGTACTCTTAACTGCTGAGCCCTCTCTCTTACCCTGGTAGTGAACTCTTAAACTGAACTGTAGGATCTTTCTGTCTCTGTCTCTGTCTCTGACTCTCTCTCTCACCCCCTTTGTGTGTGTGTGTGTGTGTGTGTGTCCTCCTCCCTCTCTCTTTCCCTCTCTCCCTTCTTCCTTCTCTAAAATCCTTCACTCTTTCTCTTTCCATCCTTTATGACGTGTATAGCTTTATGAAGTTTGCTCTGTCACATTCTCCTATCATGCCTTGCTTCACCAGTGGCTTAAACCACGGGAACAACTTCTAATGGACCAAAGCATCCAAGAGAAACCTTTTCTCTGTATAAGCTGATTGTCCCTGACACTTTGTTACAGTAGTGAAAAGCTTATACAACTGCTTATGCGGACACCACATGTGCTCCAATCCTCACAGCTCTCCCTCGCATAAGTACAGTCTCAGATACAAACTGCTCCCTTTGGCCCTTCTCCATTCCCATCCCCATTTCCTACCCTCTGCACCACCCCACACACACACACATACCTTCTCACTATATCCTAGGGTTACACCTTGAAACAAAGTGCCAGAAAGCACTGGCTGAGTCTTGGTGGCTTCTACGTCCCTGTCTGACACAGCACTTGAAGCCAGCTTGCACTTTACTAGCCATGCTCTAGCGCAAAGTCATCCACACTTCTGTTTCAGCGAGTCCCCTTGAAGTCTAGTGTGTGACTGTGCCTGGGCTGTCACACAGTCAGTAATAGGTAACAGACACATTCATCGTGGCATCCAGAGAGGCCATCCACTAATGATGGGCTGGGGAAAATGGCATCACCATGAGTCCAGCTCTGGCCAGTGTCAGACAACTCACCCATCAAAGACGGGCATTTGGTAGAAAGGCCATGAATTTGAGAGGGAGGGGTTGGAGGGAAGAAAGGGAAGGGAGAGAATGATTCAATTACATTTTAATGAAATAAAATATTTTAAATGTGTGTCCTGGGCATCACGTGGCACGTGAACTATATTTCCCTCAGCAGGTTCCAGAAGACAAAACAGAAGTAGAAGATAAGCAGTTCCAGGTGTGCATTTTCAGAGAGAGTGAGTGATTGAATATGGAGAGAGGCGAGAGACATTGCTAAGCTGGGAGCTGCTGTCCCTCCCCAAGCAGGTCTTCAGGGGAAGCAAGAACTAGCCCTGGCTCTAGACTGATGCTCAAAGGCTTTTTGGATATGCACTGGAAACCATCACACACTGGGCCACCTGGTGACCCTAGCGAGGGCATCACTGATGACATCAAGGTCATACCGCAACTCATTCATGGCACTAGTTATGCTCTTGGTGTCTCTGAGAACCTGAACACTCTGTGTGTACGGGTTGTACTTCAGTCCAAACGGGCGCTTCACGGTCTTGGCAAATTCTCTATTTAAGAAAACAAGGAAGGGAGTGTTAATTTCTGTGATAGTGGGTGACAAAACTAAACACAGGACAGAAGACCTAGTCACACAGAGACACAGACACACACAGAGACACACACGGACATACACTCAGTCACACATACAGATACACACACAGAGAGACATACACAGTTATACACATAAGCACAAATACAGTCACACACAAACACACAGACACACACACACAGACAAAGACACACACAGAGACACACACAGACACACACACAATCACATACACAGTCACATACACAGTCACACAGACACACACACAGTCACACATACACAGTCTCACACACACACACACACACACACACACACACACACACACACATCTACTTTCTCTGTCATGACAGCAGAGGTCCCAACAGACTCTCCCACTGCACCCTCAGTGTGAGAGCATACATGAACTGCATCTCCCTCTCCCCTTTCCCTCCTCCCTTATCCCTTCTTCCTCTCCCTCTCCATTTCCTTCTTCTCCATCCTCCCATACTGGGCGTTAACCCCATGTCTTATGCCGTGGAAATGATCTACTACCCATCTCTTGACCTCTTGGTTTCACTGAGAGCATCAAGCCCAGTCACTCTATCTGTCAGTAAATAATGGCAATACTGAACCACATAGTAACAGACTCCTCCTTCTCCTCCTTCTCTTCCTCCTCCTCCTCCTCTGCTAGGCCTTACATAATAAAAGAGGGAGGAGAGAGAGGGCGGGGAGAGTCTTACCCTCCTGTACTTGTGTGATTTTTCTGTCTAGAAAGTGTCTAGGGTCCTCTCAAATGACTTGAATTCTCCCTTTCCTCAAGGTTTAAAATCTGCCCCCTTCATCAAGCCAATATTTGAACCTCTTATATGGTACCCTACAAAACAATCATGTTGAGGACCCCTAAGGATAACAGCACAGCCAAGAACAAGTGTACATGCTTGGAGATGGAATCCAGGTTCCCATCCATCTGCTCTCCCCATCAGGGACCACTACAGCTTTGCACAAGGATGCCATCTGTGCTGGAGAAACCCCAGCTGCTATCGTTATTTGGTTCTGTGCACAGCAAGCCCCTGGAAGATATGCATCATATTCAACCCCTATGGTCTGCCCCTGTTCTCATAGTGTGGCTTTAAGACAACCTTTATCACATGCTGTTTTCTGGATCCTGCTTCCACAGTGACTTCCTCCCTGCTACCTCTGTCTCAGTCCAGGTTTTACTTTCACCTGGAGTTTGCAAGGATCTCCTAAAAAGTGTCTGTGCTCCAGTTCTTCCCCCTTGACTAAGTGCTTAGCGGATGAGTCAGGAGCTCTCAATGCACTGAACTATCCCCACGCCTCTCTATCTCTTTGCATTTCCATGCTGTTTCAGCCTAAAACTTAACACGTCTAAATACTAGCTAATCTCCCCCCCACCTCTCTCACTTGCCTCTAAGATTTCTGTATGCTCCTCCAGCTGGAAAGGAGACCAATGGCTGCAAGACAGTGTTTTCTCTCTGTCTCCATTCTTGCCACTTTTCTTTTTTTCCCCATTTTTTATTAGGTATTTAGCTCATTTACATTTCCAATGCTATACCAAAAGTCCCCCATACCCACCCCCCCACTCCCCTACCCACCCACTCCCCCTTTTTGGCCCTGGCGTTCCCCTGTACTGGGGCATATAAAGTTTGCAAGTCCAATGGGCCTCTCGTTCAAGTGATGGCCTATTAGGCCATCTTTTGATACATATGCAGCTAGAGACAAGAGCTCCGGGGTACTGGTTAGTTCATATTGTTGTTCCACCTATAGGGTTGCAGTTCCCTTTAGTTCCTTGGGTGCTTTCTCTAGCTCCTCCATTGGGGGCCCTGTGATCCATTCAATAGCTGACTGTGAGCATCCACTTCTGTGTTTGCTAGGCCCTGGCCTAGTCTCACAAGAGAGAGCTATATCTGGGTCCTTTCAGCAAAATCTTGCTAGTGTATGCAATGGTGTCAGCGTTTGGAAGCTGATCATGGGATGGATCTCTGGATATGCTTGCCACTTTTCATATTACAGTATCTTATCTAGTTTCTTTTTTCTTTTTTCCCACTGAGCTATAAACTCTGCTGAAAAGAAATGGGGAGGAACCAATGTCTCAGTGTATCCCACTCCCACATGCGACTACTGAATCTGTGATATTTAACCCAATCTAAACAACAGACATGTCCCAAATAGAAGGCTCCTGGCAGGCTTCCATTACCTACTTGCTCAGACCTGTGATTATTGTATCTTTGGATATTACTTTTGCAGCAAATGGAAGCTTGAAGGACATAGTTGTTTGGGGTGTTTGTTTGTTTGTTTGTTTGTTTTTTACCTCATCTTCTCCTTTGCATCTTCAAAGCTCTCAGATACAAAGTAGACATCCTGGAAGCTCGTGATGAGACATTCCTGTTTACAGGCAATCTTGGGATCAAAGGGCTTGACTTTGGCATGTCCAGAAAGTGCATGCTGGAGACAAAGAATGACAGTCAAATACTGCCTATGTTCACAGAACACCAGACTGCAGCGGCTGGCACCTCTGATCTGAGTTACACAAGGGTCCTGACTGCACCCTCAGACTGGCCTCCTGCGTCTCTGCATCATCCAGTCTAGCCCAACAAAACAAGTTTGCTGTCTCCCGCAAATGACTCAAGACCATCTCCATGGCTTTATTTTAACTCTATTTATCACGTAGGAGGCACACAAGGATCTTTATTTATTCAGTTATTTACTTATGCATTGTGACACCTGCTGTTTACCTCCACCAGTCACCTTTATCCTGGACTTATACCCACCACCAGAGAGCAGCCTCTTTCACACAAGACAGTACCTTGGACAGCGTCTTTTTTCTTGAGACAGGGTTTCTCTGTATAGCCCTGGCTGTCCTGGAACTCACTCTGTAGACCAGGCTGGCCTCGAACTCAGAAATCCACCTGCCTCTGTCTCCCAAGTGCTGGGATTAAAGGCGAGTGCCACCATTGCCTGGTAGCACTTTACTTTCTTAAGTGAATAGCTTTCACTTCCATACTTTGTACAGAACTTACTGCTTGTATCCCAGAAACTTGTATAAAGCTTTTAAAAAAAAAAAAAAACACTTCCTATTTAAAAGACACATTTTTTCTAGAAATTTGAGATAGTAGAAAAAAAATGTTCTCAAATTATGTTTACTGCCGCCCAAAACATTTCCCATAGTAAACACTTGCTCAGAAGCAAGCTCTGCCTCCAGCCATGTGGTCATGTTGGTGGACACAGTTATGTGCAAAGCCTGATGACTCTTACTTTGAGTTCACTGATGGAAGAAAGCAAGCCGGCCCCAAAGACTCTCAGCTGTCCATCTTGTTTGCACAGCCCAAACTCCACAGTGAAAAAGTAGCACTGCAAAACGAAGCCAGCATCATGGTCACATCCTGAGCATCTCAGTCTAAAGCAAGTCCCAGTCCTTAGTCCCTGGCCCAAAGCACACCCAGAATCGAGCCCCACACTTCCAGCCTAGCTCCCAAGTCCTTTACAGTCCGACCCTGTTGTACATCAGGTCATTGTAAACTTGATGTAAAGACTCTCATTTACAGTTAAAAATGACTACGAAGTCCAACAATCTCGCTCTCTGTATGTGTAACCCTAGCTGTGTTGATCATATTAAAGTTAAAACAAAGGATTTAGGTGCTTAAAAATCAACTTTGGGTAGTAGTAAAACCATAGTATGTAACATAAGTAACTTTTTTGTTTGTTTGTTAGTTTGTTTTGTTTCCTGAGACAGAGTTTCTCTGTATAGTCCTGGCTGTCCTGGAACTCACTCTGTAGACCAGGCTAGCCTCGAACTCAGAAATTCACCTGCCTCTGCCTCCCAAGTGCTGGGATTAAAGGCGTGCGCCACCACGCTCAGCTGTAAGTAACACTTAATGAAAGTACATTTTACAAAACTGTAACAGAAGAGTGGCATTGTTTTATAGTTGTTATTAATCTTTTTAATTTGTTTTTTAATTGTTCTTATGTATGTGTGTGTATGTATGTGGGCACCCACAAATGCCAGAGAGGGCATGGGATTCCCTGGAGCTGGTGTTACAGAGGTTGTGAGCTGTCTAGGGGCTGGGAAACAGAACCCAGATCTTCTGGAAGAGCAAGAAGAATGCTCTCAGCTATAGAGCCATCTCTCCACCGTCATCTTTTTAACTTTAATCTAATTTCTTTTACATTTATTTGTCTGTGTGCACATGACTGTAGGCGGCCAGAGGACACCTTGTGGGGCAGGTTTTTTCCTTCAGCTATGGCGTGGAACTTGGCACAGCATGCTTGGTGCCACTGAGCCATCTCACTGGCCCTGGTTTTAATTTTTTACAATTATCATCCTATGGATCTACAGTGTAGAGTGATTGCATCAGCTGAGCCAACGCTGTTCACATCTTGTCCGTGTCTGGCTAGACATTATTTAATGTCTGATGAGATGGCAGATGGACTACCATATCTGTTTCTGTATTTAACCTTTTGCAATATGTTGTTTAGGTTTGAGGATATGAAGAAAGCTCCACTTACACAGTTATGTAGCTAGAAAAGGGCTGGGCATTTGAATCTCCTTTTCAAAGACATGTGGATATTCTTTAAACTCCCTCACTTAGCACATGGTGGTCGCTTAAAGTTCAGACTCAATATGGCATCTGAGCCTGTCTGTCACATTAAAAATACATTTTATATCTTTTACTTATGAATAATTTTGTCCCAAAGGCCTCCCAAAAAGTCTCAAAGACCCCTAGACCCCAAACCACAGCTTCAGAACCAGTTAGCCTAATCCACACCCCTCCTCCACCCTCAGCTGTTCCCAGCAGTGCCAAGCCCCTTATCATATGTCTTGAGCCTCATCCTAAAACGCCCTTCCTTCCTGGACTGATAAGGTACCATTCTCTCTCTCTCTCTCTCTCTCTCTCTCTCTCTCTCTCTCTCTCTCTCTCTCTCTCTCTCTCTCTCTCCCTTCCTCTCTCTCTCTCCCTTCCTCTCTCTCCCTCCCCCCCCCTCTCGGTCTAAAAGCTAGTATATTAAAGCAAACTTGTGATTCTCTGTTTTGTTTTAAAGCTGAGTTTCTTATTTGAGAAACCTTAAATTTGTATACCTTCTTTTAACATTATTTAAATTCATACACATTTAAAGCAAAAGCAGCTTTTCTAATGGGTGCCTTGTCTAATGGCTGGACTTCAAAATGCCCCAATACTCCTAACCACACCCAGTGGAGAACAGCTATTTCCAGATGTCTATACCGTTGCCAGTTTTTGAACTGTCTCCTCTGAAGCTCCAAGGGAAGCCAGGCCAATTTCTTGGGAGAATTGAGCAAAACTGGGTTCAGCCAAGAGAGGAACGTGGCCTAGGAGTTCATGGCAGGTGTCTCTGCAACACAGACACAGTGTATCACACTGTGACAATTGACACACACACACACACACACACACACACACACAACTGTTGCAACAGAGACACAGTGTATCAAACACTGTATCATTGGCACACATGCATAAACAATTGTCCAGCTCAAGCCAAAGCCAGCCTTGTTTTCACTCTAGCTGATCAGGAGTAATAGATCACAAAGGATATTAACTGAATAAGGAAATGCCTTTGGTTCCAAATCTTGTTCCCACAACACATCCACTGCTACCCCATGTCCCCCACCCAAATCAAGTCTCTATTCCCATGTTTCCTCAGGAAGGCCCTCTCTGATCGCACCTCCCAAAACAACCCCCAGATACCTGCCTGTATCCTTCCCTAGATTTATTTCCCTCCCATGGCACATGCCATCATCGGACATGCTACATACCACATTTACTTGTTCACCATCTGTACAGACCCCCAAAATACACACTTTATGAAGACAATAGTTTTTATTTGATTTTTACATCCCTTGAGCACATAACTGCATCTGACATCTAATAAGTTGCCAAATTAATGATAACATAATAATAAAAATAGCAATAATAATAATAACAACAACAATAACTGGCTGTGTATGTTATAGAATACACTTTCACGCCAGTCTCTATTCTAAAGGCTTGACGGACACTGCTTTACTGAATACATAGAAGATGCCTTGTGAAGTGGGTACCATTACTATAAATAGCCATTTGATGAATGAATAGCATCAGTACTTACGGCTCTGGAGTGTAGAGGGGATCTGAACTGTGTCTCACATACTGAGTGCAGTGAAAGACTCGAAAGGCTAACCCCGACAGAAAATCTCTCGGTGAGAGGTAACCAGCCACAGGACGGATGGAAAACCCAGTGCGTTCTGCAAAGCAAAGGAGAAGACAGAAAACATTTCTCTCAAACAGACCGCTGACACCGGCCAGTGGCACCAGGTAGCACTTTCAAGGGATGTGGGAATTAAAACGTAGCCTATGTGTGCCGCAGGAAGCCAAGCATCACGAAGCACATCCCAGGGTCAGATCCTTTTACACGCCACACCTCTCATCATGCTTACAAAAGGATTCTTCTCATTACTGTAACAGGTATGAAACACTGGCTAATGTCCTCAAGAACCACAGGAGGTGATAACGGTGGAACAAAAATTCAGGAGGACTTAGATTACACTCGGCACCCTCCTTCAAACAGGGAGAGCATTTTAACTCTTACACACTGACAGTGGAAATGTAAACTTGGGCAGCCATTGTGGAAGTTTCTTCAACATTTAAAAAAAAACCTAAAAATAGAACTCAAGGCAGATGACTCCTAGGCATAGACCCCACAGGCACTAAGTCGACACACCACATAGATACTGTGCATCCATGCTTATTGCTACACTAGTCACAGGGGCCAGGAGCCGGAGTCAGCCTAGACTTCCATCAGCAGAGAATGGGTAGAGACAAGCAGAACATATACACAGTGGGACTGTATCCCACCATAAAGAAAAATGACATCATAGCATTTGCAGGAACATGGATGGAACTGGAGACCATTGTAGCAAGAGAAGAAAGCCAGGCTCAGAAAGACAAATGCCAAATGCTTTCTTTTACATCAGAGCCCAGATTCAAATCCCTGTGTATGTGGTGGGCAGGGCAGAAGGGATCTTGGGGAAGGAGGAAGGAGCGGGGAGGGAGTGTAATGGAATGCATGTGACATGAAAGCAGAAGAGGGACTGTTGGGGAGAAGAAGGGGGCGGTGGA
This sequence comes from Mus musculus, assembly GCF_000001635.26. Taxonomy (NCBI): domain Eukaryota; kingdom Metazoa; phylum Chordata; class Mammalia; order Rodentia; family Muridae; genus Mus; species Mus musculus. The sequence continues at coordinate 46,654,751 of NC_000073.6, forward strand.
GTGTGATGGCTTTGAACATGTGACACATAGCATGAAACACAAAAACAGGACTTTTTACTTTGTATGGTACTTTAATTTTTTGGTATGGTAAATTATGATAAATTAATTTTTAAAGTATTTTATGGCAACTATTTAATCCATGCCATTTTTAAGCATTATTATCTTCTATGCTTTTTTTTTTTTAACTTTTACCTAACCTGGGTGGGTCTCTTCCACCCAAATACCAAGATTGACTTTTCTGTACTGGATAGGGGGCTACCAGGTTCAGTAGCTCAAGAGTTCACAGTGTACTCTGTCTTGTACCTCACACTAAACTGTCACAACCCTGACGGTCCAGCTCCATGCAGTTGCAGTGTAAGTCTGCCCCCCTCACTGACGGGCAGAACACTATCCAACAGAGTCTTGACGGAATGGAATAACAGCCACCTGTCACTACTGAACATTTAACATGTGGCTAGTGTGGCCAAGGCCCTAATACTTTGATCGATACAGGTTAATTGTTTACCATGTAAAAAGCCACATGCGTACAATAGTCACCATGTCTGACAGTGTCGATATCTTCATCTGACACTTCATGTGAACTGTACTCTTGGTTTTGGTTTCTTTCATTGAAATTTTTGATTTCTCTCTTTGATACTCATCTTTGAATATCAAAGAGGGCCTCTGTGGCCGGCTCATCTCCAGACCCCAAGGGAGCAGCTTTCAGTTTTATAGCCACGGCAAAACGTTTCCTGCGATCCTGACTGAACAACACCCGTGACATCGTCAGTGTGCTGCGTGAGTCCCGTGGGGTCACCTGCACTGGTGATCTCCGGTGTTCTAAAAGCTCAGTTTTTCATAGGAAACACGCACATGATTTCTACCTTCATGAAACGATACAATGTTTTCCCGTTTAGTCCCTTTAGGTTTTTATGTACAGTTTCTTAAATAGGAAGTAAGGGGTTGAATAAAGGGAAGATGCTTGTTAACAGTCATGTAAGAAACTCAGACAACACCTTCAGCCAGGACAAAAGATTAACAACGTGAGCCAAAAGCATAACTGGGCGACGGGTCAGAGACAGAGCTGTTGCCTAGCATTCCTGAGACACTGTGTGGAGCCAGCACTGTAAAGCAGCCCTTCCCACCAAGGTCTCAGATTTGCTGAGGCAAAGGGAGAGAGTGATTTTTCTTAAGCACAACAGAGTCTGGAGCTCCGTGATCATTTGACTTTCTACATCAGCTAGAGACCCTTGTCTCCTCGACCACATCCTTGAAGGCAGGTGTGGAGATTTAGTACAGAACCCTTATAGATAGGTTCTAATCATTTTTACAAGCCTGGTTTCACATGGATCTTCTATTAAGATCTCCCTCTTTATTTAAGAGCCATATAGTATGGGCTGGAGAGATGGTTTTGAAGTTGATAGCACTAACTATTCTTCCAGAGGTCCTAGGTTCAATTCCCAGCAACCACATGATGGCTCACAACCATCTATAATGAGATCTAATACCCTCTTCTGACATGCAGGCAGAACACTGTGTATATAATAAATAAATCTTCAAAAAAGAGTCATATTGTATATAGATTCCTATTTGTCCAACGTTTAAGCATTTAGAAAACATCCCCTATATCTCCAAGATTACGCCCAAAAATGTTCAGAGTTAACTATGTGACGTGTTTCCACATTCCCTTGCAACTCTGCTACCTTTGTGCTCATGCTCTAAGTCACTGGTTCTCAACCTGTGGGTCACAACCACTTCCACGGGGGATTGAAGGACCCTTTCTCAGGTGTTGCCTAAGACTATCAGAAAACATGAGTATTTGCATTGCAATTCATAACGGCACAAATTATGGTTATGGAGTAGCAACAAAAATAATTTTATGGTTGGGGGTCAGCACAACACGAGGTGCTGTATTAAAGGGTTGCACATTGGCAAGGTTGAGAGCCACCACTCTAAGCTATTTGGACTCTATTTTTCCATTGTGGTGCCCCGTCTTGGAGCCAGTACTCCAGGATGCATTTGGGAGCTTCTGAACCTTCCACATAACTGGACTTCATTCCTCCACAAACAACACTGATCCAATTGAAAGAGATCAACAGACCCCCTGACACAGCTCTGTAGGCGTATTACCTTTTAAAAAGTTGGAGACATCCTCCAGTTGCGGGATGTTGTCTTCCCGATAGCCACAGTATTTTGAGAGCAAAGGGAGGTTTCTGAGGTACTCCCTGCAGGCGTGGGTCGGGTAGAGTTTGTTTAGCTCTCGGAAGATGGTCCCCCAGGTCTTAATCTCTTCTTCCGTGAATTCAATCTTGGGAATGGGGTCCCCACTGAGGAGATGGAGACAGGGAGTTCTGCACTGTAGTCAGGTAGTTAGGGTTATATGACTTTCTATATACCTAATAAACATAGCTTATATTCCATTTATTTTGTTCTTTTTGTTATCTCAAAGTTTGATGTGTTGGCTTGTAACATACTTACTGTTTGTAGTTCATAGCCAACTCTGCAAAATACTTTCGTCTTCTACGATAGACATTGTCTTTGAAGCCCTGAGAATTGAAATTAATCAAATATTAAAACTAAAAATACTTGAAGATGACACTTAAGAAACGCTTCCTTGTTTTGACCAGAGATATTAAAGAACTACATAATTGTTAGCACAAGCAAGGATTGCTTAGAGAAATGTGACTGCTTTTATTTTGAAGCCAGCAGACACATGACAGCTCTATCATCTAGTGGCTACAAAGTAAAAAGATGCTGTGTATGCAAAGCTCCTACAGTGACAACGAGGGACCATCCTAATTAAGTGCATAGCTCTTGTCTTAGTTTTTTCCTTAATCACTTGACTGTATCTGCAGTTATATTACCTATGGTGGAAATTAGTAATAAAACAGTAAAACTGAGTACAACCAGGAAATAGAAAGTCTGCCTAGAACACTTGAGGCCAGGCTAGAGAGATGGCTCAGTGGTTACGAGCATTGACTGCTCTTCCAGAGATCCTGAGTTCAATTCCCAGCAACTACATGGTGGCTCACAACTGTCTGTAATGGGATCTGACGCCCTCTTCTGGTGTGTGCTGTGAAGACAGCAACAGTGTACTCACATACATTAATGAGTAATCTTTAGTAATCTTTTAAAAAAAGAAAGAAAGAACACTTGAGACCCAGCCAAAACAAACAAACAAACAAACAAACAGTCAACAGTAAATAGAATTGGATGCAAATACTACTAAAATGGAAATTAATATTGAAAATTGTGCCTTCACTGAACTAAGCGTCCCAGTGCTGATCCCCAAACTGGGTCTGCTGTGTAGAGAGAGCTGGGTGGAGGATGAAAGGGTCACAAAAAGTGCACAGGAAGGAAAACAGGTTCAGGACACAACATGCATGCTTCTGGTGCTTGCACGGTGCCTGGATTGTGTTAATCCAGGACCTGCAGGTTGAGGTCTGCTAAGGAGCTCAGGGCTATGTTGATCTCCTTTAGACTAAACACTAACTAGACTGAGACACAGCCCATATGCCATGAAATAGCCATTCGGAGGAATTAACAACCATGATCATATTTCTGTTTGTTTTCAATTTTGAGACATTTTGCCAAGTTGCCCAGGCTAGCCTTTGAAACTTGTAACCCTTCCAGCTCAGACTTGGCAAACAGATGAATAAATAGGCCTGTCCCTGTGCCCAGCGACCATCTCAGACCAAATAGGTGTGTTCAAGGTAGTAAGGTCATAGATTGTACCATCTGACTTCAGAAAAAATTGGGTCATCTCAAAAAAAAAATCATACTATCCCTTCCTCATTCCCCCCCACCCCCTCCCACACCCCAACCCCTGCCAACCAGTGATCTAGTCTCTGTCTCAGTGACTGTTCCTCTTCCAGATACTTCACATAAAGGAAATTATACAACATGAGGCCTTTTGAGGCTGACTCTGTGTGAGGTTCACCCATGTTGTAGCACGGTATTTCAGGCCCATTTCACTTTGTTTTGTGAGACATGGTCTTACTACATATCCCAGTCTGACCTCAAACTAGTGGTAATCCCCCTGCCTCAGATTTCCAAATTTTGGGATGATGTGCATGAACCTGCACATCCATCTGCTGTGCCCTTTTGTGTCTGGCTCTGCCTACCATTCTTTATCTTCTCCTCGGTGGATGGGCACTACCCTGTGTCTACTTTCTTGCTACCATGAATAACAGTGCTATGTGGAAAACCATTGGTAACATCTATAAGAGGAGAGGGAGTGGTCATTAGATTGTTGTAACAGCTTAGAGTGTGTGAAGGAGGCAAGGCTGGAGGCACGGGAAGCAGCTGAGAGATATGGTAATCAGAATAAAGAAAAAGCAGACATTAAAAGTGGGAAGGAGGTGGGCATCGGTGCCAGTGGATGTCTGTAAAGCTGGCATTTCACCTTTCTATTAACACCCTCCAGTTTCCTTGCCTCAGAACCTTTGCCCACGCTGGACTGTCCTTTCTTTTCATCTCTCACTTACTGAAATCTTTTGGGATAGTCTTGAAATGTCACCTTTCTCTGAAGGCTTCAGTCAGATGCATTTGCTCTCTTGGGTGTGTGTCCCACTTGCTAAAATCATCTGGCACACTTTGTCCATCTTATCTTGCCATATGCTAATCCATGCTAGTTTTCAACTAGGCTGCGTACTCCTTTTGGGGTGAGCACCCCATTTTGTTGCAAGAGTTACTTGGTAAGATTGACTGGTACACAGATGGGGCCACTAGAGGCTATCTAAAGTGATACACAGCCACATTCATGTAGCTTAGAAAGCAGGAGGTCCTAAAGGGAAGGTTGGCTCTGCAAGCCTCCATAATTGCATTCTGCCCTCTTCTTCCCTCCCAAGAACTCAGAGCTTCAAACATGAGCGTAGTGCTCTGGATTCCAGCTCTTGAGCTCACAGCTCTCCTATAAAATTCGAGAAAACAACTTTCCCGATCATCAACTGCCTGATCAACCCATCAAACTGGGCAGCATGGTGGTCGGGGTTTTCCTGACCCAACTTTACTGTCATTTCAAAGACGCAAGCTCATTTTAGCAGAGACTGACTACAGACACACTCAGCTGCACAGCTCTGGGGCTGTCTTAATAACGGGAGTGCCAGGAACAGGGCAGAGCTCCATGCAGGTGAAGCTGGATACCTTCCTGTCTGCTGACTCCATCCCACCCGTGGGTAAGGCTGCTGCTAAAGACTGAAATCCCAATGCTGTTTAGAAAAGTATTTTCTCACCATCAATTTGCCCTTGCTGTTTGGGGGAGGAACGAGACAGGGCAATCACAGTGAGTATAGTCAAAACATCTTCCATATGTATGAAAATATGACAATGAAACTCAGCGCTTTGTATAATTGCCTAGTACAAGCTATTAACATGTCTGAAAAATAGTTGCCCCTAGATGATGGAGAAACGACTCCACACTAAGGGGCACTGGCTGTTCTTGAGGATCTAGGGTTCAGTTCCCAACACCTCCATGGTGTCTCACAACCATCCATAACTCCACTTCCAGAGGATCCAATGCCCTCCTCTGGCTTCCAGGGACTCTTGAGGCATAGACACATACACCCAGGGAGAATCGCCCATACACATAACATTAAAGGTAATAAATCTGTTTTAAAAGCTCTAACTTTTAATCTTCAGTTTGACTTAAGTTATTCGCACTGCGTGACTTTGTAAACATATTTACAGGGTGGTCGGCGTCAAGTTCGGATCCATACAACAGCACTCTGTTGGCGCAGAAGTCCAGGTCAGAAATCTTCTTTGGAAACCAAGGGACAGTCTCCATAACTGTAAAATAAAATCCCAAAGCCACTGAGGGTTGAGGAGACTGTCTTAACCGAAGCAAAAACTCAGAAGCAAGAGCAGTTTGATGAGACTTGTGTATGGCTGGAAATCAAACACTGCTTAAATGACCACTCTATTCCTACAAGCCATATTTTAATTAAAATCATTGGCTTTAATTTATTTTTAACCTTCAGGTTGATTTCCCAAGTGCTGAAGGCTACTATAGTGAAGTAACAAGCCAAGCGTTTAAATGTTTTATGACGCATGCCTAGTTATTCTGTGAAGGCAGACCAGGCTAATGCAACTCTAGACACCAGCATGCAAGTCTGGGAAGGAATTTTAATATCTGTCTTTGCTTGAGGCACAGAGTCATATCTCAACATCTAGTTTTTAGATTTTCTTTAAAAGTTTATTGGTTTAGTTCAGTAAATGTGTGTGCATGTGTGTGTGTGTGTGTGTGTGTGTGTGTGTGTGTGTGTGCGTGTACACGTATGAATATAGATGCCCAAGGAGGCCAGAGGTCATAAGCCGTGTGTGTGTGTGTGTGTGTGTGTGTGTGTGTGTGTGTGTGTATGTGTGTGTGTGTAATCACATGAGTTGGCATGTATTAAAGGAGCCACCTTGCACTCTGGGAAACTCTTCACCGTGTAGTTGAGGGAAGCAGACTGCTGAGGCTAAGGTATTTGCCCCAGGTGACCATTACCAGCAGAAGAGAGAGACCAGGGATTCCTTCCTGCCCTGCTCTTTCTGTTTTAAAAGGAGCACTGAGTCTCAGGGAAGCTGCTCCCTACCGGCTGGAAGGGGAGGTGAATCCACAGTATAACAAAGACATGAAGGTGTGACAGATAAATGGCAGCCCTGGCCACACCCCAAATATTGTGATGTATTTGAAGAGACTCCATCAAGTATAAAGTTACTAAATGAATCCATTCGTCTTTTGTCTTAACTAAATTACAATGTGGGTTTTTTCCCCCCCATAATGGAGACCTCCCTCAGCCTTAGTCTTTTTGACCTGAATATCTGAACCTTGGAAGGTTTTGTATCACCAGAGCCATTGTCTTTGGTAGGAATGTGGTATATAATAGGTTTCAGATCACCGATGTCAAACACTAACAACATTCCCCCCAAATTCAAATATCTGTCTGATGTCTGTTAGACACCAAGCCCCGGGAGATCTGTGAAGAGTTTGGGAGGGGGCTGGGGGATGAGGAGAGCAGGGTTTCAGAATCAAGAAGTCCTTTAGGAGCTAAGAGAGGTCACTGGCCTTTGACCTTTGACCCTTCTCACGTTCAAGGCTCCTTTCACACCGACCTCCATAAACGCTGCCTCAGAATTCTGATCGGCTCCACTCTGTCTTCCCTTCCCTGTCACGCAGTGAGGACTTTGAAAAGGCAGGGGCTTCTTTTTATCCCCTTGTCCTCAAAATGAATAGGAAGCTGGACACACAGCAGGTGCTTACTCTGCGAGGTGGGGCTTTGCCGTCTCACACGTACCGTCTTCCTTCGCAGTGAGCTGATCGGGCGAGTCCACCGAGAGGACGGTGGCGTGCGACTTCAGCAGGGGGAAGATGTCATTCAACTGTTCTCGGCTGATGTCGCAGTCAACAAATATCTCAAATTCTGAATTTCTTTGCTTTGATTTCCGGGACTCGATGTGTAACAGGCTCACATGATTCTCCTGTAGAAAGCAGAGGGAAAAGACTGCACGGACCCGCCTCGGATGCTAATCATCTTTGAGAAGAATACTTTCATTCGAAGTAAAAACAAAAAACAATTCAACACTTGTGAGAACCAGCTCAAAAGGAGGAAGAAGGTGGTTTTAGTGCTGCACTTGGCAAAACAAACCCCTCTTGGAATATGAAAGACTAAATCAAAATATGAAAACTCATCAAAAAACAGCAAAAGTGACAGCAACACTGTTAGTCGGGGCTGGTTACGGTCGGGGCTGGTTACAGCCCAGATCTAAGCAGATCAAATGCTGGGCTGGGCATGGTGTTTACACCTGCAGTCACAGCACTCAGGAGGCTGTGGCGTTCCAAGCCAGTCTGAACTGCAGAACAAGGCCCTGTCTGTGCAAAATAGACTTTTAAAAATAGAACAAGGAGAAACAGAGCAGAAGGCTGATGTTTTCTTTATAAGTTTACGGGACGTGTCAAGTTTTTAAACCACATACCAAAACTCTAACAATAAAGAAAATGGATGGCGTCGGAAGAAGCAATACAGGTGCATACTTCGAAAGGTCCAAAGGTAATCAATACAATAAAAAATAATAATACAAGCCAGGCTTGCTGGTATAGACCTCCAGTCCTAGCTACTTGGGGGGAGGGGGGGCAGAGGCAGGAGGATCACAAGTTTGATGGCAGCCTGGAAAACTTAGTGAGACTTTCTCTCAAAATAATTAGTAAACGGATCGCTGAGGCTACACACGACAGAGCTTTTGCCCAGCAGGCTCAAAGTCCGGGGTTTACGTCTTTGTATGGCAATAATAACAGTAATAATAATATAATACTATATAGTATTAATTTGGGGAGGAAGGAGTAAAGGAACAAAGAGAGACAGTGCCAATATTGTTCGCATTAGAGAACAAATGAATTCTCAGAGCAAGGGAAGGAACGAAAGCAATATTGATGTTTTATAACTCCTCACCAAGGAAGTCAGGGAGAGAAACAGGTTGAAAGGAAGTTGGCTAAGGCTCTGCCATGTGGCAGGAGCCCTAGTCTCGGGTCCTTCGAGGATGGTGTCCACATTCAAATGTTTATTCTTTGAATGACTAAATAACCTGTCATGGGAAGACAAACTCGCTTGATAACGATAGTCAACATTTATTGACTGTTTACTTTGTACAACCTCAAGCACTTCGAACAGTTTAACTATCAATTCCTAATGGCCTGAGGGAGGCAGGGTTCTCTCGTATTTTATTGAGACATGCAGAGAGACATTCACTCCCAATGACCACCTAGCTAATAAAGGATTTGTGTGTACACAAATCTGGAACCTGCCCAGCCGTGTGGTGTTCAAGCACCATGACTTAGCCTGTGCAGTCTATTAGAAATAAATTATTGTGTCCCTGGGTCCTTAAACTGAGTTAGAGCCTCCATTTCAACGGTGTCACAGGACCTAGTGTCTCTCTTTACACCTAGAGTGTAGCCGTGCACTCTCTAAACTGCTTGCTTAATGTCCGCCTCCCTCTCCAGATCACATCCAGCTCTGTGATGGACGGTACCATGTCTGGTTTGTTCGGATCCACATGCTTAGCATAGAGTCCAGTACACCACACATAATAAGTGTTCAGTAAACGCTGTGCTCTGTCTGATTCACCCATATTTCATCAGGAGAGCTGCAGAAGAGGGGCTGGGAAGATGGCCCATTGGTTAAAGTGCCTGCTGCACAAGCATGAGGTGCTGAGTTTGAATCCCCAGCACCCACATAAAAGCCTGGTGCAGCTACACTGTGGGGTTAGAGAAACAGGAATCTCTGAGGCTTAATGGATGCCGGCCCATACCCAGGCTCAGTGAGAGATCATGTCTGAAAGGAATAAGGCAGAGAACGATAGAGAACGACCTGACATCCTCCACTGGCCTCTGCAATGTGCACCTATCACACACACACATCCAGATCCAGTTTCATGGAAATGACATTCCTGGGTTAAAAATTTAAACATTTGGGCCAGCAAAATGGTTCCACAGGTAAAGGAGCCTGCAACCAAGTCTGGCAACCTAAGTTCAATTCCCAGAACCAACACAGTGGAAGGAGAGAACCAACTCCTGCAAGCTGTTCTCTGACTCTCTCTCTCTCTTGTACAACCTCAAGCACTTCGAACAGTTTAACTATCAATTCCTAATGGCCTGAGGGAGGCAGGGTTCTCTCGTATTTTATTGAGACATGCAGAGAGACATTCACTCCCAATGACCACCTAGCTAATAAAGGATTTGTGTGTACACAAATCTGAAACTTGTGCTTGAGAGAGCACATGTGCACACACAAATACACCCACATAATAAATAAAAATAAAAATTGTAAGGAGGAACATTTTAAGGCTCATAAATGCACAGTAACCCACAGTGTCACTACATCAAACTGAAAACATTTGCAGGCCATATGCAATGAGGTTTTGACAACGGCAGCTGACATAATGGCAGAGTCCTTGCTAATATTTTAACTTTGTCACTTGAAAATATTAATATGTCATTAAATAATATCAATACTACATGGCTAGGCATTTTGTTAAGTGTAAAATGCTTTGTTTAGACTCCTCCAATCTCCTTCTCAGCTATTTGTGTCTATCTTTCCTGGGCTGTTTTCTTTCTTACCCATTTCTCAGAGCTGAACATATTTTTATTTCAGCTTTGTGAGTGTGTACCCGAGTGTTGGGCATGCACCACAGGTGTGCAGTGCCCAGAAGAGGAAATCAGATCCCCTCAAATCAGAATTAGAGGCAGTTGTGAGCTGCCTGGTGTGAGCGCTGGAATCTGAACCTGTGTCCTCTGCAAGAACCACAGGGGTTTTTAACCACTGAGCTATTTTTCCACTCTTCCTGAACAATATGTTAGCAAGTTAAGAGACTTCTATAGGCCGTCTCTGAGGAACTGGACTGACAGTACCTTACATTTTAAATAGAACTTCAGAGACCCATTTTTAGATGGACTTTGTGGGAAATCCATACCTGGAAGATTTTCAGCACTTTTATGAGTCCTCCGACTTCATTCTCCAAGGAGAAGATGAGAGTCACTCTCCCTCTTTCGGAGGAATGGTCTTTGTTCTCTTTGTTCTCCTTGTTGTCTTCAATCATGGTGAATCTGAAGTGTGAAAGTTCAGATAAATGAGTGCTAAGCACAGAACTGGCCAGCAGGGGGCAGAAGCGGTGACTCCATCCACCTCCCGCTCCCATTCCTCTATCTGCAAAACCCACGTGTTAGACAGGCTTTTCCAGATGGAAGTGGGACAGAAGGTGAGACACTGCCTAGCATAGCCCCCAGAATGGCAAGAGAACCTCGTGTGTCTCTGCACTTCCCTTTCCTGTCCAGTCTGAACTTCACCCCCGAACTGAGATCTCACTGCCCATCAAATTCGGGTCATGAGTAGCTTCCCCACGTGCTTCACACACATCTTATACCCTAAGACGCTGTAAAGCCCCTTCAGAAAGGGGCCAGGCTTTTGTTTTCTTTGTAACTCAACTACAGCATACAGCTCTAAGGTGAGGCCATACGCTTCCTCTGGATCTTTGATGATGCACATCTTTCTGCTGTACTAAACACTTTCAGACTGGCCTAAAATCGGGTCCTTGTGCTGACAGCCACATTCCCACAACACCAGCAATGCTGCCTGTGGATCTGCCTAACCTTGGGGCATTCCTTCAACAACCCCATGATTTTCTCTGCTATTTCTCTCCCCCTTTAGCCTTCTATTTCCTCTTTGAGCCCCTTTCTAGCCAGGTAAGAAAAGGGTCACCCTTAAATGGAGAGGTTTACCCTCAAAGGCAGGGGTCACCCTCAAAGGCAGGAGATCACCCTCAAAGGCAGAAGATCACCCTGAAAGGTTAAGGAGTCACCCTCAAAAAAGAAGGAGTCACCCTCAAAGGAGGGGCAGGATCCTCACCTGAATAAAGATGTGGCAGTGTGCAGGATCCAGCACAGGAAATAAGACCGGCCAAGAAGAAGGCCATCTGTTTAGCAGCCTTGGCAGGGCATAGTGAAGGGTACGTGCACACCACCAACTCTTTCCTTAGCTTCATCACCAGTAAGAGAAGCTTCGAGGTCTCGTCTGGGAAGCACGGTGAGGTGTTTGAAAGTGGTGGGGGCAGAGTTTGAAGGTAGGATTGAAAGGTACAGTGAATGGTTTGGGAAGAATCCCCGGGGATAGTGGTTTTCTTTTCTAAATGGGATGTGGGAATGAAGTGGAGGTGAACTGTAAGCAGAAAGGCTTAAGCCCAAGGGAGACAAAGGAACCCTCCAGAAGTGCCAGGCAGAGGCTGCCTCCCTCCAAATGATCAGAAAGATCAAGGGCAGCAGCTACAACACATGGACATATGAACTCCAGTGACTGAGTCTGTGACCCTGGAACACTCGGTTAGGATCCCACCCTTGAGCCGGCCAGTGGTGGCATGTGTTTTTAATCCCAGCACTCAGGAGTCAGAGGCAGGTTGATCTCTGTGAGTTCGAGGCAGGCCTGGTCTACAGAGTGACGGCCAGTCTTCCATGGAGAAACCCTACCTTATAAAGGAAAAAGAATCCCACCCTTGCCATCCCACAGGCACAAGCTTCTGGGGCCTTGACCTCCACCTCCATTCCAAGACGGCTAGGGTGGACCATCAACCAAGTTCACTTAAAACCTCTGAAAATCAGATCATTACATTTAATCGGGGTTACTTTTACCTGGACTGTTAACTAGCCCTGAATCTCAAGGACCTATGCCTCTGTCAATTGTGACCTGGGATAGAGCTGCAGAGTGCAGATGTGGTGCTGAGAGAAAGGTCTAGCATCGAAGATTCCCTTCCTTTGATGGCGCTTAAGGGAAGGTTACCGTTATAGAGGAAGAAGAAAAGAGATATTACCCCTTGGATGGAAAAGAAAGAAGATTAATATGTTCTTGCTGGCAAGAAGTCACAGAGACACAGGGTTCCCAATAAAGCCGAAATCCAACGTGGGACAGAGTCTGCTCCTGGCACACAGGAGGTCCTCAAGAATAGGGTCTGCTATCCCCCAAGAAGCTCTAAAGGAACGAAGAGCAGAGCCCTGAGGGGTAGGACTTCACCTGGTTCCTACTAGAAGTTGATCCCGTCCTTGCTGGGAGTCTTCTGATCCGATGTCCCAGGGAGGGGCTATCCCACTCACCCACTCACCTCAGAGCCACTGGAGTTTAAAGAGTCACTTGAGGATGGGAGCTGACGCCTCTTATAGGAGAAGCGCATCGTCAGAACGGCCAATGGGCGCCGGGCGCACGGTTGAGGATATAGCAGTGCGGGAGGAGGGCGAGGAGGGGGCGGGAACAGCGCGGGTGTGGGCGGGAGCAGCTTGCCCTGACCTCTTAGTCGCTGTCTGCTGTCTGCTCTGCAACCCAGGCGCCGGTCTCATTCACAGCTATTCTCGTAGAGTTTTAATTAAGTTAATGTTGACGCATCCTCAGCCACAAAAAGTCTGAGTAAGATTAAACAATCCGTTTAGAACTTCCCTCCAAACCACCATCACACCTGCTATTGACACAATGACCTCCCGCGGGGCTTGGACCCAGTCTCTGGGATTAGAAACCAAAGCAGGACTTCCCCAGTCTCCAGCCTATCCCTGAGTTTCTGGGTTATCCTCCTGAGGCTGCCTCATCTTTCTCCTAGTGCAGAGCCTTATCCTTTAGGCAGAAGAACTACTGGACGTTTTAGAAGAGCTCACTACTCTTGTGATTAAAAAAGAAAAAGAAATGTACGATGCACGCAGATAACGATGCTGTGCCTGCTGAAATATCACTTTCCCTGCTATACGAACTCGGCTCAGAAGCCAAATAGCATTTATCTGTTGACGATCCGTTATTAGACGCTCTACTAAAGGACCAAAGCATGGTCCCTCTGTATCCTGGGGGACTAGTCTTAGGACACTTCTAGATGCCAGAGTCTGGGGGATGCTCCGGGCTGTTATAAAGAATGTATCATAGCATGCATATATCCTGTAGGCTTCATCTTTAGATTATTTGTCATACCCAATGCAATCTAACTGCTATGTACATATATATAAAATAGTGCTGCCTTGACTTAACAAGGAAAAAACTGCACAAGCAACCAATGCTGGCCTAGAACTCAACAATGCTCCTCTCTCTGCCTCTCCCTCTCCAGTGCTGAGATTCCAAGATAAGCCATCTGGTATGGCCGAACATCCGCTTTTCTGAGGTGTACATTTCTGAGTCTTGACAAGTTGATCCACTTGTCAAGTACGTAACCACTAAACACCAAACGATCAAATACAGGATATTCCCACCCTCCAAAGGTATTTGCTTGTCTCAGTCTTCTCCCCGACGGCCCCTGATTCCCAGGGACAGCCGCTGACCTGATTCTCTTTCTGTTATTTCACCTTTCCTGGAATGAGGGACATGGATGCTTCAGAGGCTGTGGGACTTTTGTGCCAGGCACACATCACAGTGCTTTTGAACTTCAGGTTTGCACAGGTTGTCAGTCCCTTGGCTGAATGTGCATGTATTGCAGGGTGCTATGTGAAGGTTCAGTCGGGGTCTTGCTTGCTCTGTAGCCCAGGCTGGCCTTGAACTCACACACAACCTCCCTGCCCACCCTTCCAATTTGAGATTATTGGCACCAACTTGTCCGATCTCAAATTGCAGGATGCCCATGATTTCAAACCCCCTTATAGTTTTTCCTTTTATCTTTAGAATAATTCGATGGATTTAAAAAATTGTGCTTGCATTATAGATCAGCAAACTGGGGCCCATAGCAAACAGCTCTACAGCCTCCTCCTGCATGGGTTAGTGAGAAGAAGACAGCAAAAGCATTCTGATTTGAGGTCCTGTGTTCTTGCTCAATACCATGAAAACAGAGGCCAGAGTGACTTGGGACCAAGCTGAAGTCAAGGCTGCCATTCCCAAGCTGGGTATCTACAAAGACATGAACTGCCCCACTTAAAAAAAAGAGATGAAGCCAATCCGTTTAATGAGCATTTGATGGAAAAGCTGATGTTGGGCCATGTTAGTGGGCTGAGAAAAGCTAGAAATGTCCCTGAGCCTCTCTGACCAGGCCTGTGAGCATATAGCTCCCACCCCCACTTCTCTGCCATGTATCTTTTTTCTATTATGTGTATTTAGCACACACATGATGATGCATATACAAAGGCCAGAGGACAACTTGCAGGAGTCAGTTTCTCGCTTTCTACCCTGTGAGTTCTGGAAAATCAAATCATCAGACTTGGCAGCAGGTACCCTCACCAGCTGAACCGTCTTGCCGGTTGGTTCTCTCTGCCAGGTTTCTTCTTCTTCTTCTTCTTCTTCTTCTTCTTCTTCTTCTTCTTCTTCTTCTTCTTCTTCTTCTTCTTCTTCTTCTTCTTCTTCTTCAATTTTTATTTTATTTTATGTGCATTGGTGTTTTGCCTGCATGTTTGTCTATGTGAGACTGTCACATCTTGGAGTTACAAACATTTTTGAGCTGCCATGTGTGTGCTGGAAGTTGAACCCTGGTCGTTTGGTAGAGCAGTCAGTTCCCCTAACCACTGAGCCATCTCTCTAGCCCCTCTGCCAAGTTTCTTATATGCCCCTTATTTAACCTCTCTAAATAGCAACATTGTGTCTAGAAGTCCATGTATTAAGGACTGTCAGGACATTTTTAAAGGAAGACACATAGGAGAATCCTACTATCTGGAGCCAGCTTTGCACTGACTTGCCTGTTATATGTAGGGCCCTCATTCTTACTCCCCACTCCTTCCTACATCCTTCACCACAAAGTACCTGTAAATACGTCATTACAGAGTTATCTATGTGATTATTTTTTCACTTAAATCTCCCACAGGAGAAACAATGGTTTGGATTTTTTTTTAATGCTAAATCTTCCCTGGCTAGCCCAGTGCCTGGCACAGAGGCATGCAGTTATGTCTCAATAACTATCTGTGAGAGGTTGAACACAGTGGTGCACATCTGTAATCCCAGCAACCTGGGAAACTGAGGCAGAAAAATCATTTGATTCCAGTAGCTCAAGATCTATTTTCACAACATATCAAATATCTCAAAATATTATTAAAATAGTAACATTATTATGTGATAAAAATGTAATATTGACTATATTATATAAAATATTAGTATATATACTAACTATATTATATGACATATTAGTATATAATATTATTATATATCATATGTGCTATATAATATTATTATCATCATCATTAATATTGGCTGGGAAGATGGGCCAGTCAGTTAAGCACTTACCCTGCAAATATGGGGAGCTAGGTTCAGCTCATAGGACTCAAGTAAAAAGTCAACTGTGGTGGCACACGGTTGACATCCCAGCTCTGGGGAGGGAGAGGCAGGAAGATCCCTGGGGCTTGCTAGCCAGCCAGCCCAGCGGAACTGGGAGTTCCAAGTCAAAAAAAAAAAAAAGTCTGTTCCAGAAAAATAAGGTGGTGGGCTGAGGAGATGGCCGAGTGGGCGAGGTGCTTGCCACGAGTGTAAGGGCCTGAGTGTGAATCCTGGGATCCAGGTGAGCCAGGCTGAGCAGCACATGGCTGGAGACCAAAGAATCCCCAAAGCTCATGGCCAGCTACCCTGGCAGCAAACACATAGAGACTCTGCATCAAACGGGGAGTGGGGGTGCATGAGCACCCCAGGTTGTCCCCTTCATATGTTCTGTGATATGTGCATTCCTACACACACACACACACACACACACACACACACACCATACATACCTATACATACTCATAAATACATACATAAAATGAAGGCCAAATAACTGATAGGACTTATGTTTAAGTATATGCAGATGTGTTAGGCAGGACTATGTTTAAGTGCATGCAGATATGCCGGGCATGATGCCTGTAATCTCCACACAGGGAAGGCAGAAACAGAGGACTGTGAGTTCGAGGCCAGGCTGGTCTCCACAGTGAAACCCTGCCTCAAAAACAAATGCTTTCATCTCCCAGCATTTTTGAAGAATGACTTCCACATTTGGAAGTGCCTCTTGCTTTCTGAAAGTACCGCGCCAACTTGTTTTCCCACTCAAAGGGGTCTAGGGCTATGCCCACCGTCACCAGCAGCAGGCATTCCCCCCCACACACACACACTCCTGGCCATGTGACAGCAGAGAGGAGTCACTCACTATTCAGCAGCCCTTTGCAATCACTAGTCAAGCTAAGACCTTAGACAATGTTCACATGTGCAGCCTCTCGTGAGCAGGTTGTTTCTCACATTTTAAAAAAATGTCCAGAAGGGTCTCACTACAACACTTGGGCAGGCCTTTCAAGCCTCCAGATGCCTCAAGTCTCAGCCTCTCGAACCCTGGAGTGAGGGACTGGGACATATGCTTAGGCTCTAGAGGTTATGGACCTTAGCAGCTGCCACCAAAACCTTCTATTTGTCTTTAAACTCACAGAAAGTCTCTTATACCTCACAATTTATTTCTGATGGTTTTTACAGCCAAAGAGATCTTTGGATGAGGTTGCTGACAGATGGCAAATGGAAACGGATCAGAGTGGATAGGCTGCGAGGGTGAGGGAGGATTTTAAAGACTGTTGTTTCTTAAAGGTAAGGCAGACTAGAGATGGAACAACCAACCCACTTAGAGGAGAAAGATAAGGGGGATGAGGAAGGCAGAGGAGGGGCTGCCCTCATCAGCTCTAATAGGTCTGTTGGAAAGTCCCCTGGCTTCCTGGCTGTGTAAATCAGATTATCTGAAGATCCCTGAAGAGTGTCAGAGCTTTCAGGCAAGTGGCACTGATAGACATGGAGACTTGTGGCTTGGAGGCAAGGCAGAGTGTGACAGAGGCACAGAGAGGGAATTTGGAATAAGCACGGAAGCGTGGGTTAGGGCTGTGGGGAACATGGTCCTTAGCATCCTTGTTTATCCCAGCTTCTTGTGGCAGTGTTTCTTTTTAAATTTTAATTAATGAATTCACTTACTTACTTTTACATCCAGACTGCGGTTTTTCGTCCTTCCTCTCCTCTCAGTCCTTCCTCCACGCCTTCTCTCTCCTCCATGCATTCCTCTCCCCTTTCTCTTCAGAAAAGGGGAGGCCCGTGGACATACTTCTAATGTTTCAGTTAACAGCCCCCATGTCTGCTGGGCATGGGGCTGGGATGATGGCTCATCAGATAAGAGCACTTGCTGTTCTTGGGCCTGAGTTTAGTTTCCAGCCCCGACATCAGGCAGTTCACAGCCAGCTGTAACTCATGCACCAGAGAATCTGACACCCTCTTCTGGCCTCTCTTGAAACCTTGGCTTGCACTCGTGCACGCACGCACAAACACACACAGAGCAATTTGGGATTCACTATATTGCTCAGACTGGCCTTGAGTGACCAGGCAAGACTGCTTTAGTCTCTCAAGTAGCTGAAACCACAGGAATGTGCTAGCACACGCAGCGTCACACGCACATTTTTAGAAGTGTGAACAGAGAGAGAGGGGGAAGGGAAGGAGCGGGGAGAGGAGAACCTCATGAGAAATGTCATAGTGAATACTTTGATGAGGAAATAGTAGCTAACTAGCCTGGAACCAAGGGAGAGAGCCAAATATTGAAAATGCCACACAAAGACCACTCTTGTCTCTATCGCAATTTTAAAACTATCTTTTATTCTCTGACAATTTTATATACAGACACAATGTCTCTCAATCGTATCCAGCCTGCATCCCTGTCTCACTGGTCTTGACTCCCTCCAACACCAGCTCCTCTGGGGTACAGCATTGCTGAGCTTATTTCACACCAAGATGAGCTTCATCCTGGAAAGGTAAGAGTGATGTACCCCTAATGAAAACGAACTGTGCAACCATTCCAGGGAATGTCAGTAGCACGTTCAGTAAAATTTAACACGTATTTTGGGGGAAAAAAATAACAAAAACAAAACAAAACAAAAAAAACTCCTTTGTAGATTGGAGGGGAGAAGGAAAACCTTTGCTCATATGATACTTAGAGAAGACATGGTTCTTTTAAAGTTTTAAAATTGATTTCTTTTCAATTGTGTGTGTGTGTGTGTGTGTGTGTGTGTGTGTGTGTGTGTGTTTCTTCCTCTGCTTTATTGCATAGGAGGTGGGAAACATGCACATATGATTTCCGGTGCAGGGTAGGGGGGAGAGAGTCTGAGTCACCTGTTTTATGGGTGTCCCATTTAAATGTAAAAGAACATGGAATTTCCCCCCATCTGATTAATATGTGCTAAGGATGGTGACGGCTATCTCCAGTGACCCATTGTCCCTTTGTTATGCTAGCCTCAGGAAGGTTTATTTCTCACCCATTCTTGTTCAGCAGCCTGTGAGTGACCCTCCAGGGCTGTTCTCCATGTGATCTGTGTGGCTACTCGGAGATTTGGGAAATTTCTACCTTAGAGCTCTGCCATCTGAATCCAGTGGTCACCAAACGGATAGAAATTTTGAGATGCAATGCCAGGTTTTAAATGCTTCGGGACTCCCTCGCTACACCTCCTCACAGCACTCTTCCTTACTGTGAGAGATCTGTAAACCGTCTTCCCGTAAGCCAAGAAGAAGATGTGAAGCAACTGTGGAAGCGTCCAGAATCATCTCCGCAAAGGTCTTTCTCGTATGCGCTCACAGCATAAGGACTCCGGGGTGACCCTGGAGCCCAACGCAGTCACTTCGTTAGCTTTGCAACAACAGACAGCTTACCTTTTCCATACCTTGGTTTCTCTACCTATGAAATGCCTTCTCAAGTTATGTTTTAAGGTTTTCTCCTATAATCGGCATAAAAGTAGCAAAGAAAACATTCGTCCTGTAATGATGTGCAGTAGCCCACCCATATCCAGCAAGGATATCCATAGTTTAACTCCATCGTGACAAACACCAGAGGGAAAGAACTTCAGGGTGCAAGAGTGTACCCTTGGCTTGTGGCTGGGGTGAGGGTGGGATTCAAGCCTCGAATAGCCAGGCATTGTTTCTGGACCACAGAGAGACAGAATACATAGTGCAAGGGTACAAGGGAGCCAAGGTGATCTCCTCATGGCTGGCTGGGAAGCCGAGAAAGGAGCCAGGGCCAACATATACTCATCGAATTCACACCCTAGTTACCCACTGTCTCCAACAAGCCCCACCCTGCCAGTTCTATTACTCCCCCAAAGGAAATTCAGACTTGTAATCCATTGATGCAGTAAACCACTGAGCAGGTCAGAGCCCCCAACAGAGATCTAATCGCCTCTTGGATACATGCTTAGTCACACTCTTCCTAATCTCCTGGGCATTTTTTAATCCAAGCAAGTCAATTAATATTAATGATTAATTAGGTTTTTTAATTAATTAGGAAGAGAAAAGGTCCGGGGGAGGGGAAGGAGAATATAAAAATGATCAAAGTACATTATATGCATGCATGAGCCAATCGTGGTGAGACCCACTGTCTTGTACAATAATTTTTAAGTTATAATCAAGATACTGTCCTTGGCTTTGTCATTACTTACCTTTCTGTTTTAGTGTGAGTTAGGAATCAAACCCAGGGTCCCACACTTGTCAGGCAAGTTCTGACTAATGAGATAAATCCCCAAATAAGTTTTGGGTTGGGTTTGGGGGGGGCGGTTGTTGTTGTGGAATAATTGTTGTGGTGGTAGTGATTTTTTTGTTTTGTTTTATTTTGTTTCTAGTTTCTTACATGTATACAATGTATCTTAGCAGATCCACCCTCCACTCAGATCGCCTCCAGCCCCCAACACATCTTCCAACCTGATATCCTCTTCTTTTTAAACAACACAGAGTCCTATGATGCTGCTCATAAACCATGAGTGTGGGGTCATCCACTGGAGCACAGGCGGACTGCACTCCCACTGCCCTACCAGCCACCACTGCTGCACTCCCGCTGCCCTACCAGCCACCACTGGCAAAAGCAACTCAGGGTGGGAGTTTCTCAGGCCCCTCTCCCCCATATATGCTGATTTTTTTATAACTTTTTATTGATACTTTATGAATTTCCCATCATTCACTCTAGTCCACAGCAAAAGCCCTGCTGAGTTTTGAGCGCCGAGTTATTCAACAACAGAGTGTGGGTGTGCAGAGAGCACACTGTGGCAGCTTGCCACGCATCGGTCAGATGCAGGAGGCCGTTCTCAGGCTGATCTAGTCAGTTTTTTTTTAAAGATCCTATGAACAGATGGATGCTTGTCTACATTTATGTCTGTGCACCAACTGCATGCATGTGGAGGCCAAAAGACGCCATCAGATTCCCTGGAACTGCATTAGAGATGGTTGTGAGCAGCTATGTGGGTGCTGGGAACCGAACCTGGGTCCTCTGCAGGAGCAGCCACTGCTGCTGAGCCACCTCTGTAGCTCACTGATGAGCATTTAATGCCATGCTACAGAGAGACTGAGAGTCCAGTATCCATGCAGTATTGAGAATTGGGTTCAAGAAAAGTATTTTTAATATTAAAATGTGATTTGTATTGAAAATTAAGGGAAAAACATCTATTCAGATAAAAAATGACTATTGCAGAAAACAAAACATACAAAAGATCCCTTCATTGAGAAGGCCCAGGTGCCAGCACGTCCTGTGAGAGACGAAGCTCAAGCTAACAATAATTCCATATGTGTTTGTTCAGAAAGAATACAATCAGCACATGTGTATGTGAGAGAAATGAGGGGTGCGGTGACACAAGACTTTCCTCATTGCTCGTCACCAGGAAGGTCTGAGCACAGAGCAGACACGCTTTCACAGAAACCACCACAGATGCTCCAAGCCCTGTCCGATTCAACTAGACATTAACTTGAAGAGGAAACGCGGTTAATGGGAGAAGTCAGGCCGAGACAAACTCTCTGGAGTCCTCAAGATCCAAATCTACCAAGTCCCCACCCTGAAAAGACTATCACCCTCACATGATGCTTTGGGCCTGTGTCTGATAACACCCGGGGATTTCTGGGGAGAGCTAGACACGAATGTGCTTAGACACCAGAGACAAGATGCAAATCTCTCCTGTGCTACCAAACACACAGGCCAGTACGGTAAACTCACATGATGCCTTCAGCAAGCTCTCGGGGCAGATAACACCTCAGGGCTTTCTGGGAAGAGCTGGGGACACGTTTGTGTAAATGTGGTGCTGTGCATGCTTCATTTTAAATCCACCTCATTTCTCAGTAGTTTAAAAATATATATAACTGAAAACCACATGAGTATCTCTGCTCCATCACCTCAAACCCCCTGACTGAGGGTCATCTCATACTCACTGAGAAGTTAGCCTAGTTAGTGTGGGCCATGACAAAGCTGTGCTTTGGCATTTGTCTAAAGACACATGGGTGGGGAGGCAGAACCCAAGGCCTCCCCCTAGCCCAGGAAACTCTTTGTCTCAGTGTGCTTCAAACATCAGACTAAAGAACACAAAGAATTACTTCACTTTTAGTTTTGTGGGGGTATGAGGGATGTGTCTTGAATCTTACAGAGCCCCCCCCCAACTTTACTAAGATAGTTATTATAAAAGTACTTAAGGGACTGGAGTTAAGAGTACTGGCTGCTCTTCCCAGAGGATCCGAATTCAATTCCGCACATTTACGTGGTGGCTCACAGCCATCTGCAACTCCAGTTCCAGGGGGATCCAATGTCCTCTTCTGGCCTAGTCAGGTTCCAGGCACATACACAGTGCACAGACATACACACAAGAAAAACACACACACACATAAAATAAAAATAAATAAATCTTCTAACGAATTTTAAGGACTCAGTTCCACTTGGAAGAGCCAAGTCGAATGCTTTAGGATGCCCCATTTGGTTAGCAGACAGTAAGAAGGGTGCCCTTACTGGACAGAAGGGAGATGTGGCTCTCTGCCCAGATGAACAAAACAGATGGAGAATGTGTCTTTCTCTGCCCAGGGAAGGACAGTGCTCAGCATTGTTAGGAATCATCAGGAAAGTGGTTGTCTGGGCTTTTAGGATGGGAGAGGTTACCCTATGAGAATCGATGGCTGCTGACCCCAGTGTCTGCAGTCTTGTTTGCTCTGTGCTGTGTACCGAGGCCTTATCACCGTCTCATTCATGGCTGCCAAACCTTCCTCCAAGCAAGTCAAACAGGGTTTGCTGGGGCCACTGAGCACAAAGCCTGGACCATTTGTCTAATTTAATGATCTCTGAAGAGAACCTTTTAGAAAACAGTATCACTGAGTCTACATGGGGCCAGGGGGGAGAGGAAAGTGAGACAATCTCCCTTCCTTGTTTCTGTAATTGAGCTCAAGGGGGAGCAGCCTGGCTTCCACAGCGATCAGGGAAGACTCCAGGAGAAGCAAAATGCGACCCTATGGAAGGGCCAAGAGAAGAAAACGTGCCTTGTGGAGACAAAGGTGGCCAGACCCAGAGAGCTAAGCATGGAAAAAGATTCTCATCTCATCTCCCGGGAAATCCCTCCGACAAGGGCTTATCCCCCAGACCCCAACTGGAAGAGGCTCAGGAGGCACTTCTCCCAGCTGTGCCAGATGTTAGGAGACTTTACAGACTCTCGTGTGGGGAAAGTAAATCCATACAGCCCCAGCCCTTCCCTGCAGAGGGTTAGTAGCCACACCCTTAATTGGCCTTTATTGATCCCTAGAGAGGGGGACTCTAGCTGAATGTTCTCATCATCGTGCTCAGTAAGATTTGATTTCTGGCTAAAGGCTTTCCCACATACTGTACATGCATAGGATTTCTCACCGGTATGAGTTCTTCGCTGATGTCTGATGAGGTTTGACAACTGAATAAAAGCTTTCCCACACTCAGTACATTCATAGGCATTCTCTCCAGTATGAGTTTTCCTAGCACTTAGGTGGGAGAGGCAGGTGCATCTCTGTGAATTAGAGGCCAGCCTGGTCTATGGAGCTAATTCCAGGAAAGCCAGAGCTACACAGAGAAACCCAGTCTTGAAAAAAAACAAATCAAAACAAAAAACCCAAAGCAAAACAACCTCCCAAACTCCAAACAAACAAACAAAAGCCTTACAAGGTGTGGCTGCACATGCCTATGGTTCAGCACTTGGAGATTGAAGCAGGATGATTGGAAAATCAAGGATATGGAGAGGTACATGAGTGAGATCATGGTATCCCCCAAACAAAAACAATTGCCCTACCACAAAACATCACAGTAAAACAAATGAAATTACATCATTAGGGAATGTGCTACAAATTAAAACATGGGAGAGATACCACTAAGCAGCTATCAGAGCAACCAAAATCTCAAACTTGGATACCTCCAGAGGTCGACAGGGACCCACCACAGGGATGCTAATGCTGCTGCTGGGAATGTAAGATGGTGCGTCCACTTTAAAGATACATGGTTGTGAGTCACCATGTGATTGCTGGGAATTGAACTCAGACTTCTGAGATGGCAGTTAGTGCTCTTAGCCACTGACTGTCTATCTCTCCAGTCCCTAGATATATTCCTAAACAAACGCTTACTCCATTACTTGCTTGCTTGTGTGTTTGAGGGAGGGGCACCTGTGTAGCAGGTGTGGCGCTCAGAGGACAACTTGCAGCGTCAGTTCTCTACTTCCTCAATATGGGTCCCAGGCTTTGGGCTCAGCTGGTCAGGCTTGGTGAGTCATCTCACTACCAACAAAATTAAATGATGCTTTCTTTTTTTTTCATTTTTTTGTTAGTAAATAATACTTTCTTTTTTTTAATATTTATTTATTTATTATATGTAAGTACACTGTAGCTGTCTTAGACACTCCAGAAGAGGCATCCGATTTCATTACAGATGGTTGTGAGCCACCACGTGGTTGCTGGGATTTGAACTCAGGACCTTTGGAAGAGCAGTCGGTGCTCTTAACCCCTGAGCCATCTCACCAGCCCCTAAATGATACTTTCAAATGACGATTAAGTAAACAGACTCTTTGGTATTTGCCCCAGTGAATTAAAAAAAAAAAAAAAGCTAAGCTTACCATATATTATTTTTCCTTTTCTTATTTTAAGAAAAAGGAAAACACTGCTAAATAAAAATAAAAAATTAAAAATCTGATTAGGGAGCAATTAGATACCATGACCCAGGCAGACAATAGAGATCTGCTAAAATATTATAACACACAAGTTTTTCCATCTAAACACAGCTGCATAAGGGCTCGCATGTGATTGAAGAAACTGTCACCTGCATGCATGAGCGTTAGACTCAGAACTAAACGAGGAACTGTGCGTGTGTCCTAGGAGAGTCAAACAGCGGCAGAGAGCACTCAGTTGGAAAGCGTTCCTTTAGTTCAACAAGTACTTTCTTGATCAGTTTTCGAGAAGGAACTCCCTCAGCAGCTCACTCTTTGCAGCTAACTTCTAGAAACTTAAAAGGCAAAGTCTCTTTAGTCCTGACTCCTGAGAGCCATTTACTATCCTCACATAAACCCTTGACATGGCAGCTAGTCGCTCTCTTGGCTGTAACTGAACCTTGTCTATACCGCCACATACTAACCTGTGTAAGAAAATGGCTGGGTCTCTACAGCCCAGCCGGGAAAGGTTTATGTCTGGAAAACATGCGCCAAAGAGGCTCAGAAGCAAGCAGATGCAGAAGGACTCAGGTTAACAAGAAAGTAGGAGTGATTTGAATGTTTATATATCGAATGCTGAGACACTCTCTGGGAACTGAACTCAACATTAAATAACTGTTGAGTCTCAACAGTTCAGAGCCCTCAGATGAAAGGAAAAGAAAAAAAAGAGTTCTACAGGTCTGGAGGTATTAAAGGTAATATTCCCACACTGCCGTTTCTAGAGCTAAGCATCAAAGTAGGCACACAAAAGCAAAGTGTCCATATGTAACTTAAAATTGTCAGGGGAGCTGGGCGGTGGTGGCACACTCCTTTAATCCTAGCACTTGGGAGGCAGAGGCAGGCAGATTTCTGAGTTCGAGGCCAGCCTGGTCTACAGAGTGAGTTCCAGGACAGCCAGGACTACAGAGAGAAACCCTGTCTTGAAAAACAAAAAAACAAAAAAATTGTTCAGGGGAGATCTCCTATGACCTGAACTGCGAGGTGTCATGGGAGGACCAGGGATGCGAACATAAAGAAGACACAAAGCTGGTGCGAGGAGGACTGCATAAGCTATGGACCATGTCAGCACACACACTATGCAGCAGGGCATCTTATATACTGTTTGCAGAGGAAACGGGACAAAGTCGGCAGACAGCTGTCACACAATGCCATGAAGTCAGCAGGAAGCTTATCATGAAATGTTGCCCACAGGACCTCGGGCACAGATGAAGCACACCAGAGGAAGAGTCTCTGCTTCCAGAAACTGACACCTCCCTTGAGACCCTGGGCCCCACCCCAGCCCCAGTCAGGTCTACCCATAGGCAAGGACATAGATAGTAATGTTCCCTGTGTCCTACCAACAGAGCCTCTGAAGAAGTTTTCAATTGGCCTGGCCCCTAACAGTCCAGAGGAAGTTGAGAAAAGAAGTCGTGCAAAAAACATTTTCTAAAACAAGAAGAAATGAAAAGTGACTGAGACTTAAAGAAAAATCCAAATCTGGAGAAGAGGACAGAGGAAAGCTACTTCCAAGAAGGGTGCTTCATGGGATCAACAGAGCAGAGGTTCCCCCGGATTCAATATGGTGGTATATCAGTCATGCCTCCCTCTACAAATAGAAAGAACAGGATAGAAAAATACATCCTCAATGAAACTTTAACTCTAGAATATAAGCAAAGAGTAGAAAATGGATCAGTTAAGGTAGAGAAGTCCAGAGGTCAAGACTTATTTCTTCTCTCAGATAAGATTTCTAGGAAACAGAGTTCTGCAAAACATAGACACATATTTTCCAACCCTGAGGTCCAGGTGTGTTGACACAGCAGAAGGCACCTAGCTGGCTTCATGTGGTCCTGACAAATGGCAAGGGAGAAACAACTGAGTAAGCAGAAGCAAACAAAAGCAAAAAAAGCAGACAGTGCAGGACCCTGGCACTCAGTGGGTGGAGGCAGGATTTGGGGGTCCTGTCAGCCTGGGGTATGTAGCTGGGTCTTGTCTCAACACCCTGACCCCTACCAACCCCACCACCCAAAAAAAAAAAAAACCTGTTGACAGAAGCTTTAAAAAGAAAAAAAGACACAAAACCAAAACCACCAAAGTTAAGTTTTCCCAAAACCCCAGCACATGGCAAGTAAACTCATAAATGTTTCTGTATGGGAGAACCAGACTGAGGAAGTCTCTAGACCATCTGGTGAGGGGTGTCAGCTGTAACACCATTTCTGCTCCCTCCACTTGTGTCCCTAGGATCAGCAGTCTGCCTCTGTGGGACGGAGTTCCCTGTGTGCACTCACTGAGGGATGAATGAGCTTGGCTCTCATGCCCACCTTTTTGCCACCATCTAATGGCTTCAGAAGCAAATCCATTAGCTCCTGTTGGCAGTAAACCTCCAGTCTCCTTCTCAATCACCTTTCTAGGTAAGTTCAGAGAAGAAATAAGGAAGAATTTTCTTCTCTCTCTCTCTCTCTCTCTCTCTCTCTCTCTCTCTCTCTCTCCTCTTTCAATTAATTTCCCTTTCTTTCCAGCCTGAGTGACTGCTGGGCCCAGAGCAAGCAGAGTGATACAATTATGGAAAGTATTAATCTCCCATCAAAGGAAGGGCAGCTGGCTCGTGGTTACAGAGCATCTGGTACGTGCCTCCAAAGGGTTTCTGGGGGCCAGGGTGCTCACCCTTCCAAGAAGTCAGCACTGTCCTAAAGATAAACACATCTTCAGAAATTGGTATTTGTTCTGGGAGCATCCCCTCAACTGTTCTAAATAAATAGCCAATCCAAATGGAAACAGGTCCAAACAGGAAATCTCACTACCTATATTCAGGCCACCCAGGACTTGAATGAAAAATGTGAAGTTTCCACCTATCAAGTGCACTGTGTGTCACAGAGTATAACTGCAGCAAGCTGTCTATCCACCTATCATGTCCATTCACGTGTCACTGAGTGTAACTGGAGCAAGCTGTCTATATTTCTTTGCAAACTGAACACTACAATCACACACAAAAATGGAGAGAACTTCCAGAGGGCATTTAAAACAACCCAACCACCCATTTTGTTCAAAACTAAAACAGACATGAAAAGAAGTGAGAGTGCACTTAGGGAGTTGGCTCCAGGGTCCATAGCATCAGTGGGTTTTTCTTCCTGTCTATGTGAGGGCAAGTTAATGGATTTGTTTGTTCCAGAAATGTGCTTGCTGATTGTCAATACTGTCCCTGGTCACCAGCAGTCACAGTCTGAAGAAAGCAGACTCCTGGATTAACAATTGTCCCCATCATTTCCAAATGCAGACCCAAAGGAAAAATGACCTGCATACCCCCTTGCCAAATACAGCCTCGAGGAAGAGAGATGTTGAATTCTTCAAATGTGGAGGTGTCTAAAAGCAGCTTCATGATCTAGTGACTGACATCATAGAATTAGTGAATACAGATTCACCCTCTGGCTACATATGCATGCCCCGCCTACCTATGCTCTGAGCACCCAAGTACCCACTGCACTCTCCTTCCAGCTGAAAACCTGTGTGTGAGGAAGTCAAACGCCTCCAAAACACACAGCCTCTCTGCCCTTTCTTCCCTGCCCCATAGTCTGTGTGCAACTGGGCCTGAGCAGGAAGACGCCACTTCTGTTGCATAGACTGTTTCCAAAACCCCAATTTCTCCTGTAATCATGAGTGTCGGGTGCTAAGGGGAAAGCCATAAAAGTCATTATAAACAGATCCCGTGATGTCAAAGGAAAAACAGTTGGAGTAGACAGTTTAATAAGCAGCCTTCTTTTATTACAATAGGCTTGACGTCACCTGTTATTTATTGTTTCCATCACTAGAACACAAAGCCTTGTGGGACAGAATGAAAAGGACATATGAGCTTTACTAAGCATTTTAATATCCTCTTATTGACAGTAGATAGAAGATCTGAACAAGGGCTGGGAGCAGGAAATGATTTTAGTGATTTCATTATGGATGGAGGAAAAGCCGCCACAATGGCAGCGTTGGGCAGATGGTCTTCCACTTCCAAAGAGCCCATAGGTCAACAGGTCCAGTATTGATACAAGGCTGGTAAGTAATTAATGGGTGCCTAGCAAGCAGAGGAGTTTTCATAAACACATTCTGCATCCTGAGCAGTGGAACAGGAAGCTGGCATTTAAAGGTTCCTTTCAGATTGCAGCAGATGGGTCAAGAACACGCTGAGAACAAGGCTCACAGAATCAACTAAGCGGGGCTCATAGGGGCTCACAGAGTCTACAGCGAGAATAATGGATCCTGTATGTGTCAGAGATAGGTTCTCTACATATGTTATGATTGAGTGGCTTAGTGTTCTTGTGGGACTCCTGACAGTGAAACTGGGGTGTCTCTGACTCTTGCCTGCACTTGGGACCCTTTTCCACCTGAGTTGCCTCATCCAGCCTTGATATGAGGGTCTGTGCCTAGTCTTATTGGAACTTGTTATGATGTGTTCAGTTTATATCCCTGGGAGGCCTGCTCTTTTTGGGGGAGGAAATGGAGGAGTGGATCTGAGGAGAAAGGAAAGATGGTGGGGGTGCTGGGGGGAGTAGAAAGAGGGGAAACTTCAGCCAGGATGTAATGTATGTGTGTGTGTGTGTGTGTGAGAGAGAGAGAGAGAGAGGGAGAGAGAGAGAGAGAGAGATAATAAATGAGGATTCCTTCACGCTGTTTCACAAGGAAAGGTGTAGGTGTTAGGGGCCACAGAGAAATGCATTTGAGACCATAGCCAAGAAGCAGCGCTTGATTTTCTGCTACAAGTGTGATTCACAATGGAATATGGAGCGTGACATTTCTCTTTGTTCCTCTCTGGTAGGAAAGACATTCAAGTTTTTGAGATTTTTTTCAGACATCATTTTAATGCACATCAAATATCATTTCATTGAAACCTCCTCCATCACTGGGAGCTTCTCTTGATTTAGTCCACTGTTCTCAACAACTCTTACTTCATTTGTTACAACTGTTGGCCCTTAACTGTCCTAAGGCCTGAACCTTCCCAAGTCCCATTCATTCTCACACCAGAGTTCCAGGCCTAAGTGGACACTGAACATCCACCTGGATGTCCAACAGGGACTTGAAGCTCAGCAAGTCCAAAACTGAACCTCTCTTGCTGACTCCCATGCCTGCTCTTCCGGAGTCACTGCCCCATCACAGTGCATAAAGCTATCTCCCCTTCAGTTGCCCAATCCACAAATCTGGAATTAATTCTCCAGTCAGCCTTGCCTCGAGTCAGTGACCAAATCCTGTTGATTCTTGGCTGCTGCACCTGTCTATGCCAGTGCCCTTGTCTGTCACTAAAGCTTCCATGGTGGGATGGAGGTCTGGGATGGAGATGCCTTGCTTCTTACTGTTGTCAGTCAAACCCA
The DNA here is from genome assembly GCF_000001635.26 of Mus musculus. Lineage (NCBI taxonomy): Eukaryota > Metazoa > Chordata > Mammalia > Rodentia > Muridae > Mus > Mus musculus. The sequence goes on from NC_000073.6 coordinate 46,684,445, forward strand.
CTGAAGCAATGTATCCTAGAGGACAGGGGAGCCTGTGGTGGCTCTTCAGAACCTGAATCATAGTCAGGTGGCACCTTATCCAGAACTGGGAGTCTTTCCCCATCTGCCTCGTCATTTTCCCAGGGTGCTTTCTTGTGGGCCGTCTATCAAGAATGGAATGTAGGCCATCGTGATAAGCAAGACATGCAGAAAAGCAAATTCCACAAGTTCTCAAAGAACACATGGGAGAAAACAAAATGACTTCAAAATAAAGGGAATAATGGTGCCCAGAGGTGGTGGGAGTTGGGTGCAAGAAACAGAGGGTTCATGGATGGGTACTATTCGGTAGGACAAATAATGTCTAATGTTCTATGACACAGCAGGGTAACAATTTAACTGCATATTTCAAATTACCTAATCAAAAGAATTTTTCTTAATATTCTCAAGACAAAGCAATGATAAACATTTGAGACAAAATAACTACTCATTTGTGTGGTTTATAGAAATGTACTACAAACTACTCTGAACCACACACAATAATGTGTTAGTTATACTTTGTTTGAAAGAGGGTCTTGCTTTATAACCCAGGCTGGACTTGAACTCGTGACTCTCCTGCCTTGGCCTCCAGAGGGATGGGACTATAGCTCTCTGACTGGCTAAAACAAAAAACGGATGGGGAGGCAAATGACCGTCTGGAACAGAACTCTCTCCAAGTAAAATGACACCACCGGCCTGTGATACCCACATACTTGAATCAGGAACTACTTTGATGGCATACGAGTTGATACGAAGGGGCTGGAGAGACGGCCCAGCGGTTATGAGCACCGGCTGCTCTTCCAGAGGACTTGGGTTCAATTCCCAGCACCCACATGGCAGCCCCCAATTGTTAGTTAACTCCTGTTCCAGGGGGTCTGACAACCTCTCACAAACACACATGTAGGCAAAACACCAATGTGCACCAAAAAAAAAAAAAAAAAAAAAAACAAATAAAATATTTTTAAAGAAGATAGATGTGAAGTTGCTGAACGTCACAGTAGCGGCTTCTCCCTTGGGCTGTTTCAGAAACTATACAGTGATGCTGAGAAAGAGGCCACTCTAAAGCAAGCATCAGTTCTTCTTCCCTTGCATACGGGTCGGGGGGACTACAGACTGAATGCACACTTACTTACTCCGCTGATTTTGCACCCTGATGGGACTGAGTTACCCAGGACATGATCTCCTCACAGTGAATAGCAGGAACTCAAGAGGCTGAATGCACAAAAGCATCCTATTCTAACATCCTGTTGACTAATGACTTGGTCCGGCTCAAAGTGAAGGGCCAGGAAAGCAGGCTCCATTCAGCAAGGCCATTCACAGCAAGGCCACAGAGAGAGGTGAACAGTACAGTGACCTGCCTCCAGTTGCCTAAGCTCCTCTGTCCCTCTGTGCAGCCGGAAGCATCATCCTGCATCTTTACACCATACCTTATGAATAAGAGCCTCACTGGGGCAAGATTTCTGTCCGCTCCACCCACTGTGGTAGTGTCCTAATGCTGCCTGTTTATTCTTCTGTCTTCTGGTGTCAAAGGATTCATAGTAGACAATCAATGACTGACTGGCTGCCCCAAATCAGACCCCCAGCCTTATGACTTTGTGATGTAGAATCTAGATGTCCTGAGCCGACCTTTTTTTTTTTTTTTTTTTTTGGTCTTTCTTCACCCAGCTTTGCTCAGACATCACTTCCTTTCTCAGTCAGACATGCTAACAGGGGAGAACATAGGCAGCTCAGAGACAGGTACATGGATAGGCAAATACCTTTAAAAAGCCCTCCAGAGCTGACCCATGACTACCCATGGCTACTAGTGTTGTATAGTGATGAGGGGCAGGCTTTGGGGCCAGACAGGCCTAGAGTAAAAGCCAAGACAACAATTTAGTCACCATCTTGGACTAGCACTAAGAAAAATATAGAAAAAGGCTAGTTCAGAGAAATGTCTACCTGGTTTCCTTTTGCTGAACCGTCTGACAGTTTAGCCCTCTGTCAGTATGAAACTTCCCTTTTAAGAACTAGGCTACCGAGCAGGAACACCGGTTAGAGCAGGTAGCACTCACTTCCTTTGCTTCAGTGATTTCTTCGCTGGCATACACACAGCTCAACTCTACAGAGAGAAAATGCTGCTCGCTGAAGATGTACCGAGCGCCAGATACAGGCTAGTTCTCCATGTCTGCAGATGGTTTCTGCATGTACTTCATCAGAAGTGTATATGCCGAGGGTAGCTTATCAACCTTTCCCCATTTATATATATGCCAGCGTTTTCAAGGTCAGTAACCCAAGTCAAAGTCAAAGCAATGAGAAATATTAAAGGTGGAGGGGAAAACCCTTTTAAATCGAAGGAGCTAGAGCAGACAAAGCAATGAAAGAAAAATAAAATAAGAGCCCAGGAGAGTGGAGTTGGACCTCAGCTCTCAGATACAAAATATCCTTAACAAAAAGCAAGAAAAACGTCTCTTCTTTTGAGATGATCAGATTCCTTAGAAACTGGACTGAAATTCAGGTATTTACACGTGTGCAGGTTTGCTAACTCTTGTTCTTCTTTTAAGTTCTCTCCCTCCCGCACCTGCATGTAGCACAGGATGCATGTGCCCACGAACTCCCCAGGTTCATGTTTTGCTTACAGAGTGCCAGCCTTAAAGATGGCCGCAGTGGATTCAAGTGCTGCATTGGTGTGTTACTTCCTTGAATCACAGAGCACTCAAGTTTTAGCCCTGACCATGTTTTCTTTTACATTTCTCTAGTTTTACAGACTCAGGATGTTTTCATGCATATCAAACCAATGTGAAGTTTGTAGTGCCTGAAAAACAGAACCAACAGAGTAAATAGTAAGGGGCCAGCCAGAATCAAGAAGCAGGAAACAGCATGTTGGCCCTTACGCCACACCCTTTTTCCTCTCCCTCTAGAACTTGTCCTCTGAGGGGCAGCCTCACCCTGAGAAGTCCTTGTGTTCTCAAAGTGTGTTCTCATAAAAGCAACATGAAACATGCATGCACAACGGTAAGCAAAAGCAAGAGATCCAAGTGCTATTCCGTGTGCAGCAGGCTTCATCTTCTACATGAGACAACACCTCGTCTTAGCATGAGTGACTTCAACACGCTGCTGAAACCCCGAGTCAGTCACAGAGGACACAGGATTCGGAATTCCTATCCAGTGTGGCACACATAAGAGCTGGTCCCTAACTACAAACACATAACCTTACAGTCTAGCATTACAGTTAGCCCCAAGAACAGGAAGGTATATAAGGTAAATCCGCCACTCAGGTCAAGTTTGAGTGTGCGCTCCTGTTCTCCAATCCTTTTCAGCAACATCTAGAGATCAGAAAGTGAGTTCTTATCCCCCCAATACAGAATCTGTGTTTTATCAATAAAAATCGTTTAAGGAAAAGTATAAATGGAGACCAATCCCTTACGTTAAAAAAGATTCTGGGGGAAACTGGAATGGGTTTATAAAGCTGGCTTTGTGGTAACTGAGAATCTCTTTAAACGAGAAAGAATTCTGGTTGGTGTGTGAAGTAATGCAGACTGGATGCTAAGTGCCTGGATGGTTCCAGGAATGTCTTCATCAAGAAGCACTGGGGACAGCGAGGAAGCACCAGGGAGTCACAGACGAGAGAGGCTGTGGCAGTCCCTCATCTTACTTAAAATCTTCTCAAGCAAATCATGTTCTGAAGCACAACTGCCGACTCATGCTGAAAACAGTCTCGCCAACGCACTCACACTGAACGCCAGTGTCTGTCTCTCTTCCGTCTGTGAAACAGGAAAGTGCAAGTGGAACCACGGCACAGGAAGTACTGCTTCCAGGTTGTTACTGACAATCTGGAGGAGTCCACACAGCTGATGCTGAGAGCTAGCACACCTGAGGCTCAGAGCAGCTACTGTATGCTAGCAGGCTGGCTCTCCAAGCCTAAGTTAGTTACACCTTCCCTCTTATGGAGAGTGAGCAGGACCTGGACTTTAGATACAACGCATAACAGAGGAGGTCAGGGAAGGCTGGCAGAACTTCCTAGAGCGCCTCTTTGCCTCTTTTGTTTCACCCCTGAATGTGGATGGAAGACACAGCGCAGGCCTCACTGTTACAAATAAGTGTGTGTGTGCAAAGGTCTGCATGGTAGGCCACTGAGACAGGGAAAGGAGGCAGACGGTTCCCCGGTCTGCACTTGTCTCTGCATATATTGTATGAAATACACAAGGATACTGGAGGAAGCTACCATATGAGGAGTTTCTGTCACTGCAACTAAATGTACTTGTAATGAATACAAAATTCTCACATAAAAGCCCAAGTAAAGATTATGAAGACAACCTTACAACTCAATATTGGAAAAAGAACCTTTGCTCTGACAAATATGGTGATGCATAGACTCGGGTGCTTGAATGCATAGCCCATGGGGACTGGCACTACTAGGATGTGTGGCCTTATTGGAGTAAGTGTCACTGTAGGGGGCAGGCTTTGAGGTCTCCTAGGCTAGAGCTTTGCCCAGTGTGCCTTCTGCTGCCTGCAAATCAAGATGTAGCGCTCTCAGCTCCTTCTCCAGCCTTACGGTGCCTGCACCCTGCCATGCTTCCCTCCAGGATAATGAACCTGGAAGCCAGGCCCAGTTAAACGTCATCCTTTGTAAGAGTTGTCATGGCCATGGGGTCTTTTCCCAGCAGCACCTTAACTGTGACAACAAGCTTGGATTTCCTCTTCTTCAACCAAGCATCAGTAACATGCGCTCAATGCAGAGGAGAGGGGGGTGACAGTGGTAAACCAGCGTCTGGTACAAACACAAGTGGGAGGAGACGGGCATCAGGGCAGACTACGAAATCAAGGTCTGATACAATGTTCATTCACACCATCATCCCGATGCCAACTTCGAACCATAGAAAACACAAAGTTTATTCCTTGGACAGCAGAAGCTCCAACTTGGGTCTTAAGTCTGTGCCTTCACACTTGGGAAGCTGTCTTCTAGGTCATCAGCAAGAGCCTCATCGACCTCACGTACGACTTTAACGAAGTCTTCCACCTGTGAGTCACACAAAGAACCAATGTCTACAGTAGAGGAAAAGGTGTTTTTTAAAGACATCCATGGTTACCTATGAAAACATCCTCCTGCCCTTCCAATGACTCAATACAAACAGTGTGAGCCAAGAGACCTCCCGCAGGTCACTTGAAATACTCCAGTGACAAGCCTAGAAGTGACGACCCTAGCCAGTTAGTTCCTTTCACTCCCGGCTGTTAGACTCCCACTGCTTCCTTGTAGGTCGCTCACTGGCGTTTTATTAATTCCCCCTTGCTGTCAAGCCCCCTTATGCCAGCTCTGCCATACAGCATTAAATCCCGGAAGCTATGCTATCATTTCCCCATACTCACTGCAGGGCCGTAGAGGGGCAGGAGGCTCTGAAAGGCGCAGGAGCACTTCTGCTTGCTTAACTGGCCCTCCTTCAGTCCCTGAGCCACCTTTTCCTGTGACAAGCAAAAGCAAAATTTCACATCAGAAAAGGAAATGGACTAAGGCTGTATCTGCAAACATAGCCATCAGTACAGAGAATCACAGCTGGTCTCATCAGCATCCTGAACCTCCGCACAGCTAATCTCAGTGAAAGGCAAAGCTCCCCTGCTTCTTGGGCCAGGAGCTGAGGCACTGCTGAGCCCCGCCCTGCTCTCTGGCTCTCCTCCCGACCCACTGCTGGGTTCTGGGTGAAGCCTCTACCCGCTCCAGTCTTACTCAGGCTCTCGTTTCCAGACTGTCCTGAAGGTTACCAACCTTCAGCTGGCCGGCTGGCCCCAGCCCTCATCTCTATTCCTTTATTCCTGCCCAAACTGATCCTATCACTTGCTTAAAAAGAGAAAAAACTTTGAGTCGCCCCTCAGTTTTCTCAAGAGTAAATCCAAATTCCCTGACGGTGTTATCTAAGAAGTTTTGGAATGTGTCCTCGCTGGTTTTTAATCAATCCACCTTCCTGCAACTTAAAAAACAAAGAACCATGTTTGTCTTTTCCTCCCAAAACTTAAAGCAATGACAAACAATAAAAAAAAAATCTGAAAGCAATATAAAAAAGATGCTGTGGTGGTTTAAATAAGAGTGGCCCCCACAGGCTCACAAACTCAAATGTCACCAGAGAGTGGCACTCTTTGAAAGGATAAGGACTAAGAGGTGTGGCTGTGGAGAAGGTGTGGCCTTGTTGGAGAAAGCTGTCACTGTGGGTAGGCTTTGAGGTCTCAGAAGCCCACCAGGCCCAGTGTCTCACTCTCCACCTGTAGATCAGGATATAGAACCCTCTGCCATTTCTCCAGCTCCACTCCTGTCTGCTGCCATGTTCCTGCCATGATGATAATGGACTAAACCTCTGAAACTGGAAGCCAGCCCCCAATTTAATGCCTTCTTTTATAAGAGTTGATTTGGTCAGCCAGGCGTGGTGGCACACAACTTTAATCCCAGCACTTGGGCGGCAGAGGCAGGCAGATTTCTGAGGCCAGCCTGGTCTACAAAGTGAGTTCCAGGACAGCCAGGGCTACAGAGAAACCCTGTCTCGAAAAACCAAAAAAAAAAAAAAAAAAAAGAGTTGATTTGGTCATAGTGTCTCCTCACATCAATATAAGAGTGACTAAGACATAAGGATTGGTATTCCTCAGGTGAGAATTCTTTGTTCAGTTCTGAGCACCAAAACACCCATGGAAGGAGTTACAGAGACAAAGTTTGGAGCTGAGATGAAAGGATGGACCATATAGAGACTGCCATATCCAGGGATCCACCCCATAATCAGCATCCAAATGCTGACACCATTGCATACACTAGCAAGATTTTACTGAAAGGACCCAGATGTAGCTGTCTCTTGTGAGACTATGCCGGGGCCTAGCAAACACAGAAGTGGATGCTCACAGTCAGCTAATGGATGGATCACAGGGCTCCCAATGGAGGAGCTAGAGAAAGTACCCAAGGAGCTAAAGGGATCTGCAACCCTATAGGTGGAACAACATTATGAACTAACCAGTACCCCGGAGCTCTTGACTCTAGCTGCATATGTATCAAAAGATGGCCTAGTCGGCCATCACTGGAAAGAGAGGCCCATTGGTAATGCAAACTATATATCCCCCAGTACAGGGGAAAGCCAGGGCCAAAAAGGGGGAGTGGATGGGTAGGGGTGTGGGGGTGGGTGGGTATGGGGTACTTTTGGTATAGCATTGGAAATGTAAATGAGCTAAATACCTAATAAAAAATATATAAAAAAAAAAAAAAATAAAAGACATAAGGATTACCCAAGAATAAACAGTCAACATGAATAACTACACCAGGCTAGGGATGTAGCTCAGTGGTGAAGCACTTGGTAAGCATTTGAAAAGTCCTGGGTTTGTCTCTAAGCACCACAAAAATACAAACATTTAAATTTATTTATTTATTTACATATATTTTTTTAATGTGTGAGTGCTCTGTCTGCATGTACACCTGCATGCCAGAAGAGGGCATCAGATCCCTTTAGAGACGGTGGTGAGGCACCAGGTGGTTGCTGGGAATTGAACTCAGGACCTCTGGAAGAGCAGTAGGTGCTCTTAACCACTGAGCCACCTCACTAGCCTCCCAAAATACAAAATCTTAAAAAATGAGATCTTTATAAAGAAGAAACATAAGTAATATACAAATATATGGAGAGATAATCCGGCTCACTAATAACAAAAAATATAAATCAAAATAGGGCACAAATTTCACCTGTTGAATTTAACATAAAATCATAATACTCATAATAAGAGCCAAGCAAAGTCAGCATTTTCACATATCAGAAATAATCCATATAAACTTTAGTAATGTAGGCTGTCTATATGCCTTTTATTGCTCGTGTGCGCATGCACACACGCACAAAAATCACATCAGTTACTTTAAAACTACAGATAACAACATAAAAATCGCCCAAATTGAGTAAAGTAGTCATACTTTTTATATATAAAAAGTAATGGTGGAGAGAAAGAACATACTCTTGCAAGTTGTCCTGTGACGTCCACGCATGTGTAACCTGCCCCACTTAAACAAAAAACTAAGATCAGGGCTGAGGTTACAGCTCAGAGGGAGACCTCTTGCCTATCAAGCACAAGGTCCCAGGTCCCAACTCCCAAGTCACACAAGACAGGAGAGGAGAAGGGAGGAGGAAAGAAATTGTTTTAATACCATAAGAAATAACAGTGGAGCCGAGGCTGCAACAAGGAGCCCTGTGTTTGCCCGGTCATCTCTCCCAGGGTACCCGCTTGTCACTTCTACCCCTGGACAGCCACTCCTTCCCTAAAGTTTCAAGTTCAGGACATCAGGTAATCTGCACCTTTTATTTTGCTGAAGAAGTCACTAATACTTCCTCCTACCTTTGTTAACACCTGAAAAATATTAGAAAGGAATTCACATGAAATGTCCTTCAAGATCTTCATATGGAAGTCGTCTTGGGTGGGACCACAGATCGTAGGCTCTTCTGTATCAGACTCTGAGGGGTTCTCTGGTTTCTTCTGACAATGTTCCATATTTTGTAATACCCGAATTAGGCTGTCAATTAGAGGAAGATCCCCTGCATGAAATCAAGGGAATAAAATCAGTCAAGTATTCATTCGTTTGTCTGTCATCCCAGCCAACCTGAACTAGTGCTACCTATCCTTTAGCGTCTGTGGATAGAGTGGTTTCTGCTTCCCGTTCCTGCTCTGACTTTCACCAGTGATGGCCTGTAACCTGTAAGTTCAAATAAACTGCTTCCCCACATCCAAGTTGCTTTTGCTCAGTGCTGTATCACGGCAGCCCAGGAAACAAGAGTAATCCCCAACTCCAGAGAGCTCCTCTGCAAGGCTTGACTATGGAAGGAGAGAGCTAACTGTATCAGGGAGCTAACAAGTATGTCCATGTTCTGCCCAAACACAGAAACTACATAAAGTTGGGGAGCACACAGAGGCCTCCACAGTAAGAATGTCTAGCCCTGCAACATTAAGAAGGGATGTTGCGACCTTGGGTGCAAACTCCACAGCAGTCCCACAACACCCTTAGGAAGCTCCACTTCCAGGCACTCTAACACATCCAGGATCATAGGATCGAGGTAAGGAGGACACAACATCTGTTCCAACACCACAGGGAGTAACTGGGACCAGCGGGATCCAGGGACACAGAACCCTGCCCGACCAGTGGCTCAGGTTCCTCAAACTATTTCACAAAATAGAAACAGCAGGTACTCTACCCACTTTGTTCTATGAAGCCACAATTACTCTGATACCTAAACCACACAGAGACCAAACAAAGAAAGAGAACTTCAGACCAATCTCCCTTATGAACATTAATGCAAAAATTCTCAATATAATTCTTGCCAACTGAATCCAAGAACACATCAAAACGATCATTCACCACAATGAAGTAGGCTTCATCCCAGGGATGCAGGGATGGTTCAATATACGGAAATCCATCAATGTAATCCACTACATAAACAAACTCAAAGAAAAAAAACCACATGCTCATTTCATTAGATGCTGAAAAAGCATTTGACAAAATTCAGCATCCCTCCATGTTAACAGTCCTGGACAGATGAGGAATTCACGGCCCATACCTACGAATAGTAAAAGCAATTTACAGAAAACCAGTAGTCAACAGCAAACTGAATGGAGAGAAACTTGAAGCAATCCTACTAAAATCAGGGACTAGACAAGGCTGCCCTCTCTCTCCTTATCTATTCAGTATAGTACTTGAAGTTCTAGCCAGAGCAATTAGACAACAAAAAGAGGTCAAAGGGATACAAATTGGAAAATAAGAAGTCAAAATATCACTACTTGCAAATGATATGATCGTATACTTAAGTGACCCCAAAAATTCCACCAGAAAACTCCTAAAGCTGATAAACAACTTCAGCAAAATGGCTGGATATAAAATTAACTCAAATAAATCAGTAGCCTTCCTCTACTCAAAGGATAAACAGGCTGAGAAATTTAGGGAAATGACACCTTTCACAATAGTCACAAATAATATTACATACCTTGGTGTGACTCTAACCAAGCAAGTGAAAGATCTGTATGACAAGAACTTCAAGTCTCTGAAGAAAGAAATTGAAGAGAGCAATCTACAGATTCAATGTAATCCCCATCAAAATTCCAAATCAATTCTTCATAGCGTTAGAAAGAGCAACTTGCAAATTCATTTGGAAAAACAGAAAACCTAGGATAGTGAAATCTATTCTCAACAATAAAAGAACTTCTGGGGGAATCACCATCCCTGATCTCAAGCTGTACTACAGAGCAATTGTGATAAATACTGCATGGTGCTGGTATAGTGACAGACAGGTAGATCAATGGAATAGAATTGAAGACCCAGAAATGAACCCACACACCTATGGTCACTTGATCTTTGACAAAGGAGTTAAAACCATCCAGTGGAAAAAAAAGACAGCATTTTTAACAAATGATGCTGGTTTAACTGGTGGTCAGCATGTAGAAAAATGCAAATTGACCCATTCTTATCTCCTTGTACAAAGCTCAAGTCCAAGTGGATCAAGGACCTCCACATAAAACCAGATACACTGAATCTAATAGAAGAGAAAGTGGGGAAGAGCCTTGAACACATGGGCACAGGGGAAATTTTCCTGAACAGAACATCAATGGCTTATGTTCTAAAGATCGCCAAAGGGTACCTCATAAAATTGCAAAGCTTCTGTAAGGCAAAGACACTGTCAATAGGACAAGATGGCAACCAAAGGTTTGGAAAAGATCTTTACCAATCTTATATCTGATAGAGGGATAATATTCAATATATACAAAGAACTCAAGAAGTTAGACTCCTAAGAATCAAATAACCTTATTAAAAGATGGGGTAAAGAGCTAAACAAAGAATTTTCAACTGAGGAATGTCGAATGGCTGAGAAGCACCTAAAGAAATGTTCAACATCCTTAATCATCAGGGAAATGCAAGTCAAAACAACCCTGAGATTCCACCTCACACCAGTCAGAATGGCTAAAATCAAAAACTCAGGTGACAGCAGATGCTGGCAAGGATGTGGAGAAAGAGGAACACTCCTCCATTGCTGGTGGGACTGCAAGCTGGTAAAACCATTATGGAAATTAGTTTGGCAGTTCCTCAAAAAATTGGACATAGCACTACCTGAGGACCCAGCTTTATCACTCCTGGGCATATACCCAGAAGATGCTCCAACATGTAATAAGGACACATGCTCCACTATGTTCATAGCAGCCTCATTTATAATAGCCAGAAGCTGGAAAGACTCCAGATGTCCTTCAACAGAGAAATGCATACAGAAAATGTGGTATATTTACACTATTAATAGCTATTACAGCTATTAAAAACGATGACTTCATGAAATTCTTAGGCAAATGGATGGAACTAGAAAATATCCTGAGTGAGGTAACCCAACCACAAAAGAACACACATGGTATGCACTCACTGATAAATGGATATTAGCCCAAAAGCTCGGAATACCCAAGATACAATTCACAGACCACATGAAGCTCAAGAATAAGGAAGACCAAAGTATGGGTGCTTCGGGTCTTCTTAGAAGGAAAACAAAATATTCACGGGAGCAAATATGGAGATAAAGTGTAGAGCAGAGATGGAAGGAAAGGCCATCCAGAGACTGTCCCACATGGGGATTCATCCCATATACAGTCACCAAACCGGGACACCATTGTGGATGCCAAGAAGTACATGCTGACAGGAGCCTGATAGAGTTGTCTCCTGCCAGAGCCTTACAAACACAGAGGCGGATGCTCGCAGCCAACCATTGGACTGAGCAGGGGTCCCCAATAAAGGAATTAGAGAAAGGACTGAAGGAGCTGAAGGGGTTTGCAACCCCCTAGGAAGAACAACAATATCAACCAACCAGACCCCACAGAACTCCCAGGAACTAAGCCATCAACCAAGGAGTACAACATGGTTCCAGCTGCATATGTAGCAGAGGAAGGCCTTGTCAGGCATCAATGGGAGGAGAGGTCCTTGGTCCTATGAAGGCTTGACAGATGCCTCAGTATGTGGGAATGGAGGGTGGGGAGGTGGGAATGGGTGGGTGGTTGGAGGAACACTCTCATAGAAGCAGGGGAGGATGGGATAGGGGGTTTCCAGGAGGGAGGGAATCTGGGAAAGGGGTAACATTTGAAATGTAAATAAAGAAAATATCCAATAAAAAAAAATGAAAAGAAAAAAAAGAAGGGAGCTGGGATTAAAGGCTTGTGCCACCACGGCCCAGCTCCCTTCCTTTTTTTCTTTCTGAGTTCGAGGCCAGCCTGGTCTACAAAGAGAGTTCCAGGACAGCCAGGGCTACACAGAGAAACCCTGTCTTGAAAAAAACAAACAAACAAAAAAGGATATTGCTAGTCTCACACAGAAAAACTCCCTGTGCCACCAAAAAGATCACAGACACAGACACAGACACAGACACACACACACACACACACACACACACACACACACACACACACACACACACACACCCCAACATAGCAGCCCACATTGGTCAAACTGCAGAGCAACAGAGACAATAGAGACAACATAGAGCAAGATAAACACATCTGCAGTAGGAGATAAGGACTTCCCAGCTTCTCACATCAAAGCAAGTCTAAGAAATCTCTGAGGTTTAGGAGATGAGCAACTCAACAGCTCAACAGCTGACACCCCCGACATCTTCATTTTTTAGCTCAGGCCTCTCCCTAGCTCTGGACTTAAACTGCCCCTCCCTACCTCCACCAGGACACCAACAGGCACCATGTTTAAAGCCAGTCGTCCCTTACACACACACACACACACACACCACTCTTCCTATCCCTAAGTGAACAGTCTGGTAGTATCCTGCCTCATTGCTACTGTTCCTGCCTTGATTAAAGCCTTGCTTGTCCTGATACGCTACTCTTCTCCCTTTTTACCCATGGCTCCCTACGTTTACCAGCCTATGGTAAACAGCTACCCATATCTATCCAACCTGTGCTTTGAGCCTTCCATGGCTCCCTGCGTCACCCACAGCAGAGTCCCTGCCCTCCACACTCTACTCCCTGGCAGTTGTGCTACTCTCCTTCCCATCACTCACAGGCCACCCTAGCTGTACGAAGCGTCACCCCTCCTCCTCCAACACACAGTGCGCCGTGCTAGTCTCCATATGCAGCGCCTCCTCCCAAGCTCTCACATGATGACCTCTGCCAGCTCCCCCAGGCTCTTCAGTGTCACTTGTCAGCAAGGTAACTGGTGTCAGACCCCGAAACAGGGGACTGAGATGCTTGTCTTACCTACCAAAGCAGACTGGGCCTCCAAGTTCTCCCAGCATCCCTCAGTCCCTACCTGGCACACTCTGTCCCCAACTTTGAACTTTCCAGCCCAGGGGCTTGGCTGCCCGTCCCCCAGAGGCTCCTCCCTATATAATCCAGACATTTCGGTCTCCCTCTCTGTCGCTTTTTCTCCTCTTCTCTCTCTGCATGCACATCCTTTTTCTCTTTCTCTTTTCCTTCCCCCAACCTCTCTCTTCCCACAATGGTGCCTTCCCTGGCCTTGGTCCTTGGTGCCAGTGAACTCGTCAGAGAGCAGTTTCCCAATACATCAACATTTAATCTAATCTGGTTTGTACTGGTGCATTTCACCGGAGGAGAAATAACTTACCAGTAACCCCTCCTTAAATATAGAAACAGTGCTTACTTATAAAAAAACAAACAAACAAACAAACAAAACCTTAAAACAGGAAGATATCAAAACATCCTTGCATGGAAAAAAACAAGCACCTTATGCCCAATAACACTAAATGGTGAGGGTCTTGAGACATTATCTAGAGAGTCAAGAGAAGAGAGCCTCCTGTCAGGTGTTTAAACCACCAGAGAGCCTAGGCAACCCACGTAGATAAAGAGAAAACAAGTCAGAGGGCTGGAGACATGGCTCAGCAGTTAAGAGCACTGACTGCTCCTCCAGAGGGTCTCAGTTCAATTCCCAGCAACCACGTGGTGGCTCACATTCGTCTGTAATGGGATCTGAAGTTCAAGTGTGTCTGAAGACTGCAGTGTACTCATATAAATAAAATAAATAAATCTTAAAAAAAAGTCAGAGATAGAAAAATGGCAAAGTACATGTAACTTAATATCAGATAAAGTTTAAAAACAGTAAGACAAAGGCTGGAGAGATGGCTCAGAGATGACAGATAGATGTGGAGGCAGACAGAATTTAAGACCAACAAGACAGGGAGGTGGATACAGCTCAGTGACAGGACGTCTACCTACGTGTGCAAGGCCCCGTGCTGAACCCTGAGCACAGCAAAATCAAACTACAGGCAAGTCAATCAAGATGCTGGAATCAAGATTAATATACAAATCATCAGCCTTCATAAAGCTCAACAACAGTCAGTAGAACAAAGTATGTAACAGAGAACAGCTATTCAGAAGATAAAATGCCTAGGAACAAGCATAACATGCAAGCTGAGACGCAGAAACCGAGTCTGAGATGGGCAGACCTGCCAATACACTCCTCGACACTGCACACACTCAACGCAGGCCCGATGAAGCATGGGCAAGCACTTGGGGCTATGAACTCTTCACCCTAACTCAGGATTAAACAAGTCAAAGCCAGACTCACTGTCCTCACTCAGTATGGCTGATCCTCCGTGAGCACAGCAGTGGAATTAGTAGATTACAGAGGACTTTAGGAGGCACTCATGATACAGCAGGGTGGTACCTCTGGATGGAGCCACAGTTTGGTGCTGGGGACTGGACGAGGAATGCATTCATGCTCCCCATTAGAGCTGCACCCTGAGCCTCTCCTCAATGCCTTTTATAAACATTATTCTATGTTTGTATCTAATATTTTACATGACTAGGGTACTGAATAAGGGTATTTTCTTTTTAAACAGAGAAAACGTGAAAGAGAAACCCAGTGATGAGCACACAGCAGCATGGCACTTCCTATCTGGAGGACACCAATCTAATGTGGTGAGCGGACACTACACTTACCTTCTTCTATCTTCAGGTGCTCCTGTTCGGCCCGTGAGGCACTGATGGCTGACAGCACTGAGAAGACAGACGCTAGCACTGTCTTCTGTTCCTGCAGTATGACAGGCGGGTCATCAGGCTGGCAGAATTCATGGCACACCAGGTCAAAGAGTAAACGCCACGTGTCGTTTCCAGTATCAGGACACTGCACTTAAATATTTTTAAAAAGAAGTAATTTAGAGCTAGTGAACACTAAGTGAGCCACTATAGTGAGCTCCAAGGTCCCACCTTACCGATGGCTTGCACGCCGTCATCCACCGTGGTGAGCAGCTGTAAGATGCGCATGTAAACATCCAGCCCCTCCAGGTTTTCAGAGCTGAGCAGAGAAACAGAAAAGTAACTTCAGTAACTGCACTGCTAGAGAGCAGCAGCCGCTCCCTCTCTCAGCAGGCGTGGGACGGAATGGCCAACGAAATAGACTCTGCTCACTAGTGTTTCCATTAAATGGGGAAAACAGAAAACAGTGGGTGTGTCTGTGTCTTTATGTGAGTGTGCGAATGTGTGAGGTGTATATGTGAGTGTGTGATTAAGTGTGTACAAGTGAGAATATGTGTGTAAATGTGTGTATGTATGTGTGAGTGTATGTGTGTGAATGAGTGTGTGAATACATGGGAAGTGTGTGAATGTACGTACGCGTGATACTGAGACATGCATGGGAGGGATGTGAGGCCTACAGCACTAGGCACCATGGTACTGACGCTCTCCAGCCTTCACAAACCATCTTAGCTCCCTCGCTGAGAACACTAGAACCATACAAATCTAATGCTTTTGCTCAACACTTTGTATTCTTAGAACTCAAAATGCTGCTTCTTCCACCAGCCAATTAAGTGAAAAGAGTGACATGTACTGGCTCAGCCGTGTTGACGCAATGTCTGTCATCTGGGGCACTTAAGGCCAGGGGCCAGGAAGGCAGAGGGTGTTAAGATGCTATACCTACCTTCACAAAGTATACCAGTCTTGGAGGAAAGAAGGTAATTAAGAGGGTAATTACCTAAAAAAAAATGAAATGAATTTAACACTAGAGGGCCCAGACACTAAAAGACCACACAGAAATTTAGTCAGGGAAGAAATCTTAAGAGAAATGGTGCGTCCACAGGAATCTGCAGAGTGGGTGTTTGAGGCATGGACGAAAGGCGCCCTGAGCAAAGGCTTGTAAGCAAAAGGGCCCTGTCCATCTGGAGACTGGAACTTCACTCAGCGGAAGCAAGAGCACAGATGGACAGGCTTTGAGTGGGGGCTTCTACGCAAGGCTTTGGAGAGGCTTGTGTGCCAGCCTTGCAAATCTGGATCAGTTTCTAAGAAGGTGACTGAAAAGCCTGCTGCATGAAGTAAGACGGGTGTGCACCCCACCAAAGCAGCTGTTAGTCTTGGAAGAGACAAGCCAGGCAGCACAGAAGGTTGGAAGAGTGTGGTACTTGCCCAAGCCAGAGAGAACTGGCCTGTATGGCAGAATGGGATCCCAGTAAGAGCCAGGAGCATGGCTCTGAAGCTGACTGGTCATGAGGAGAGCTGGGTATGGAAGAGTAAGTAAGGGCTTCGAGGTTCTCTCCCATCCTCCAGACAAGATGACAGCAGCACAATTTACACACTGGGAATACTCAAGAAGCAGGGGTGTGTGTGTTTGTGTGTGTGTGTGTAGTTTAAACTTGATTTCGTAAAAGGTATAAAATTAATAGCTTTTAACATACTCCAGTAAGTTCTGAAACTATGCTAACAACTAAGTGGATCATTCAAATGTTAATATCGCTGTAATTAGTAATAAATTGTTTTAACAACCCATAAATTCCTGCCTCTCATGACAAGACACTCAAGCCCCCAAGTCACTCACAGGTATACAGACGCAAGGAGGAACTGGGAGAAAACAAGCATGCTCAATGGAGCTGTTTAACGTTTGACATAAAATAAATAAAGAAAACCTTTTCTCTTTGATTATTTAAAATAGATAAGATTGTTGTCAGTAACCACAGCAAGCTAAACACTGTAGCAGAATTTTAACAGAGCCACTGGACCTGGCATGAATCACCAAGGGATGTCGCCTAGGTTCTGAAGCAGCCCTTAGTAACTAGTCAATGACAGTAGTGGTCTCAGGTTTATGCATAGAGTTGCTCTTCTGAAGGATTCTCAGAGCCTAAATGTATCCCGCAGCGTGTGTCTGTCTGTCTCTCGCTCTCTCTCTGGTCAACCCAGGTAACTAAGAACACTGGCAACAAGCAAGCCACACCGGATCAAATGCTTTCAACACACGATTCTTGCAGAGAAACTACTCTGCCACCACAAACCCACAGGAGAAGGGCATACTGAATGAAACTAAGACTCTTCCATCTGAAGATGTTCTGAACAACTGGGTCTCCCTACAACAGTCTGTAGAGTTCACCTACCGCACTTGTTTGGCAGCTTCCAGCACACAGGGTACAATGGAAAACACTGGCTGCTCTTCAGAGTCCTCGTGGGGTTGGCCTGGAAGCCGGGTAGCCCCCTTTCTAATCCATTCCAACATGAGTTTTTCATCTAAGTCAAAGAGTTTGTCCACGACCTCCCCGACCTTCACCAGCAAGTCAACTGCAGCGGAGACAGGTGTTCAAATGAGAGTCCCAGAACAACTCCCCAAGCTGCTCCCACAGCCAAATCCACCCACTTCCTCCCAGGGTGTCTCCAGGAGCCTATTTAAACCTCCTGCAATGCAAAGTGGCTTCCTGGGGCTGGAGAGATGGCTCAGCCACTAAGAGCACCACCAGCACACCCAGGTTTGATTCCCAGCACCCACACAGGAAGCAGCTCACAAAACTGTCTTAATTCCAGTCCTAGAGGATCTGACCCCGTCTTCTGGCCTCTGTGGGCACCAGGCACACACCAGTATGTGAGAGATACACAAATGCAGGCAAACACCTGAAACATTTTACAAGTGAAAGCATAAACTGACACACAAGATTTAAAAAGTGAGCCGTCTACGGAACTAACACGTGCGCTACTCTCCCTCCCTAGGCTGCGTGGTGACTTACCGTTTGTTGAACTGGACATGATGAAGCAAACGTTAGCGTAGACAGATGGGTGTTCCCGGATCCTTCTAACCCAGACACTGGCCACTTCTGTCTGGGAAAGGCAAGTAAGCAACAACCTACGTGACAAACGTGAGCTCAGGGTCGACATGGACCACAGGTAAGGCCACAGCAGTGGGGACTTCCCGCTGCCTCCCAGGCCCCACCATGACAGACACTTACCTGCAAGTTTCCAGCAGGGTGGGTGGGTCTGAGTCACACAAACACTGCAGCAGCACCTGCCTGCAGAGCCACAGTGAGAGGGAGCGTAAAGCATCGCATTGCAAAGACCACTTTTCATTGCATTTAAACATGGTTTAAATTGTAAGACAAAGAATAAATGCAGAAAACCCCATCAAGATGCAGAATGCTGCGACCCTTAGGACAGTTCTTCATGTTATGGTGACCCCCCCACCCACCATACAGTTATTTTGCTGTTACTTAATAGCTGTCGCTACTACTTCATAACTGTACTTTGGCTACTGTTATGAATCATAATGTAAATATCTGATATGTGACCCTAAATGGGTCATGACCCACAGTGTGAGAACTTCTTTTAGAGCAAGCACTCATGTGTCTAAGGAATAACACAGCTGCCCTTCTGCAGCCTCCATTCCATTCCGTTCCAAATCACGGTCCCCTCTCCCAGGTGCCCCTGACTTCTCGGCAGTCACCTCCTCGCTCTACTCTACACGTCTGCTAACACACTTCTCACGTTGCATCTAATTTGACATGGAAGAACTTGATGACTTTTCCTTAAAACTTCTTTGGGTTATCTGTGCATCTTTTTATCTGTTTTCCAGTGACACAAAATCACCCTTCACTCGCTCTTCAATTCAGCATGGAGTAGCTCGTGTGTGAACGTAACAAAAACAATTCAAGAGGCCCAGGTACCTGAGAACAGGGATAAAACCTCTGACTCTCTGATAAGCACTGGCCGGGACAACAGCTTTAACTTATGCTGGACACAGACTTCCTTCATTAAGAATCTCGGTAACAGCCACGAACCATCAACAAGAAAGTGAATATGCCCATCAAATTTACCATGTAAGTCACAGTGCTCTCCGGTCTATGGTAAGCACCTGAGTGAGACTCTGCTACTAAAAAGCCTCTGCCCAAAGCTTCCTGGCTTGTAGAGGAGAATTAGCCTCTAGGCTTGCGCCTCTGAATTCCAGAGGTGACCCTTTATCTTCTGGTCTATGGGCAAGGCCCACTCGCGATCTAAGTCAAACGTTCACAGAGCAACACTTCAGCAACTGAGTTTCCCAGACAAGTTCCGAGTCCTTGGATTCTCTATGCTTACATTGTTCAGGATTCTGGCCAGCTGCACCCAGCTCCAAGTTAGGCTCTGCGTGCTCTCTGACTAGCCCACCGCTGATGAAGGCCTCCCCATGGATGCACAGGCTCCGCCCTGAGCCGTGTCCATAGCTGCACAGATGCCTCAGCCTCATCAACACAAGCTGCCCCTGAGACGAGGAGCACTGCACACTTCACGTCTCCTAGGAACCAGGATTCCCTTGGGATAGAAACTTAGAACCCATCCTGGGAGACACAGCTACTGGGTAGTAGTACTTACCCATGATCCTCGTTCTTGCTGATGGACTCGCATATCTCCCGGAAACAAGCCATATTCCCTAAAATTCCCACACAGATTTCCTGTCAAACCAAAGTTCACAGGTCACAATGGCTGGAAGGTAATCACAAAGAATAACAACTTGAACAAAACCCTTTACTGCACCAAGTTTGAGGGGAAGAAATGGGGAGGCAGAATATGAAAGTGTACTGCCAGCATCCATATTCATACTTAGCTCATACAGCCCATGTAGCTGAGAAGGAACAAAAGACACAGAGGAAGTCAGAAGATGGAAGTTACAGATGAGGAAATCTTACAGCGGAAAGGATTCTTAACACAGACAACGAATGGAGAGCAGCAGGAAACCCAAGCAAAGGTAAGAAAAATACAGCAGAGGAAAAGGATCGGGACTGAAAGCATCTGACTGTCTGGCTCAAGAGTTTAGACTTAATACAGGACAGTGTCTCTGGGACCATGAGATTCTCAAGGAGGGAACAAGACACTGAATCCTTGTGTAGCATTTAACACAGTAAGTACACAATGGGGACTGTACTGTCCCCACTTTTCAAATGAGAAAACTGAAGCAACCTGGAAACCAGGAAAGTCAAGCAACCTGTCTAAGATCTCCAATTGGGAAACTGTGTCAATCCAGAGCCTGGATGTTAGGTACCAGGATGCTCAGCCCAAGAAGACAGAACCACTACCAGAGGCAGGGATGGCACGCACGAAAAAGCATGGAGCCAAAGACTCCAGAGGTTTGGCCAACAGTCTGTCGGAAGGTGAAGAGAAAGCACCAGGCTTGGCTCTAGATCTGAAATTACGTCGATTTCCCAGTCACAGGTACTAGTCACACCTACAGGGAAAAGGAAGACATAAGGACCCAGTGCATGCGCACAGGACTGGGTTGCCACGCTTGCTGAGACACAACACTTAGGGAGTTTGTCAACACTTTTCAAGTCCCATCACCTCCACCGAATCAGAATCTCCAGAGTAAAGCCTCTGGAGCCAGCATTTGCCAAGGGCACACTGATCAGTGTGATAATCACTCAATTAGAGAGGAGAACATGGGATTAGAAAATACAGCATGCAGGTCGAAAATTCCTCAACAAAGCTGAATGTTGCACCAGTTGCCAAAAAGGGGAGGGGGTCGGTGTCAGGGCTTTGTGTTATCACTAGAGGAGAGCTGTAACATATGAGAGTAAGAATCACAGAGCTAAGCTGGCTGTGGCAGCGGTGCCTGGAACCCCAGCTTTGAAGGCTGAGACAGAGATCGCCATCTCAACCCTGTATTGTACAGCGCAGGGACTCACTACAGCAATGACTGTAAAGTAAGGGTCTGCACTTGGACAGAGTGCAGACTGAGACACAGGAAGAAACAGGAAGGGGGAAAGCTGACAAAAGTGTGAGAGGGACTAAAGAGAGTTCTAGTAGAACGCAAACTTTGGGAAAAAAATCAAGAGTGTTGGGGCAGAAGATAAACATTCTCTTATCAACAGAGAGAGATGAGTGAGCTTCCTGTCAAAGGACCACCTCCTGACTGGGCTGCTCACGAGAATCCCTGGCGGATGTCAACAGTGCCTAGAACTTCACGTGCAGATGTGGCCTGACTTTTGAAGGTCCTGTAAGACAACGCTTTTGAGAAGGGTATGACCCTGGTCTAAAGCACTGATGGCATGAGGGAACACAGTGGATACCCTGGGTCCTGCCCTGCCCTGCTGGACCAGACGCTCCTGAGATGGGCTCAGTACCAGTAATCTGGGATATGCTAATGTAAGACCGGTGGTTTAGTGATTCCAGCATCCAGACAGGCTGAGAACAGCTTCAGTAGACTGTGACTAGGACACATTTACAACAGTGTGGCTAATTCCTGAACTGATCACGACTCAATTTATTTAAAATTAGTAACATCCACGAGACAACCCCACAAAACTGCCAACATTTCAAGTTAATGTAAGGATCCAATATGGGCGGAGCACTCCACTAAATGAAATCTTAATTCAAAGGGCTGGAGAGATGGCTCAGTGGTTAAGAGCACTGACTGCTCTTCCAGGGGTCGAGAGCTCAATTCCCAGCAACCACATGGTGGCTCACACCATCTATAATGAGATCTGGTGCCCTCTTCTAGTGTGCTGACATACATGTAGACAAAGCACCCCTATACATAAATATATAAATCTTCTTTTTAAAAAGAAATCTTACTTCAACTTTCAATTTGTAAATATATCCTATGGAACTTTGCACTTCATCTCAAAGAAAAAGAAACAACAATAGGGTTATACTGGAGTTGGGCTTAGGCTCAAACGCCAGCTTGTCTCTAACTAGCTGTGAGATTTGAACACAGTCTCTTTCTTTCATCTATTAAGTGTGTCTTATAGGAGCAACACGTACTGAGATTCATGCATCCTGTGCACTGCACAGAGCCGTAAATGGCAGTAAAGCTCGGGACACTGCGACGCTCACTGTTCCATCTGCTGTTCTTGGGAGCTTGCTCTCAGCAATAACCACAGACAACTTACTTGGGAAGGCAGAAAAGTGCCACACTGCGGTACTGGCACGGACTGAAAGGGAAGGGAAAGGCAGCACGGGCGCCATGCTGGTGAGACGGGACACAGTCAGCCCTGGACCAGGAAGAGCATGTAGGAAGTTCTCACAATCAGACAGTAGAAGTCCTGAGCGACAACGACCTTAGGATGTTTTTGGGCAGTGGAAAGCTTTGTGAGTGAAAGGACCAAGAGACACAAATGGTGGGCCAGCGCTTCCACTGTCCTTTGTTCTGTCACGCATTAGCAGCCTAGCGTGGCTGTGCCTAGCTGGTTTCCACGGCTGTTAAAACAAAGCATTGCTCTCCCTCATCTAGCCAAAATCTAAAATTCTACATATCTAGTCATTGCAAGGAGTGCACTACCTAAGAATGTTCAGTAAGTATAGGCACAGTGGCTTTGCTAATAAGCAAAGCAAGAGGAAAGGACTCTATATACTTACTCTTAATCGGGGACACGGGGATTTGGCCAGCACTCCCATGAATATGTCAGGAGCCTTAAATTCTTGGAGAAATAAAGCCACATCCTACAAACAAAAATGATTACCAAATTTGATGCTGAATCCTGTTCTGCAAACGGCACAGCTCAGACAACCCGAAAATTCTAATCTCATGCTGACTTCCTTTCCTCCACAAGGGAAATCTAAGGTCAGGAACTGTGCAAAATAGACAAAAGTGACAGAGGTGCCTTTGTGGTGCCTGGTCCACGACAGTGGAGTAATCCCATAAACCAATTGAAGCCAGACTGCGATGTCCCAGACAGCGGCCCCCCTTTATTCTGTACTGAACAGATTAGCCTAAATGGTCTCTTTTTCTGTCCAACTAGAATTCTCATTGACTTATTCAAAGACATTTGCTGACTGTCAGAAATGGGGGGGTGGGGGTGGGGTATGAGAAGTATGGGGAAAGAGTCAACTCCTAAATCTTACCCTGTTATAACTTAAAATTTGGGCTGGAGAGATGGCTCAGTGGATAAGAGCCCTGACTGCGCTTCCAGAGGTCATGAGTTCAATTCCCAGCAACCACATGGTGGTTCACAACCATCTGAAATGGGATCTGCTGCCCTCTCAGAGCATGCAGGTATACATGCAGATAGAGTACTCATACTTAAAATAAATATTTAAAAAAAAAAAAAAACTTCAAACTTAAACTTACAACTTAAAACTTAGATACATCCAATACAAGGAGTTAGATTTCCAAAATCCTTAATAGAAAAGGGGAAGGGGGTTGGTTTTGGTTTTGGTTTTGGTTTGTTGAGACAGGGTCTCTCTGTGTAGCTCTGGCTGTTCTGGAACTCACTCTATAGACCAGGCTGGCCTTGAACTCAGATATCCACCTACCTTCGCCTCTCAAGTGTGTATCACACCACCCGGCAACAAAACAAAATATCTGACTGCAGTGTGACTACAACAGCCTAAACTTCCTCCCTACAGATCTTGTTCCACCCATATCACCTAAAGAGGGCACACCAAACAGGTGACCCAAGAGTGCACATGGACCCCAAAGAGACGAATCTCACCTAGTAATGGAAGGCACAAAAACTAAATATACATGTGTCAGTAGCTCAGTATGAAATCATACTGCCTAGTGATGTCATAGCTGTCTTTTTTTTAATTAGATATTTTCTTTATTTATATTTCAAATGCTATCCCGAAAGTTCCCTATACCCTCCCACCCCCCACCCCCCGCCCTGCTCCCCTACCCACCACTCCCACTTCTTGGCCCTGGCATTCCCCTGTACTGGGGCATATAAAGTTTACAATACCAAGGGGTCTCTCTCGACTAGGCCATCCTCTGCTACATATGCAGCTAGAGACACGAGCTCTGGGGGTACTGGTTAGTTCATATTGTTGTTCCACCTATAGGGTTGCAGACCCCTTCAGCTCCTTGGGTGCTTTCTCTAGCTTCTCCATTGGGGGCCCTGTGGTCATAGCTGTCTTAGTTCACATCTATGTTAAATATACTATGATGTCCATAGGATGGAACTGTATATATGTTTAAAGTAATAGCTCCTGAGACTTCATACTCTGAACCACAAACTGGAGAGACTGCAATCACTGAATAGGCCTTTCCGCCAACAGTGGAGGAATGATCCTTTCTACTTATTTACTTATTTTATGTATATGAGTGTTCTATCTGCATGTATACCTCAAATCCCAGTAGAGATGGCTATGGGCCACCACGTGGTTGCTGGGGATTGAACTCAGGACCTCTGGGAGGGCAGATAGTCCTCCTAACCATGGAGCCATCTTTCCAGCCCCTTCATCACCTCCCCACTCTGAGTCTGTTCGGAATCTCACTTCCATCCGCATACCTCGTCCATGGACATATCCCAGACTCTGCAAATCTCATTCTCCATTTCTTCAGCAAGATCTGCCTGTTCTTCCTCATCAGCTGAGCCAGATGTGCCACTTTCAGGTGTGACAATCTTCAGAGACATAAAGGAAAAAAAAATCAGTTAAAATACTCATAGGTCTTCACTTAGATTAGATATTATCACTTAGAAGTCTCAATCTCTCAAAAGTATCTCCTCAGACAAAACAGTTTCTAAAACCTAAAGCCTTGTGACCAAGCCAACTCAGTCAGTCAACAGGTTCTCCAGGGCAGGAGTGAGGATTAAAAAGAAAAAAGACAGACAACATTGTAAGCATGACCCCCAGGCAGTTCTGAGGCTGCGGCAGGTTTATTTTTTCCCAATCTGCTTTTATATCCATTTTAATTACATGCAAATAATAAGGACAAGCGGCACAATAAACACAAATAGTCAAGGAACAAGCAAGGCAATAAACAAAGTCCCTCGATCACCCCTTTGATCACTGTTTCTAGGGGCTTATCAGGATGGCCAAGATATCTGAGCCTACTTCCCGGCCCCAGCCCAAAGTTATACTCATGCCTTCTTTGTTCTAGCCTAAAATTAGATTCCTGCCAGAACCAACTTCCTTGTCATGGCCCAGTATCAAATTCCTGCCAAGGGGTTCCAAAAGCTTTCCACAGTCTTAGATAGATCTACACATTAAACACTCTTCAAGTAAATACGGTCTGTGGGCACTGCAGCAGACAAATGAAAACAACAATATAACCCTTTTGGTTCCAAACGGTTTAGGATTAATGTAGGAAAGGCATGTAACCAGGCAATCACAACAGAAAGAGGCTGACTGTGCTGAACTGGTGAAAGAACTATGGGAGAAAAAATTAGGGACCAATGACCTACTCCTGGGAGAAGACACACATTTCTCTTAAAAGAAGAAATCTAAATCTATGGGAAGGTTAGGACTGTCCTGGGGAAATGAGGCAAGCATTCGGAGGTGACTACAAGTGCTCAGAAAGTATAAGACATGCTTGGAGATGGCCAACTGTCTACTGGTGATGGAACACAATGTACCGTAAAATGGCTGAAGAAGACACAACCAACCTTGGATCCCCAGTTAGGAAATAGAAAGTGTTCTCCTATGAGCAACAAGAACAACCTTTAAAAATAATAAAAAGGAAGGGTTTTTTTTTTTTTTTGGCAATGTAGAAAATGGCTTAGAGAAAACAGAAATTGGCGGTATGGACAGCAATGGGCAGAAAAACATCTATTGGCAGCCTCATTATAATCTCAACCTATACAAAATCTTGTTTACGATAATACTGATTATCTTGTTTTAATAGAAACTATGAAAGAAATGGAGGATCTGGGTTAAGGAGTCCCGTTTCCAGCATGGGATAAGCTCGCGTCTCGGAGATCAGGGTTGTCTGACTCCAAACTATGTATTCCACTAGAACAAGAGCCGACAAAACACGAATGGTAGGGTCTCGACTTCGTACGTGACAGTGGGGTTAGGAAGTAGAAGCCCAGTAAAGTACGTGCGCGGTGTGGTTCTGGCAAGTTAGTCCATCGGCACCCGCGAGCCTCCAGCATCCCGTCCACTCCCTGGGCACGGAGGGCGCCTGCGCGAGTCTCCGCACCTGGATGAGCCCGCTGAGGACGCCGAAGAGCCAGTGCTTGCTGTAGACCGTGCTCCCGATGCGGTCTCCCCCACCCAGGTCCTCTTCATCCTCCGAACCACAGGTAGGCGGCGGAGGAGACGGGTTTCGATCCATGCCGATGCGCGCCAACAGTACCGGAAGCCGCGGAGGAGGCGAGAGGACGCGCCAGAGAGCCCAAGGCACACGGCTCAGCTCCCACACAGCGCCCCCTGCCGTCAGGCTCCCGCGAGGTCCGGGAACCTGTAGGATCCATGGGGTCTTCTTCTCCACCCAGAGCTAGGAGTGAGCACAGAACACACACACACACACACACACACACACACACACACACACACACAGTAACTGCCATGTCCAGATATGTTAGCTATTCATTAGTGCTGATTTAAACCTTACATCAACTTCAATTTTAGCACGCACTTGTGGAGTTTTAATCTTTCTTTGATTTGATTCTTTGTTTGAGTCAGGGTCAAGCTATGTAGTCCAGGCCTGCTACTCGCCATCTTATGCCTCCACTTCCAGCAGCTAGAACTATAGGCAGGTGCCACGGTGCCCAGAAACTCTTGTTTGGTTGGTTTTTGTTTTTAATTCTTTTATCTGAGATTCATCCTAGTACACTGAAGTGTGCATACATGCTCTGCAAACTTACTTTTCTCTTAAAATCTCAGGTGCAGGAAGTTGAGTTAGCTGTGTCTCGTGTTTATGGAATCTTCTGAGTTATCACCCACTCAAGCGTCCCTGCTCCTTCTCTCACAGACTCACTTTTTATAACCAGAAAGTAGCTTTATTCATTTTTATTTTCTCTCCCCCCCCCATACCCCTTTCTGTTGACCTTGAATGAAAACACAGCTCAGTTCATGCTTCTCTAGTTACTCATAGGTAATCAACAGTCTTGTGTGATTTTCAACTATAACCTTAAAGACTTAGTTTAGTTAACCATGATGACTGCAAACCACCCAGCTTGGTGTTAAAGCCTTTCTACCCCAGGGGAAATGATTGCAGAATATGTCTTTTTTTTTCTGCAATTATTTTTTACAAAATGGGAGTGGCTGGCCCTTTTGAAGGGCTGAGATTATCTGCAGAGAGGCATCTAGAGTTGATGCTTTCTCAGTGGGAAGTGATTTTGCCATCAGCCTTTGTAAGTCGTATTTTACAGTGAGTCAGAACTTACTGATTTTTCTCTCGGGGAGGGCACAGGGGACTGAAAGCTGGGGCCTCACCTGTGCTTGGCAGTCATGCTTAGCACTGGGCCATAGCCCAGAATGCATTGGTTTTTATCTAGTTTTCAACTTCATAACTGAAACCATACACAGCGCTTTCTTGCTATCTCGTGTCATATTCCAATTCCATCTCTTCTTGTCTCTTTCTTTAAAAGAAAAGAAAAAGAAAAGAAAAGCAAGTGATGTCCCCTGCTAACCCACAGGCCCTCAACCCTCAGTGTGACTGCCCTGTGCTCTCAAAACAACAGTGACAGCGACAAAGTGCATTTCACAAGTATTTATTCAGCACATTGGGATGTTTAGGGATCCAGATTTTAGAAAATATCTCAACCCAGTAGTTGCTCCTCTTCTCGGGGGGCAGCATGACTGGGAACAACAGGAAGAGAAAACTCAGTATCTTTTAGGCAGGCCAGCAGGTCGGAAGTGGTTGGGGTCTTTGCCACTCCGGCCCCACTCATTGGCAAACTGGTCAGCTCTTGAGTCCTCTGCTCCATGTCCCGTGAACTTCTGAACAGCCTCTCTGGCATCGCTGTAATTAGGATGGACAAGAAGATTTTTAACCAAGCCCACAGGCAGTAGCTCCACCCTCAGGACTCTCTCCTCCTGGCTGTGAGGGGAGGGAGAGGCTGGTAGGACCCTGCCCAGGCTGTCAGCCTCACACTGGATGAGCAGCAGCAGCAGGAAGTGGGGGGGTCATCCACAAGCAATCACATGACCACCAACCCCTTCCAGTACTATGCACAGAAAAGAGGAAGATCGAGAGGTAACGGGTAGTATACACAGGTTGCAGAAGAGACAGCTCCTTCCTGGCTGTCCAAGGCAGTCAATCTCTGTTCACCCAGACCCGTGTTACCTGATGACTTTAGCAGCCCAGGCTCCCCCGGGACCCCTCCGGGCAGCATCATAGTTCCCCCGAGCATGGAAGTATTTGTCTGAGTTTTTCCAGTTAGCTTTCTTCATGTCAGAGTAGGCTCGCCACATGTCTCTAGACCCTGGAGAGGGAAGAGAGTGATGGCGGTGGTTGTGTTGAGGTAAAACAGAGGGCTACGACGTCTATCCAACTCATCCCAGCTTTTCCCAAAACCCACAGAAATGTTGCTAGCTTGAAATAAATAGTTCTTACTGCCCAAAGAAGTACATTGGAGCGGGTTTTATCCCAATGGACTCCCATCTTAGCTCTGTTGCTGTTTGTCTTTGTTTTTGTTTTTTTGTTTTGGTTTTTTCAAGACAGAGTTTCTCTGTAGCCCTGGCTGTCCTGGAACTCACTCTGTAGACCAGGCTGGCCTCGAACTCAGAAATCCGCCTGCCTCTGCCTCCCAAGTGCTAGGATTAAAGGCATGCGCCACCACTGCCCAGCTTTTTGGTTTGTTTTTGTTTTTTGTTTTGGTTTTTTCATGCTGTTTGTCTTTGGCTGTTCAAAAAGCGTGTAAGAAGAGGAGAGGTGATCTCTAGGGAGTGCGTCATCATATGACAACGGTCACCATAAGAAGCTCTCTCTGAAATGGTCCAGGGGAACTTCTAAGGTGTGAAATGAGATCGCTTCCCTTCCTCCTTTCCCCTCCCTCTGCTTCCGATCCTTTCCTTTCTCTTGTGTTCTCTTTTCCTTTAGAGACAGCCTATGTCTCTGTGTATCCCTGGATGGCCTGAAACTCACAATCCTTCTGCCTCGGCCTCCCAAACGCTACAGTTACCACCGCAGCCACAGTTCTTGCCTAGCACAAAGCAATGGGAGAAACTGCTCTCCAGGCAGAGAGAGTGAGCGCAGCTCTGTTCTGAGTCCACCTGGATGTCCAGGATCTATTTCCCCCAAGCAGTTCTCAGCACTCCTTCAGAGGTAACAAGGGGAACGTCTCTGCCACAGACTGCCACAAGCAGGATGATTGACACTCTGGTGGCAATGGACACACTAGGTTTAAAACCCCTACCTCCTCTCCAGGAACAGGGAAGAGTGCTATCCACCATGGTGCTTATGCAGAAAAGCTGAGGGAAACGCACGAGGAAGTCCGTGGAAAATGCTCATTTATTATCGCCCCGCCCCCTGCCCCCTCTGCTCATTTACTACCGCCCCGCCCCCCTGCTCCTCAGGACGGTGCCACAAACAGAAGGAAGATCTAAACTAAGGACCAGGAGAGTGAGCTGCACACTGAAGGAATCAGATCCAGCTAATGATAAATGGGAAATATCAAAGGTAGTGAGTTAGGGAGAAAGGGGAAGCCTAGGTTCTCTTAACTTTCATTGTGAGGCTGAGTTGTGGTGGCACACACCTTTAATCCCAGCACTCAGGAGGCAGAGGCAGATGGATCTCTGTGAATGGGAGGCCACCCTGGTCTACAAGGTGAGTCCAGGACAGCCAGGGCTCGGTTACACAGAGAAATTCTATCAGAAAGAAAGAAAGAAAGAAAGAAAGAGAGAGAGAGAGAGAGAGAGAGAGAGAGAGAGAGAGAGAAAGAAAGAAAGAAAGAAAGAGTCTGACTGACTGACTGTCTTTTGTTGTCTTATGGCTGGTGGGCTATATTTCCCTTGATGACAGTTTCTTGTCTATGTCTCAGCCTCAATAATAGACCTATGTCCCAGGTAAGTAAGTCACTGTCTCCTGTTGACGGTGGAGCTGCCTTCCACCCGTGCCATGATCTATTCCTTCTCAGGTAAATAAGTAAGTGTGTGCTCAGAGCTGTATAGTGGCTAACCTGGGCTAAATTCTGCTCTTCCAGGGGTTTTCTAAGTAAGATAGCTTACGTATGCTCTTTGTACATTGGTTTCCTTAAAGGGTAGTAGTGACACCTACGCCACAAGATTAATTTTAATGTATGGAATTCATTTCCATACATTATGCTCCTTGGACAATGCCCACTCTGTGTGGCAAACTTAATTAGCCTTGTTTGCTGTCTCTGTGGGTTGTCACCTGCTGCCCCGGTTTTCCCCCTCCGCACCTTCCCTGGAACCAGATATAGACGTGAACTGCTCATCACTCTCCACAAGGGGGCAGTAGAGGCCTCTTCCCCACTTCTATTGGGGAGTCTACATCTTTGACCTACAGATTTCACCTACATTCCCGTGGAAAGACTGCTGTACAAACATTACAGGATCTGAGATTTGGGATCCTCACAGAAAAAGGTCAACACTGAGCAAAAAAGCTACAAACTTCTCAGGAAGAGCTACACCGCCACTCTATGGGGATTTTACAAGCATGTTTGCCCTTGATTATGTGGTCCCTGCTCAAGTAAATTCTTAAAACTCAGAAATACAACCTCCAGCCCCCATCCTTGAAGCCTACCTTGACCAGCTTCTTTCATGAACTGGACCCATCTTTGGCTGTCAACTCCCAGGATCAAGATGCAAAGAATGATGGCAATGGAAGGCTTCATCCTGCTATAGGGCCAGGAAAACAAAGATGAGCATGCCATTTCGTGGGGTGGAGGATGCTTCTGCAGTGCTGAGCTATCTATCCTTGCACACTGGTAACAAACCCCACTGGATTTCATACATAAACCCACACACATACAAACAAAGATTATAGGTAAGGGGATTTCAGGGAACTCTCTAGTTCTCCATTTCCTTGTATTTCATTAGAATCCCACTATCTAAGGGTTTGCAAATGGACCATTAATATAAAGCACATTGCACTCCAATCATGCCAGCTGAAACCCAACTGTAAAGGAAGTTTCCAGAGGGCTATGTGGGGGCTTTCTAACCAACATAGCTCCCTGCATTCTATCTGTAGAAGGCTATTGCACCCTTCCCTGAATTCACACAGAAGCACACTACAAGTTCCATGCAGAAAGCATAATATCCAGTGAATTCTAACCATCTAGTGGATTCAGGATAGAGATAGAACATTAAACACAACAAGCAAATGCTGGCGGGGAAAAGAATCTGCAAAGAGGAAATGCTGGAAAGTTCTGGCAACTCACCTCGTGCTGCGAGCTCCTTCTGGGACCCCAGGTGAGTGGCTTCTGTCCTTTGCTGAGGAGATGTGGCCGAGGATATCTATATATACTGTCACTCCACTAATGGAGCAATCCCTGTTTGATCTTGCATAATCCCACTTACCCATAATTTCTCTTTCAGAAGATAACTTTTCCTTCATGTACATCTTCTTTCCCCAGATTGCGCCATCTAGGCATTTCCAGAAATGTGGCCAGTTAGGACTTTCTGAAGTCTTCGCCATCCTGGTTGGAAATAATCAAGACAAATGCTTTATATCCAGTTTCTTGGGGGGGGGGAGCAATATTAGAAAGAAAAATATGAATGTGTGATAAATCATGGGATCCAATCCAAAGGCTAAGCTAATGCCCTTTCAAAGCTCAGTTCAGGTTTAAGCTGGAGCCTTAGGGAACAGGAGGATGGGAGGCAGAAGCTGGCATTTAGCACCCAACGCTGCGGAAGATCTCCAGACTCCAGTATACTCCATATTGCTATGGAAGGTCAGGGAGCAGACGAAATCTAGAGACTTTGATTAACCAGGGACACTAAACAATAAAACAATTTGCTTCAAAGTCACAAAGAAATAACACACCATAAAGATGAGGAAGGCTCCCTGGATGCTAAATTATCCTAACAATGGATTCAGGCAGAAAGTGGCAAGAGGAGACACAGGAATGCTGGGAAATGACATCAGGAAACAGCTGCTAGAGCCAGAAAAGCAGCTCTAGGTTTTGCCGTGGGAGTTTATCTTATAAGAAAGCCATTCAGACCATGGTCTTCTCTCCTTTACTATCCCCACCCCTTTACGCAAAAGAAAAATTAAATGTATTGAGTTCCCTAGAGAAAGAAGGACGGTATAGCTGCGACGTGGTAGGTGTGGTGAAGGTATCACATTTGGCCTCCTGCTCTAAGAGCCCTGGGCTGGAAGCAGAGGAAAGCAGAGGGGCTAAAAAGAGCCCACCCAGGAGGCAATAGCTCAGGGGTGTTCCCCAAGTTGTTTGCTACCAAGAAGAGAACTGTGGCTATCTCGTTGGAGATACAAGTTGATGTAGATAAACCTCGTAAGCTGGAAGGTGGTGAATAATACCCGAGAAGAAGAAGTAACAGCCTAGAAAAATGAGCGTGTAGAACTTTCAGTCATACTACAGGCCAGAGGATGCTATGGTGCTGTGGCAGACATTGATACATGTGACGCAGGATGGAGCAGACCAAGCGTGGACACCATGTTAGAGAATTGTTGTCATACATTAAAGCCTTGAAAAGAAAAAAATGCCTCTTCCTAGATTTGGCCTTTATTTTGGTTATTTTGAGCTCTGTGACTGAAAGGGAAAAAAAACTGTTCAAAGATTTTCGTCCCTTGGTCCTCAGCCAAGACACTGCCCAAGCTGCCTTTGGCTTAGGAAAAAGATTCTTCCGTGGCTGGCTTGGCTCACGTTGTCCTAGCAGTAAGCAGCTACAACTTCCCACAAGCCCTGGTTGCAAACCTCTTTGGGGAAGTGCTTCACAGAGAACTGTGTGTGAAACCTGCCGCCTCCTTTGTTCTGACTTCCTAGGCATAAACATTTGGTTCCGGGATTATGTATTGACTTCCTCAGCCACTTTAGACTCAAAACTCACCTCCCAAGTATCTACTTTTTCAAACCCCTCTCATCCCCCCTTCCCCTTCCTCCTTCCCCTTTCTCCCCCTCCTCCTCCCCGTCTCCCCCCTCCCTCTCGTCCCTTTTTAACCTGGCTTTATTTTATGTGTATTTTGCCCAAATGGATGCATGTGACCCACATGAATGCCTGGTGCCTGTAGAGGTCAGAAAATGATGTCAGCGCCCCTGGAACTGGAGTTATAGATAGTTGTGAGCTACCATGAGTACTGGGAATTAAACCCAGGTCCTCTGGTAGACCAGCGAGTGCTTTTAACTGCTGACCCATCTCTCCAGCCCCAACCCCCTTCTTTGATAGAAGGCAAGTGAGTATTTTTCCTACACATTAAGAAAAGCAATTTGCATGGACTTTTTCTTTACTAACAATGGTTTAACTAATCCGTTGAGAATTCTTTTAAGCTTTTTATTGATTCTTCGTGAAATCTGAAGTGCACACCCAAGTCCCGCTCATCTCCCCATCCCCTCATATCCACCCTTTACCCTTTGCAACCTTGCCCGAAATAAAACACATCATCAACAACAACAACAACAGAGCATAGAAGCTAGAGTGTGTCACTGTGTCTCTCCAATGTATTCTTCTGTCCACACATCTTCACTTGAAAATGTTCCTCGGAACAAGTCCATTGGTCTGGTTCCAGATCTCTGGCTTTTGTGACAGTACCAATACTGGGTCCTTTTTTGGGATTTCCCCCAGCTATCCTGTTGCTGCCCTCTGTCACTGGAGATTCTACAGCTTTGGGTCAGCATAACTGTCCCTTGAATCCCAGCCATTCTCAGATGATATAGATTGTGAGCTGGGCCAACTCAGAGCCCTGGATCTGGGCCTGGGTGTTCACTGAGCTGGTCTCATATTCACACTGCTCATGACCCTGGGAATAGCTTTCCCAATTGCCAGAAGTGACAGGACACAGGAGGGACATCACCTCTGTGCCAGCACCACCCCTATGGCAGACAAGTGAAGGGTCAACTCTCCCACACTCCTGCCACCAGGGCCAGCTCCACTATGCACAAGGCCTGTTCTCCTGAATGCTGCTGCTATTGGTGAGAGATGGGACCGGCTCTCCAGAATGTTGCAATCAGTGAGGAGTGGGGACAGATCCGCACAGCCCCTGGACATCCACGTGGTCCTCTAAGGATGCTCTGACCAGGGATATCTCCATGTCCTCTAGTGATAACATAACCCCTGCAGCTAAATATCCACAGACCCAGACATGCTCTTCACCATCATCTCAGGCTGGGACTTCACCGTGGTCCCAAGTGGCCAGGCTGGCCACTCCCAACAGGCTACTCCTCTCCACCCTGGAGTCTCCAGCTCTATCTGTTTGCATAATGCTCAAGCTGCTCCACTTCTCTTTCTCTCCCATCTGTCCAGCACAGACTCACACACTGTGGTGGAGCCCTGGGTGACATCCTCCATCTGTGCTCCGTGGCATGGCGGTCTGCAGGTGTCTATCTTCCCCCTTCAGCGCTGTGCTGCCTGGATATGATTTGATTTTTATGAGTCCTGGGCATAAGACATCTTTGGCAACCAAGCCAGGCTTCAAGCTAGGATGAACAGAGGGCTGCCATCTGCTCTGCCCCTGACTGGTATAGGAACAATGCCAACATCAAGGTGCCTATGCCCATTGCCAGGGGAGCATTGAGAATTTTGTCCTTTGAACAAATTTCCTTCACATCTCCCAACCCCACCCTCATCTCCCAGCCACCCAGCTTGATGCTTTCTTCTCTCTTTCCCCTCCATCCAATCCAGTGTGTGTGAGCCAACTGCTCTTACGGATGGGGCCTGCCCAGGAGTGTGGCCAGCAAGAGGTCAGTCATTAAAGAAAACCAACCCTTCCTCTGCTAGCAGCTATCAAATGCCAATAGCTTCTCACCCCCGGGTGGGATTTTGTGCCCACCCCACACCGTCCATGCTAAGATTTTTATCTGCTTTGAGCTCACACGGGTCTTATGCAATGCTGTCACAGTCCTTGTGAGTCCACCCTCTTGTGTCTGGAAAACAGTTTCCCTGAAGTCAACCATCACCTCTACCACTTGCCTTCTTTCTGCCCCCTGTTCCAAAAGGACCCTCGAACCTTGGGGGTGGGTGGGTGTGATGGTGTGTCCGAGGATATTTTTCTTTATTGTTCATCTTTATTTAGTATCACATAAGGTTGCCCTGTGTTCACTGTGCCTGTGGGTTGGGATCTTGTGAGGGCTGTGTCATCTGTCTCACTGTCGCACAGATTCTTCTCTTGGTTCCTTAAGCAGGTGATGAATAGTTAACAAGGAGCTTACCTGCTGAACGTTCGCACTGGAGGAGCACTCTAAAGGACTCCAAATATTTGAGGACAGCATGCTAGTTTGGATGGTACTGAGCCTAGCACCACGTGAGTAAACACAGATTGGCCCCGGTGTGTTGCAATGCTCCGGGTCATCCAGAAACAAGCTGCAAGCAGACCCAGCATAAACTTACAGTAAATTGACCCTCCCAGAGATTACTTCACAGCACTGGATCATTGCCTGCAAGTTAAGCAGGACACTGCAAATAATAAAGTTGTAGGTCTAAATACAGCACAGCACGTTCTCTGAGCATGAGCCTAAATTATCTTCCTCATAAGTAGACATTTCAAAATGTGAGTCTGGGAATTCAAGAATTGCACAATGTCTTCTTTAGCACCTGGTTTGGAATTTTGCTAACTAATCTCTTTTTCCCTGGTGCCTACAGCCAAGAAGGCGAGGAGCCTCTAACTGCCCCCATATCCTGGAGAGTTAAAGTAAGGAGCTGAGCCACACCTCAGAGTCCCCGAGGTCTTTGAGGAGGCAGGAGCACCCAGCCCTCAGTCCCAACCTCTCCTTAGCCTCACTCCTTAACCTTCCACAGATGGAAGAGGATGGGACAACTAACCCACAGTGCCTGAGGGGCTCCTTAAAGCTACTGAAGTTGAAACAGGACTGCAGGGACTTTTTGTAGCCAACGGGAGCAAAGCTGTCCTTCTGTGGAAAAAAAAAAAGTAGTTGTGGAGCTAAATCTCTTCACAAGGGCTTCAGGCGCCCAGAAGACAAGGACAAAAAGAAGAAAGGGTTTCCTCAGCCCTCAGCAGGGCTCAGAGCAGGTTGCACAGCCTGCCAGCTGACCCCATATCCTGCCTGCAGACAGGAATATGGCGAGAGGGGTCTTGGGGAAGCCCCTGGATGCCTGCCTTGCTGCTTGCTCCCCATCTTGGTAATTTGGAAGGATGGAATAGCCCGCGCCATCAGAGTTTGAAGTGTCTTGGCAGAGTCTGCCAGACAGATGGAGTGATGTCTCTCTCACTTCTGTCACGTGGCCACTCGGGTTGGAAAGTTTCAAGTGAAGGCATTGGCTAGGTAAAGGAAGGCAACGCCTTACCCAGGAGGCAGTGGGTGCAACTGTTCTTCTCTCCGGGGATAGCCTCCGTTGCAGCAGAGGCTGATGGGAAGGTGAAACTCCTCTCAGGAGCAGCCACGGGCACTATCTCTGCAGAGACACCCCACACCCCCAGGCCAACAGAGAATGCTAGTGTGATTAGGAATACCTCAGACCCCCTGGGGCCCTATGATACTCCCTCCCAACAATACTCTATTCCCCCAGTCCTGAGGTTGGGAGGCCTGGTGGAAAGACTCCTCCAAGTCACTTGCACGGGAGGACCAGAGCCCTCACTCCTCCACAGGTCCTAACAGCCAGCTAGCCCATGATGTGGGAGGAGCACCTTAAAGCGGACCTGCCACTGGAGTTGAAAGAGGACTGAAGGGACTCTCAGTAACCAACAGTGACCGAAGTGAGATTAGAGATGGGGATCTTACCCTCATTGTCAATCCAGGGTTGGGGAAAACACAGGCACTTGGTGTGGTATAGCCTTCTAAGTCAATGCCCAAAACTGGCTGTGGTTAAGTAGCATGTATCATGTTTTAGGACTAAGTTCCTTTGCACCTCAGACATCTGTATCACACCCTTTCCTTGCAAGGATCAGAGATCATTGTAAAAGAGGAGACAGAAAAACTGCAAGAGCCAGAAGTATGCCCAAACATGCAAGCAATGTGTGTCTGGAAAACAGTTTTCATATAGTCTTCCACCACTACATGAAACTGTTTTCCAGACACACAATGCTTGCATGCTTGGACATAGAGCGAGAGGAGCAATTGTGACAGCATGCATGCAATCCCTGCTTGCACATATGGACTCAAAGTGAGTATAGCAATTGTGACTGCATGCACAATATCTGCATAGGCTCAAGCCAGACAAAATCCAAACAGGGAGAGGGGAGGTGGGCACAAAGAATCACCCCAAGCCAAGGAGCAGCAATTGAGAGCTGCTAGGTGAGAGAGAGTGGGTTTTCTTTACAGGTTCAGTCCTACTAAGTCAGCCACACTCCAGCACAAGGCCACACATTCAAGGGTATATGCGCAGAGCAAATGAGGCTTGATGCATTAAAAAAAAAAATAATCCAAGAGCACAGAAAGTTGGGTTGGTAGAGAAGGCAGGGTGCATCTGGGAGGAGTTGGAGAAGAAGACATTATCTTGGTTGCTATTGCTGTAATAATCACAATGACTGGGGTGGCTTAAATGAGACTGGCCCCATACTCTCATATATTTGAATACTTGGTCCACAGTTGGTAGAAGTGATTGGGAAGGATTGGTAGGTGTAACCTTGTTGGATGAGGTGTGTCACCGGGAGTGGGCTTTGAGGTTTCAAAAGCCCACAACATTTCTTGTTAGCTCCCTCTCATGCTCGCTCTCTCTCTTGCTCTCTTGCTCTCTCACTCTCTTCTTCTTCTTCTTCTTCTTCTTCTTCTTCTTCTTCTTCTTCTTCTTCTTCTTCTTCTTCCTCTTCCTCCTCCTCCTCCTCCTCCTCCTCCTCCTCCTCCTCCTCTTCTTCTTCTTCTTCTTCTTCTTCTTCTTCTTCTTCTTCTTCTTCTTCTTCTTCTCCTTCTCCTTCTTCTCTTTCTTTTCCTTCTTCTCCTTCTTCTCCTTCTCCTCCTCCTCTCCCTCTCCTCCCTCTCCTCCTCCTCCTCCTCCTTCTTCTTCTCCTTCCCTCCCTCCTTCTCATGATTGTTATCTCAACATGTGCTACGCTCTCCGGTCGAGTCAACTGGACAAGCCGAAAGGCTTAAAAGTCACTCATGAGGCAAAAGAGTTTCAAGGAAGCTCTCCTCCTGGAGTCTAGTGTTCTCTACCCATACATTAATTTTTCATTCCCGAGTTCCATTACCGTGCTAGTCTAAAGTATGGATCCACGTGCTCTCTTTCAGTATTTTCCTATTATAAGTGCTCTGACATGGCTAAAGCCTTCTGCCAGTGTTCCAACAGTCCAAGGGCGTCCTTGACCAAGATCAAGGGTTTAGAATTCAGCAAGATTGTAAAAACTAAGTCACTCCCTTACACAGGAATTTACCATCACTTAGGAAGAAGGAAGTTTCAGACCAAAGGAGAAACCAGAATAGATACTATAGCAGAGTTACACCCATACACACGTATTTACAATGGCCTAAGGGAAAGGTGGACTATACAAGAGACTAAAATAGGAACTATGGCAAGGACTCGAAGCCCTTGACCCTGGCTTCTAAGATTAGTGAATTTTAGGTGGAGCCCTTGTTGATCCCAGCTGTTATCAATGTATTCTATCCTGGGTGGTTCCCGTTAGACCTTTTGTGTTTGCATTCCTCTGTTTTATGTAAGATTCCGGTTACCTCAATTGTACCTTGCGAATATGTCACCCAACTTCCTTATTGTCCTCTGCATAAAAAGTCTGATACTCGAGTTGTAAAATTACATTCAGATTCCACACAAACTCTCCTGCGTGTGTGTCTGTCTGTCATTCATCCACGCTTTGCCCACCCGCGTCGAGAGACCCCATTCCACGCAGACACAGGGACCCAGAAGGTCTGCGGCAAACATGTAAGCTCTCAGATACTGCTCCAGCTCCATGCAGGCGCCTGCTGCCATGCTCCGTGACATGGTGGAAGTACGTTTGTCATAGCAATGGGAAAGCAACTAAGACAATGACCAAAAGTAACTTGTGGTGGAAAGAGTTTATTTGGCTCATAGTTTCCACATAGCCCATCATCGGGGACTCCAAGGCAGGAGCTCCGGGCAGTAACCCGGAACCGGAGGCCACGGAGGAATGCTGCTTACTGGCTCACTCTCTGTGGCTTGCTTAGTCCCACTTTCTTCTACAACCCAGTACCCACAGGTGCCACTGTCCCAGTGGGCTGAGTGCTCCCATATCAATCATTAATAGAAAACATTCTATAAGGCTGGGCAAGGTGACTCACACCTTTAATTTCAGCATTCAGGAGACTGTGAGTTTGGGACCAACCTGGCCTACATAGCCAGACCCAGGCCAACCAGAGCGACATTTGAAAGTGTGTGTGTGTGTGTTTGTGTGTGTGTGTGTGTGTGTGTGTGTGTGTGTGTGTGTGTAGAGGGAGAGAGAGAGGGAGAGGGAGAGAGAGAGAGAGAGAGAAATTTGTCAGTTGAGGCTCTTCTCAGGAAACTCTAGCTTGTAACAGGCTGACACAAAGCCAACCAGGATGGGGGCGAGTATGATAAAGTACATTGTTTGAAACTCTGGAAGAAATAATAAAAGGAAGAACTCAGTCTCAGTTTCAGTCTGTTCCTCTAGCTTCACCAGACACACACACACACACACACACACACACACACACACACACACACCTTGCCCTCCTAGAGTCCCACAGCACAGAGACATTTTTTATCGATGGACTTTGAGACCCCGGAGAGGGGGCTGGGTTGTGCCCTTCTATCCCAGTCCTTCAGCAACACTTGGCTGTGGTTAGCTAGGCTAAGCACTGACTGTGGAATCTGCCCCAGCCTGAGGGAATTTCCCCCTAGCTTCCCTGAGAGCCTGTCAGCCCTAGAAGTTGACCTGAACAGTTCCCTGACTTCCCCCTTTCCATTTAGTTTGGCTAATGGGGAGCCCTGGCCAAGACTGGGGCAAGGGAAGAGAGTAAGATTTTATGATCTGTTCATAGCTCCTTCAGAGATGTGTCACTACAAACTGGCTTATCCCTCATCCAAAGGTCCTAACTCATATACCATGCACCCTTCACTGCAAAATATCTGCCTTTGCCTGTCACCCCCTCCCCCTTCCCTGTTCTCCACATTGCTTTCAGGAACCACTCCTCCTTGGTGTTTAGAGGAGATGCTGCCAACCCACCCACAGATAATTTTTGGTTCAATGAACAGGCTGCTCGGTCTGATTTCCCTACCCCGCATTGGTGCCTCATGGCATCCCCGCATTAGCACCTGGAGCCAGCTGCTTGCTTGCTCTACTCCTACCACCTCTTCTGACTGGGTTCTTTCCTGCCAGAATCGCAACAGAGACAGAAAGAAACCACTGTGGTGTGGATGCCTCCCCCAGAATGTCCACATATTAGAAATTTAATCCCCAAATTCAAGCGTCAGTGGGTTTTAGAGGCTTGAAGGTAAGTAGGAGTCAGAAAAGGTGACAAACAAGGGGCCCCCATGGGAGCATTAGTGGCTTTGTTAGAAGAGGAAGCTACCAGGCTTGATCTGCCTTTCCGTGTGGCATTCTCAGAAGCGATAGAATACAAGGTACTAGAATCCACTGTTGGACATCCCTAGGTATTAGAACCATGAGCCAAATACACTTCTGTATTTCATAAAGTATCCAGGCAGTAATACATTACAGCCACAGAAAACACACTAAGCTTTCTTTAGCTTAAAAACAGATTCATTCCATTGCTTATTATTCTGTGGGTCTATGTGTGATCCTGGGATGATGTCACCATATTTAGGGAGGATCTTTCCCTCTTCTTCTGGAAACTTCTTTAGAGGCACACACAGAAATGTGCCTCACTAATGGCTGAAGCAGTTTCGTTTTCTTCTTTGCTTTTATTTTATCCTTGTTTTATTTTTAGTTATATGTATGCAGGGTGGTACACATGAGTGCAGGTGCCCACCAAGGCCAGAAGGAAGCCAGATCTCTGGAGCTGGAGTTACAGGTGGCTGTGATCCTCCCAGTGTGGGTACTGGGAACCAAATTCATGTCTTATGGAAGAGCAACAGGCTACCTTAACCGCTGAGCCATCTTTCCAGCCCTCAAATTACTTGTTGGTGATCAGTGTATGTGCAGACACGTACCACCACACACCTGTGGATCCGAGGACATCTCTGTGCCTCCTTCAGTTCTCTCCTTCAACCTTTACGTGGGCTTCAGGGATAGAACTCAGGCTGTCAGACTTGTGTGACTAGCACCTTCATCTGCGCGTCCATCTTACCCACTCTTCTCCTTTGTGCTTCTCCGTTTTTAAATAATAGTTTTTGTTAAGTCTTTGAGAATTTCATACAGCACATTTGGAAAATGTTCATACACACACACACACACACACACACACACACACAAAATTCTCCCAATCTCCACCTCCCACCCTCTTGCACACCCAACCTCCTACTGTCTCTTTTAAACTCATCAAGTCTAATTTGTGCCATCCAAGTCTTGGATGGTCCTCCACAGGAGTGTGATCCACCTACCTGGGGCCACACCCTCAGAGAAAACTGAGTCCCCCTCTCCTTTAAAAGCTTCCATCTCTCCTATCACTCCTCACTAGTCCCTACCCTCTGTGGGAATTCTAAGTGAGACACAAATCTACAAACTCAAAGCTAACAGCCACAGAAGACAGAATGCCTGTGGTGTTTGTGTTTCTGATTCCAGACTACCTCGCTTGGATGCTTGTTTCCAGCCCCATTTCTTTACCGGCAAAATTCTGTTTTTGAGGCAGTGTATTGAAGGCTCGTGTATTGAAGGCTGGTCTGCAGTTCGTTATGTAGCCAAGGATAACTTTGAACTTCTGATCCTCCTT
The DNA here is from genome assembly GCF_000001635.26 of Mus musculus. Lineage (NCBI taxonomy): Eukaryota > Metazoa > Chordata > Mammalia > Rodentia > Muridae > Mus > Mus musculus. The sequence goes on from NC_000073.6 coordinate 46,726,159, forward strand.
CCTCCACCGCCAAAGAATCACTAAACCCAGATTATACAGTGCTGGGAATTGAACCCAGGGCTTCACACATATTGGCAAGAATTCTATCAACTGAGCTACACCCCCAGTACCCTAGATATTCATTTTTTATTATTTATTTTAATGTGAAGGGTACATAGGAGCCTCCATTCCCCCTCCCCCCTCTCTCCCATTGCCTGGAGTCTGCCGGCCTGTCTCCATCTCCCCTCTGGGTTATAGACGCTGCCAAGATGCCCAGAGTTCGTGTGGGTGCTGTGGGTCCAACAATCAGGTCTGTACACGAGTACAGAAGGCACTTTACAGGCTGAGCCATCTTCCCAGCCCCTGCCCCCAAGGCACATCTGTGCTGAATCAAGTGGAATCGTAAGTAACCATCACCATAACTGAAAGTTTATCATTTAAGTTTAAATTTCATGCTTCGTCACATCTCAGACACACATTTACTAATTATAAATTCCTAAATTAAGATATGCATTAAATTTACTAATAACCAAACACTGTTGATGAAACTTGCCACTCCTGTAGAAATGAAAATATTTGCTTTCATTTTGAACAGACACAAAGATGATTGAAACAAAAACCTCCCATCTTTGTTTGTTTGTTTGTTTGGTTGGTTGGTTGGTTGGTTGGTTTTGGTTTGGTTTTTCAGAGACAGGATTTCTCTGTGTAGCCCTGGCTGTCCTGGAGCTCACTCTGTAGACCAGGCTGGCCTCAAACTTAAGAGATTAACCGCCTCCCAAATGCTGAAAAAACCTCTCATCTTAATAAGTCTACAACTTCTCACTGAGTACAATATAAAGGATCTGAGTGATAAGAAACTATTATTTTAATTTAATTGAAACTGTTTTTCTTGGAAGCATGTACATAACTGTGCATCTTTCAAGCTATCTTGTTTCACACTTAAAAGAAATACAGTGTGTCATCATATGGTATGGTTCCTACTAACCTGCCTTGTGAGAAAACAGTACTTTAGTATGGGGGTAGGGGAAGAGGCAGACAGACAGACATAGAGAAAGACAGAGAGAGAGAAACAGAGAGATAGACTGACATACAGGCAAAGACAGACAGATAGACACACACAAACACACACAGAGAAAGACAGAGAAACAGAGAGACAGAAACAGACACAGGAGAGACAGACACAGAGAGACAGACACAGAGAGAAACAGCCACAGAGAGACAGACAGACAGACACATAAAGAGTGACAGAGAGACAGACACAGAGAAATAGACACAGGCAGACAGATACAAAGAGAGATAAAGGCAAAGAGACAGAGAAACAGACAGACAGACACAGAGACATAGACCGACACAAGGTCTGCTATACAGCTATGTAGCCCTGGCTGGCCTCAAGCTTGCAGTGATTCCCCCTGTCTCTACCTCCTGAGTGCTGACATTCCAGGCATGTGCTACCACACACATGGAATGGAAATGTGCATTAATTCCTCCCAAGGCTTCTCATAGTCTATTTATACTTCATATTTCCATTTCTATGAGAGTTGCAAAGCATTGCTGAGAAAATTAAATAATTCCAATGGCACAGTAAGACTTTATCCTTGGACTGACATCTGAGCATCGATGTGGGGATAGATTTACAGTTATCTCAGAGTGACTCACTACCACATTCTGCAGACTAACCCTGGAGTAGACCATCCATGCTTTGTACAGTCTGGAATGTGGATACTTCTCCAAGAGTGTTGTCTTCTGGGGAACACAGGCAATCTCATTCTCTTTTTTCCATTGATGTTTGTGGAGCATCTACTCAGGGCAGATGTTATAACAGGTAAGGGCACAAAGATGACACACAACGAGACAGACATCTTTATCCTTTGGCTTTTTTAATATATTTTCCCTGCAGACAGATAGGCAGATGGGCCAATATAGTGAAGTATGCCACACTCTGAAAGTGGCAACATGTGACAACATGTGACAAGAGCAGGATGAATCCCAAGTTCCTCATCCTCCATCCCACAGGCTCCATCCATCCTCCCCACGTTTCTTTCTCTGCTCCTGTGGAGTTAGTCTTCCGCCTAGGGACCTGGCTTTGGCATAGCAGTTGCTCCCGTATGACTAGAATCTCCGTCTTCATCCGTGCCTTCTCGTCCCTACAAACCAGACTGGCCTTCTCTAGAAGAATGCCTTTGCTTTATGAGGGAACCAATTCATTTACTCCCGCTCAGTGATGTTGTGTCTTGCTTCCCTTCTAGAGCGGAAAGCAGACTTTTGTTTCGATCAAAAGACAATGAGAATAAAGCCAAGAAAGAGTGATGCGATCGCCACTTCTTAGGTAGTGTTGGCCAAGACTAGTTAGAACCTGAGCTGAGCTAGGCACTGGTGTGGTGTGGTGTGGTGTGTGTGTGTGTGTGTGTGTGTGTGTGTGTGTGTGTGTGTGTGTTGGTGTGTGTGTGTGTTGGTGTGTGTGGGGGTCATGGTGTATGTGGGAGTGTGGTGTGTGTGTGTGTGTGTGTGTGTGTGTGTGTGTGTGTGTGTGTGTGTGTACACTTTATGGGGACAGAGGGTCTCATGTATCCCAAACTGACCTCAAATTCAAATTCAATACATAGCCAGGGCTGGCCTTGAACTTCTGGTCTGTCAGCCTCTGTCTGCCTCCCCAGTGCTAGGATTATAAATGTATACCATCACCAGATTTATGCAGTTCTGAGAATCTACCTATGCATGCACGCTTAGCAAGCACTATACCAAACGATATCCCTGGTCCCCAGTGCAGTTTCCAAGTTAGAGTTCCCAAGGCTAAGATGAGGCATTCTCGACATAGCGTTCCCTACTTGAAAGAGGTCGCAGGGGACAAGGCCTGCAGTTAGTGAAGAGGGCATGATTGATAAGGCAGAGGTACACCAGTACCAATAAAACAGAGACCGGTTGTGACCAGAAGATGGTGGGGTAGGGAGACACCTGACCAGTGTCCAGGGGAGAAGTTGATGGGCAGGTTCCCAGGGCTTATCTCAGAGCAAACTCCACTTTTCAGAGAAGCCCCTGCATGGTGGGCAATGCTTTGCTAGCTCAAGCCTGCTTAGCAGACGTTGGTGTGGTTAAAGGCTAGAGCAGATCTGCTGGGGTTGTGTGAGGGACCTTCATGGTTTGAGGCCATTACCTGGTGGTCACACCTTTTTCCTCTGCTTATTTTCTGTGATCCATAGCAACTCTTTCTCCCCAGAAAGTATTTCTGAGAGTTCCCTGTTTCCATCGACAAATTTAATTGGCAAAGTGTTTACTGGGCATCTCTAGCTTCTCCGTGCTTCTTGTGGACACCAAGCTGAGTGACTATCACAGAGAGAGGCTTGTGGCTCACAGCCTAGTCCACTGAGTGCTGTCTGAGTGGCAGACTCAGAACTTCTCAGGAAGGCCCTCGGGTCGGAAGTGATTGGGGTTTTTGCCACTGCGGCCCCATTCCTCGGCTTTCTGGGTAGCCTGCAGGGTTTCCAATCCATGGTTCCTGATTCCAAAATAATATCGGTTTAGGAGGCCCTGGAAGTATTTCCTGCTGGTGCTGAAATCCGAGGAAGAGAGACAGGAGATGAATCCCACACTGAGACAGCTGACCTCTGAAGTCCCTCCTCCTCTCCTACCAAAGAATGACCCAGAAATACCAGAGCAGTAAAGGCTAAGGCACAGAAAAGAGAAAAGTATTAGTTTCTTGGTCAAGGCCCTCCCATGGCTGGTCCTTTCCATCCTGTTACAGGATGCTTTTGGGACCCCTGTCTTGGTTTTCACCTTTTCCTTGTGGAGGCTTTCACCACCACCACCACCCTGCTTTCCAGGCCTCCCAGACTCTGGAGGCATAGACAGTAGGCGAGGCCACAGGCAGGAACAGTGAAAGGCATGAAGCACCAGACCATTACCTGATTATTTTAGCAGCCCAGATGCCCCCAGAGCCCCTCTGTTGGGCCTCGTAGTTCCCACGAGCATAGAAGTATTGGTCTGCATTTTGGTAATTAGCTTCTAGGTTGTCCCGATAGGCTCTCCACAAGTCCCAAGTCCCTACAAAGGAAGGAAGGGTTCAAAAGTGAACCTAGTGGTTCATTGGAGAACCACAGTGTGTGTGTGTGTGTGTGTGTGTGTGTGTGTGTGTGTGTGTGTGTGTGAGTATGTGTGTGTTTGTGTGAGTATGTGTGTGTGTGTGTGAAAGCTTTCTGTGGATCTCCACATTTTGTCCCTTGACAGGATAATCTTTTGAAAGTGGGTGTTCCTCCCTGGGGATAGGTTCCCTGGTGACCATAAGGAGGGTGCACCTCCGTGGGTTGGCTTGGGTTGGGTTGATTGACAGTTACAGTGTCCTGGGCTGTGCCCTTATATGGATCCGTGTGTGCTGTGCACCAACAAGAGATGGGGCCGTCTTGTGAGAGAGATAACCACAGACAATAACATCCCAGGGGTAAGATCCAGGGATAGCTACGCAGTCAGAGGAGGTGGAGACTGGACATTTATCACAGGCCCCTAAGAAAGCACAGCAGAAGTGTGTCCCCCAGACGACTCTAAATCCAGCCAAGTTGGCAAAGAAGGGTAACCACCACGGGCGGCTGAGCTTCGGTCCCTTCAGCTGGGGAGCTACACACACCTCCTAGTAGATTAAAGAGAAGACAGGATGAGGTGCTGCGCATGAAGTGCCTAATAGAGCGCTGCAGAGGTTGCACCCCTCCCCAGGTGCTGAGGGGTAACAAAGGCATAGACCTATGTAACCAGCCCGGTGACAACTGGTGTCCACGCTGACACGAGCATAGAGAGGCTGGGACTTTATAAGTGCAAATTGTGGACTTGTAAAATAGTAGGCCATTGGAACACTGCTTGCCGGAGTCTACTGACCCTTTAATGAGGCATATCTCCCAGCCCTGTGATCCTGCTCCTGTATGTCTATCCCCGGAAGAAATGGGTGTTTATCCCCAACGAACAGAAATGGACAATCACCAAAACACATTTTCATGATGTTCATTTTCGAGAAAAGACCAGACCAACGCAGCATGAATAAGTAAACGTTGCTGTCAAAATACGTGACGACGTGCAATGCCCAATTTCTAGGAGTTCTGCATCCTTGCTCTTGACTCTTTGTCTGGAATAGGATGGGATTTCTTCAAGAAAATATTATCTGAAGGCATGTGCACATTTGCTAAGCGCCTGTGCCTCTGGAGACACACTGAGTGTCCACTTACTCTTTAAGACTGGGGAATTCGCTGACTCTGGAAATCCTGATCCCTCTGTGTTGGCATCAAAAATGCAGGCTGGACATTGTGAACCATGTCTGAAGACCCCTCAGAGGGTGCCAGGTGACCAGTGTAGGGTGGAAGCCACAGAAAGCCAGACTCCTGCCCTGACTCATCTGTAGCTTTTTAAAGGCGTCCCTGTGCCAGACGGGTATGTGGCATGTGCTCAGAGGAAGTCAGTTAAACATGGCCGCCCTCCTCCTGACTTCTTACCTTGTACGGCTTCCCTGAAGAATGAATACCAGCCATCACCACTGACTCCCAGGAACAAAGAACAGAGGACAATGACGGTGGCAAGCCTCATGATGCTGCAGGAACAGAAAGAACAGTCACAACAGACCTACAGGCTGGGAGGTGGTGTCACACAACCTCCATTCCCAGAATTTTCAAGGCAGAGACAGGTGGATGATCTCTAATTCTAAGGGCAGCCTGGTCTATGTGGCAAGTTCCAGACCACCCGGGGCTACATAGTGAGGCCCCATCTCAAACAAACAAACAAACAAACAAACAAACAAACAAACAAAAACAGACTCACACTTTGACTTGTAAAGACAATCTAGTCCTGCATTAACCATTTGTTCATCTCTGAATTATTACTACAAAGATAACAGAAACAGGCTTTAGGAGTTTCAGCCAGCCAAATCACTGGATAAGAAGCCTTCTACGGTGTTGCTGGCTTATAGCCCCTTCGTACCTAGAGAAGCTGTCTAAAGCTGACAATAAGTCTTTCCTAAGTGTTCTAGTCCACTTAGCTCAGACCCCCAAAGATGCAGAAAACTCTGGCCACGAGTCAGTTGATCATATGCCTTTTTAATGATTTTGAGGCCTGGGGTTTCATCCCCAGCACCTCAAAACCAAGCTTAGTAGCACAGGCCTGTAATCTCATCGCTAGGAGGTAGAAGCAGAGGTACCAGGAGTTTAGGACCCTCTATGGCTACAAGGCTACTTCCAGGCCAGTGTGGGCTACATAAGACCCTATCTCCGGGGGGTGGGGTGGGGAAAGATCAGAAAACATAATTTTTCCCAATTAGAACTTACCGACTCTATATGAAACGGATCTCAGGAGTGAATCACGAGCAAGACCTCCCTGGAGAAGTGTGACATCGATGGATGGCCCTTTCTCTGGTGGAAGTTTCAGAGGAATTGGGACCGTTAGGACCTTCTCTCCATGGAGTGCCTGCTGCTTTCTCTCTCCTGGCTTTAACATTAATGAGAAGAGTGCTTTTAAATCCAACAAGCCTTGGCAGAGTCCCTCTTGCTCAATCCTTCCTGGTAAATAAACAGTTACAGGCTGGGGCTACAGGTCAGTGGCCTAGTGCTTGCCGAGTAGTGAGACCCTAACTTCAGTAGCCAGCACCAGGAAGAAAGGGAAAGCTAGCAGATTGAGTAGAGCATTTCTTCATCCATAGTAGGTTCTCCCCCCCCCAGATTAGCTAAAATGTTTGTGTTTTGGCAAGTTTCTCTAATTCTTACCTCCCTGCCCCAATTTCCCTGAGTAATACACCACAAGCTGTGAGCTGAAATAAAACCTTTCCAACTTGTTCATCTTCATGTTGATCAAAGAGGGTGGACAAAAACCAAGGAGCCAATCATAACAGAGTATAGGCAGAAAGGCTCTTTTTTTTTTAGATTTATGTATTTATTTTATGTATATGAATACACTGTCGCTGTCTTCAGACACATCAGAAGAGAGCATCAGATCCCATTACAGATGGTAATACAGAGTCACCATGTGGTTGCTGGGAATTGAACTCAGGACCTCTGGAAGAGCAGTCAGTGCTCCTAACCACTGAGCCATCTCTTCAGCCTCAGAAGGGGTCTTTTTTATTTCCCCAATCACACCATATGAGAAAAATGAGGACTACAGCAATGACAAACATGAGAAGAAATATCAGCTGCAAGAACAATCCTGGCATGAAGCCCCTGGGGCCATGCCTTTCCAGGGTTCACCATCACAGCCATGCAAGATCGTGGCGGTATTCAGGAAGTTCACTTGCCCACTATAGCTCTTCCCAGTGGTGTCTGTCAGATCTCTGTGAGTTTGAGGCCAACCTGGTCTTCATAGTATGCTCCAGAGACATAGAGTGAGACCCCGTCTTGAGAGTGAGACCCTATCTCATGAAAAAGCAAATACCAAGACCAGCCTCATTTCTTTGAAAGCAAAATCTGGTGTTAGGGTAGCGTCAAGGTCATAGTAGTACTCATCCCAGCTGAGTGGAGGGTTGCCTCTCGGCAGCAACTGTTGCTACTTCTATAGCTTTGGCAATGGCTTATGAGTGCTCTAAGTTTCAGGAGCTTCCTGAGCCTTGTAAGTTTCATTTACTTTCTTCTCCCACCAGGAAGGCACATTTCAATACAGAGGAAGTAGATCGATAGCATTTAATTTACACTTCAAATAAACAATAAAAAAATAGAGTCCTATCCAGGTGTTTTCACGTATATTTGCATTCCCTGCATTTGGAAGCAGAAGCAGGAGGATGGCAGGTTTGAGGCCTGCTTTGTTTATATAGCAAGGTGAAGACATGCCTGTAATGCCTCGAGAGATCTTGTTTCAGAAAGCAAGAATATACAAAGTATGTTGCTCAATTATACAGTTGCTTGCCTGGCATGGACAAGTCCCTGTATTCAATGACCAGGAAATCCCTTCCCAAAAACATACACAACAAAAGAATCATATGTTAACTTAGCAAATAAATAAATGCAAAATGACAGGGAGGGAAAGACTGAAGGAGTCTCTTGGTGGAGTATCAGCTGGTATATATGCATATATATATAATATATTTGAGATAAAGTTGGTATACATATACACACATATAATATATTCAAGATATAAGCTTATATATATATATATATATATATATATATATATATATATATATATATATATATATATAATAAGCTGGTAGATAATTGGTTTTCTAAGCTCAAGGAGGTAGACAGAAGACCACACACAGTGGCAGTGGCCTAGAGAAGGTTCCATAGTGTCGTCTTCCTGTGGTTGTATCCTCTGTCACCTCAGTTAGTGGTAATCAGACTAACACACTGTAAGTAGAGAAAGTAACAGGACGGTTGACATGGAGTGTGAAGGGCAGACCCTGAGGTTTGAACCCCAGGGGGAATCATTGTACCAGTCCCCTGTGACATTTCCACAATGACACCTATTCACTGTATCAGGCACAGGCTGAACCCAAGCTGCTCTTTCTTCCATATGCTTTTGTATTAGACATCCCCCCTCCCCTCTGTGTGAAAAATCACACAGTTGCAAGTTATTTGTTCTTATATGTGTTTATTACACACCTAATATGTGTCATCTAATAAGTGCTGTGGGTACAAAACTCAGGCTGTGTCCTCAGGCCCCCAGCACAGCTTCCTGAGCTAATAGGAGGACACTCAGTATTTGTCAGGCAGGCCAGCAGGTCTGTAGTGATTGGGGTCCTTGCCACTGCAGTCATGTCTGTTGGCTTCCTGATCAGCCATGGAGTCCTTGTGTCCACTGCTGAAGAATGCCTGAATGCCCTCTTTTGCATCACTAGAAGAAACAGACACACAGGAGATCAGTCACCAAGCTCTATGGACACAGTCTACCCTCCCAGTTTCCTCATTGCATGGGATGGCTTTAGGAGGAACCAGAAATTGCCAGGAAGGGGGTGGAGGGCTGGAACCTTGATCTTGCCAGGCACAGTCCTGCTTAGGTCAAGCTGGTCACCCTATTGTGAATCACCAGATAGGCAGGACTGAGAATTACTCTGTCTGCATTTGGAGGCAGGCCTGCCCAGCATGAGCTGTGTACTGTCTCTGCCCATAACACAGGATCTACACTGAGCAGAGATGGAGGAAGTAACTGCATTAGCAAGAGGGGGTGGGGCACAAGCTGGCAAGACTTTCTCTAGGGCTCATTTGGTCTCCGAGGAGAGTCAACCCTGCAAACCAGGCCCAGTGTCCCAGCTATCTGTGTTACCTGATGACTTCAGCCGCCCAGGCTCCCCTGATACCCCTTTGGGCAGCATCATAGTTCCCCGAGCATGGAAGTATTTGTCTGAATTTTTCCAGCTGTCTTCCTTCCCCAAGCACCTGGATGGGAAAGACCACAGGAACATGACCCTAAAGACTCTGCCCATGTCTTAGTAATGTTGAAAAAGATGAAAAGCACTCATGGCTTGACCCTGTGATCATAGCAGCCTGAGATCATGATAGAGAAGAACACTGTCTGATTCTACATGGTCTGTCCAGTTTGAAGCTGAACTCATTAGGGACTACTCCTGTGTTGTGTTAGTATGACCATCACTGTGCACTCATGAGCTGCCTGTTCTTTCTCAAATGGAAATGTGGGATGGACAGACGGCAGATGTCATCACAGAACACAACTGCACAGTGTCAACCCTATTGGAATTCTGGGCCCCTTGTTTCTAGGGCTGATCTGACCACTATGTTTTCCAGCATCCCTGATGCCTTCAACAGATTTTTACAGCATAATCCCCTAGTGGGTCATCTAACATATCTGGACACTGTTACTAGTTTCCAGACACTGAAACTATCCACGGAGGCACCGTCACATTACCCTTGATCCAGAATGAGTGTTCAAGGACGAATTTGCATTTCTTAGGAACTCCCAGGTGTGAGGAAAGACAGGAAAGGGAGAGAAATGCTGCAGATGGAAAGACATCTGTCCTCATTCCTAGGCAATTCATCATGACAGAAGGCTGCAATCAGTGTGAGTGTCGCCTCTGGTTCTTTTGAACCAATTGTGAATTATGGTGGTTGCTTGAAGAGGCAGTAGAGCCACAGTCCTCAGTGGTGGCTCCAGATTCCATCCCTTAGGGAGCTACTGAAAGCCCCTAGGCCAAGCCATACCCAAGACCAATTCCTAAGACTCTAGGAGTAAGAGGACACAGGCTTTAGCAGTATTGAAGACTATGGGGGTGGGGGTGGGGAATGTCTCATACACCTAACAAACTCACAAGTGAGACAGTGAACTCGCACATCAACCAGGCAAGACTGGTCTCAGACATAGTCAGATTCAAACAACTGCTCTGCCACCTGCTGCATTCAAACCATTACAATCAGAACTCCCAGATGTGTATCTGTATGGCCCTCCACAAACACAAAAGGAAATCAATCGAATCCCAAGTCGGTGGTTCCCATTCTTTGAAAGGGTTGGCTGAACCGTGCAAGCCATACTTCAGGCATCAGCCTTAACTGGGTAAGCCTCACCAATGAATGAAAACCAACTGCTGACTCCCAGGACCAAGGAGCACAAAATGAGGCTGGTGAGAAGCATCATCCTGCTGAAATGAAAAGAGAGGCTCAAAGAGACATGCACAGATTTGCACCGCCCTCTCGAGCATCTGTTATCCAGGGAGAGGATGAGTGTCCAGTCCCAGTGCTGTTCACTAGAATTCCAGTGGGATACCCAGACGTCCTTGCAGCAGGACCTTCCTCAAAAACACAAGGACCAGTTCTGATCCCCTCAGCCCTGAACCAAGTCTGCTGAGAGGACACCAAGGCAGCTCTGATAGAGGAAGACAAACAGAGACCAGATCGCCACCCACTACTGAAACTTGCAGGTCACTAAGAGGCATTTCCCACCTGTGCCCTCAGCCCAGCACAAACGTCAAACCATATAAATATAGGAGACAAGTATTCTTTAAGAGGATAATACACTCTGAGAAAGGAGAAAGAGCAAAAAACGTGTAAGTCTCCAACAGGGCTCCGACTACTTTTCAAAGCAGTTTGGAGGGAATGGAAGGCCCAGAGTGAAGAAAAGAGAAAGGCTGAGAAAGGCTGGCTAGCAGGATGCACTTAGCTCTGATATATTCTTGTGGCCTCTTTAACAGAAAGTGTTGATGAACAAGATTTTGTTTTGAGAGATGACATTCAGCATGCAAATATGGACATGGAGCCTGGTATGTGGCTCAGTGGTATAGTCTTGCTTTCTATGCTTTGAGTCGTCAGTAGTTTCAAACCACACAAACAAACAAAACAAAAATACATACTTTAGGAATTTAAGGGAAGTTCAGCCTTCAGAGATGCTTAAACATAGTACAGAGAGTTCAAGTTTCACCATAGGGACTGGAATTTATGGGTCAGAGAATCACAGTCAACTCATTACTTCTGTCATGAGCACAACCTGTCCTGGGCGTGATGTTATTACACAGAAAGAAGAAACTTATCTATCTCAAAATCCATTTGGTCAAAGATCCTGTGAGGAGTCTACGGAGGCATAAGGGTGGGAGTCATTCAAGGACCAGCAGCAGCCCTCAGCCAGCATTCTCCCTACCCCAGCTCTCTACCTTAGAACTCCATGAATTAATTTTTCTGGTAACTGGTTCACCCTTGTAAAGATCCAGGATAGCTGGCTTATGGGAATCCTAAGATGGGTGCCTCAGGTTGGAAAAAAGCCCTGGATCACAGTCATCCAACTTCTGGCACACGTCGCACACACACACACACACACACACACACACACACACACACACACACACATACAAACCTTGACATTGTCCCTAACATACCCAGTCTTGCTTATCGATAAGAAAAGAACCTGTTACAAAACACCAGAGAGTGTGTCCAGGCAAGGCCTGGGTATGTTCTCTGGTGTTTTGTAACAGGGCCCTGATCTGAAAGTCTAGGCACTTGGACTTGAAAACAGCATGGTCTTGAGGGTGAAGGGCCATATTGGTTTGTAAGAACCTAGACTGGCTTTTGTTGTGCTCCATGTTGAAGCTCTGGGAAGACACTCGATTTCCTACAGTAAAAAAGACAGTGCCGTGCGGTAAAGGTGGGATGGAATGCGGCCACGATCCTACTGTGAGCCACAACCTAGGAAATCGTGCAGCAATGGATCCATGCTTCTCTTTCCCTGGGTGCTCACCGCCTCTCCAGTGATATAGTCACCTACACTCCTGTATTGCTTTGAGGCTGTTGTGGGGTGTCCACCAGAGAAGAGTAACTACACACAAGTTGAAGCCAATAAAACCTCACTATAAAACCAGGATTTGGGTGGGAGACATGCTTTAATCCTGCACATGGGAGGCAGATAAAGTGGATCTCTGTGAGTTTGAGACCAGCCTAGACATCACAGTGAGTTACAGAGCTATTTAGTGAGTCTCTGTCTTGATAGTGAGACACTGACTCATGGAAAACAAAATTTAGAGAAAAAAAAAGTCTTTATCAAATTGCCAGCAAGTACACTTGGTTTTTCAGGATCACCGTGTAGTCCCAAGCATTTCTCAGGGTGAGCTTTTGAGGAGAAAGACCATACACTTGGTTGACATACTTCAGTTAACCAGAACCATTAATATGAAGCAAGCTAAAGAGGCCAAGAGGCAAGGTTAGTACATTTAGAGCCATTCCCAGGACTATGGACTTTGGTCGACTAGGTCTTTGTATTCCTCTTGGCAGGTGCTGCTGGCAATGTGCTGAGCTTTATGGGTTTTTTTTTTTTTTTTTTTTTTCCGAGATAGGGTTTCTCTTTATAGCCCTGGCTGTCCGGGAGCTCACTTTGTAGACCAGGCTGGCCTCGAACTCAGAAATCCACCTGCCTCTGCCTCCCGAGTGCTGGGATTAAAGGCGTGCTCCACCACGCCCGGCTAAGTTTTATGTTTTGAATGGTATTTCTACCATCAGTTGTGCCAAAGTCTGTGGCCTGTTACAAAACAGGAACGTTTTGGTGTTGTGAGAGATGCAGGTTCTTAGTTACTTTCTGTTGCCATGACAAACACAATAAACAAGGACACTTACGGAAGAAAACTTTACTTTTGACTTCCAGTTCCAGAGGAATAATGGTATAGTGGGGAAGGCATAACAGCAAGTGGCTGTCGTGGCAGAGGGAACAGGAAGCTCAAAGACAGGCAGGAAGCAGAGAGTAAACAGGAGGTGGGAGGAGAATATAAACACTCACCCCCACCCTCAGTGACATACTTTCTCTTAAGGCTCCAACTCTCAAGGGATGACAACTGCCCCAAGGACACTCTCAATTAGGAACCAACTGGTCAACTACCACAGCCAGTAAGGGACATTTCTTATCCAAATTACCAGGATGGGAATTCATCCATGTTCCCCCAGGGACTGTAAAGAAAGAGTGACTATGGGGTGCATGGAACTGCTGCCAACACAACAGGAGAGTCTTCTACACTAACTGCTTTAACCAGTAGAAGAAGGCTTGCTGATGACTATAATCCAGGAATGCAGCCATCCTGTACCATTAGCACATGCTACATCCTGTATAGGGGGACTACTGGTTGATGTGAATGGGGGCATAACAGTGGGGCCTGAGCCGTGATCGCCTTGGAGATGTTGCAGGAGATACACAGTGTGATCCTGGTCCAGCGGGGTCGCCAAGGGCTTGTGTGCTCTATGCACGTTGACATCCCTGGGTAGCTTCCTGTTCAACTCTAACCAGTCCTTTACCTTGTAAGTCACCAGCTCACACTGTCCGGATTCTGTCCTAGGTTCTCTATGACAAAGACCAGAAGACTGAAAATCTCTTTTACATCAAGGTCACAGGTAAATCTAGGCTTTACCTAGGGTTTCATAGCAAGGAAATGCAAAAGCCTGCTTGGTTGTTCTTTGAAGGGGTTCAGCACCACCATGTTTTTACTGCACAGGACTTGCCCAATCAAAACCATCACATACAAGGGACTCTACTTATTTTCTAATACTGAGCAGACATACACGAGTCAAATACACCCTTAGATGCTTTGACATGGTGTTTCCTCACAGCAGCAACACTCCTAAGTCAAGAGGAAAGCCCTCCTCAGTATTTCTTAGGATGGAGAAGGTGAGTGGCCTTGGGATTGTGTGTTGTAGAGGAAGGAGCAGGACCACACTGACAGCTGCAGCACACCCACGTATGAGGTGGCCCATGGGTGTGTCCCTGGAGGCAGCACCACTGAGAACTAAGACTGGGGCACAGGAACTGGTCAGTGCACACGATTGACAGGGAGTGAGGTCCTGGACACAGAAAGGCCCACAAATAACAACAAACACACACAGTCACAGGGCCCGAGAAAGGGGCTAGAGCGACTCATGTCAGAGTCTAGAAGAGTGGTGTCTGCCCCGAGTGTTCCCCAAAGCATCGTCAATGACAGATATGCAGGCTCAGATCCACTTCCAAGTTTCTGTTTATTACCCTCTCCTCCTCAAGCAGTTACTACTGCAAGAGTAACTCAGTTCTGAAACCCTTGTGGGATACACACATGAGAGATATACAATGTTTCCCCAGAGAGCATCTTCAGTGTTCCTAGGTAGGAAGAAGCCCAGACCCCACCCTCAGGCCCCCAGCACAACCTACTGAGCTAATAGGAGGACGCTCAGTATTTGTCAGGCAGTCCAGGAGGTCTGTAGTAATTGGGGTCTTTGCCACTGCGGCCATGTCTGTTGGCTTCCTGGTCAGCAATGGTGTCCTCATGTCCTCTGCCGAAGAATTCCTGAAAGGCCTCTCTTCCATCACTAGGAGAAGCAGACACACAGGAGATCAGTCAGTCACCAAGCTGTGTGGACACAATCTATCCTCCAGTTCTCCCCTTTGCATGGGCTGGCTCAGGAGGAACCAGATAGTGCCAGGAAATAGAAGCTGAGACACTGGGCAGCCCAGGCTGGTCCTCTCACACTAGATAAACAAAGCCAGAAACACAGGGCTGAGCTGAGAGTCCCTCCCTGTCTACATTTGGGAGCAGGCTCACAGAGCATGGCTGTGTGCTGGCTCTGCACACAGCCCAGGGCATACATTGGGCTTTGATGGACACACTAGCCTTGCGAGCAAGAGGAGGAGGGACGTTAGAGTGGCAGAATCTTCTCCAGAGTTCACCTGCCACTGCTTTCCCCAGAAGAGTCGAGCCCTGCTACCCAGCCTTCTGAGTTACCTGATTTTCTCAGCAGCCCAGACTCCCCCGGGACCCCTTTGAGCAGCATCATAGTTCCCCCGAGCATGGAAGTATTTGTCTGAGTTTTTCCAGTTAGCTTCCTTCATGTCAGTGTAGGCTCGCCACATGTCCCCAGCCCCTGCATGGGAAAGACCACAGGAACTTGACCCAAAAGACTCTGCCCATGCCTTTGAGAGGACAGAGACATTGAAACTACTCCTGGCCTGAGTCTGTGCTCAGAGCAGCCTGAGAGGATGAACTGGAAGATCATGGCCTGGTCCCCTCTGGCTTCTCAGAGTAAACCAGGAGAGCCCTTAGGACATCTTCTATGGTCTGTGTTTGTTTTTCTGCCCACAGTGCTGCTGTGAGCTGCCGCTCACCCGGGTGGGAAGCACTCCACAGAGGCAGGGCAATGACATCACAGATCAGGGCCTGCCAGCTGCAGCCCTGGAAGCTGTTTACCACAGGCTAACCACTTCCATGCTTTCCAGCTCCTACCACAGACCCCACAGCACATTTCCCTAGTAGAGCCACCTAATGTCCTACAGCCATTGACAATGCCCCCAGGGAACACACTGCCTGTAGCCAAGGGACAGTGCTGTGGATGTAGCTCCCCTAATCTAGGAAGTTCCATCATGAGGTGACAAAAGGCAGAGGAGGGCTGCATACAGAGAGCATCTGCTCTGATGCGAGAATCTATCCTGACAGAGAACATGCGCACCACCGTGACCTGCTGACTGCCCTTTGAGTAGAATGCATGGGTCTTGTGCTGTCTTGCAGAAAGAAACTTAGGAGAAATGATCTCAGCTGTGGGTGCAAGTTCTGACCTCCCAAGGAAACACTGAGCGTCTCCATGCCAGGCCACATGCAAAGCCAGTCCTGAGACTCTAGGTGCAGGGAAGCCTGTCTGGACCTCTGAGCTATCACAGCTCTTTAGGTGATGCCAGCAGTAGCTCATGTTCTTCATAAATGCACTGAGGAATTGTCAGGCCGACTTTCAGTCAGATCAGATTGGCCTCAAGCATTCTGGGTCATAATCCTGTCTGCCTCCTGCTGTATGCAGTGCTTAGCAGGAAGTCTTGCAGGAACCCCTGGTCCTTCCAGCAAGCAGAGCAGTGAGTCCAACCCCCCTGAATGCTCAGGACACCCCTAGAGGTGGGGGCCTTCTCAGCTTACCTTGGAAAGCCTCGTGAACAAATGAAAAAAACCCTCCATGGCAGACTCCCAGGAGCAGGGAGCAGAAGACCAGGCTGGTGAGTAGCTTCATCCTGCTGGGGTGAGAGGAGAGGCTGGAGGAGACCCTCACAGACTGGTGCCTCCCCCTTGGCCTCTCATCCACACAGGCCCTGCTCATTTCTCCTTACTGCTATTCATGTGTGTCCTAGCAGTGCCTCCTGAGACCTCTCAGCAGGACCTCCCCCCATCAGAGCCACAAGGCTGCTCAGTTCTCATCCATCCATCCTGCCTGCTCAACTACCTCTGTCTAAGAAGGCAGGCAGGCAGTAGAGAGGGGTCTGGAGGGCAGGGACCACCCAGGTCGCCACTTCCTCCAGGAGCCCCTGATTCAGTAGGAAGCATTTCCCATGTGTCTCCTCAGCCTGGCACAAACCCCACAAGTGAGCAGAAGCCAGGAGGTTCCACTGAGAGGAAACACAGCAATCAATCAGTTTCTGTGCCCGGATCTGCCTCTCACCTGGTGTCTCCTGGGCAGATCTGGTGATCTATGGGTGTAGGTGAGAGGAGGCAGGCATTTATGCTGAGCCTCCCTGCTCAGGTGAGGGCAAGGACAGCCTGGCACCACCCTTGGGAAAACTCCAGACAAGTCATTTCTTGTAAAGACTGTGACAGAAATCTTCCCGGTGTCCTGTGAGCTCTTCATCCACAGGTCATTCTCCCTCATTGTGCAATGGGAGCACAGGAGACAGTTTTCTGTGCTGTAGCAGTCTTCTGGGGCATAGTAGCCTGGGGTCAATACTGAGGGAAGATAGAAGATGCCAAGAGGAAGACAGTGTGTGTGTGTCGCTCTCTCTCCTTCTGTCTGTCTCTGTTCTCCCCCTGCCCCCCATTTTACCTTCTTTCATTTCTTATGACAGGATTTCTCTATGTAGCCCTGGCTGTCCTGGAACTCACTCTGTAGACCAGGCTGTCCTCAAACTCAGAGAATCTGCCTGCCTCAGTCCCCCCAGTCTCTGATTAAAGGCATGCATCACCATTCTCTGACTGATATTAAATTTCTTTGAATGCATGTCTAAACTAGATTTGTAAAACTGACCAGCCAGATCCACCAGACAGTCTGTGTTTTTGAAGAGGCTTCTACTAGCATTTTACTAGCATAAGTTCTCAGCTCTTGGGGAAGGCACCTCTACCCCACCTGCTTGTTAATGTGACAAGGAGATGAATTAAACTGGCCCCACAGGGAACTCTACTTCTTCCTTAGCACAATCCTAGAATCATGAAATTAGTACCAAGGCTTATGGGCGTAAGAAACTCCCACACAAGCAGAGGCAAGGAAGGAGGCACTGTGTCTCCAAGGAACAGCACCCAGGGGAAGGCTGGGCCAGGCAGGTGAAAGCTGAGGGTAGCTCTCGGATGATGGCTGGTGTCACACCAGTCTCTATGTATAGGGATACACACAGATGCCATCCAGAAAACAATCTGTCCTGTGCTTCTTAACCAGAAACATTCTAGGGAGAGGATTCTCCATACCCCAGCCAGTCTAGACAAGATGACGTCATTACCAACTGAAGACTGATGGAGGAGGCAGGCTGATTCTCTGCCTGAAACTAGCTTCTTGTTCTTCCTCCCTTTGCTGGGCTCTGTGCATCCCAGCAGACAAGCTCATTCAGTCTCCTCCTTCTGCCATTCACACCCCTGTCGTCTTGCTCTTCTCTCTTGGTATGAATGAGAAGAAGACTTTCAAACTCCCCAGGGTATATAGCTTTGAAGGAGATGAGAGGGGTATCAAGAGTGTATTTCACTTTATAGGTGTCTTTTGTTTGTTTGTTTGTTTTTGCTTTTGTTTGTTTTCGAGACAGGGTTTCTCTGTGTAGCCCTAGCTGTCCTGGAACTTACTTTGTAGACCAGGCCAGTCTCAAACTCAGAAATCCGCCTGTCTCTGCCTCCCCAGTGCTGGGAGTAAAGGCGTGTGCCACCACGCCCGGTGTCTTTTTTTTTTAAGAATTTTTTTTTTAAGTATATGAGTATGCTGGAGTTGTACAGATGATGGTGAGCCTTCATGCGGTTGTTGGGAATTGAATTTTAGGATCTCTGCTCACTCTGGTCAACCCCGCTCACTCCGGTCGGCCCTGATCACTCAGTCCCTGCTTGCTCCGGCCCAAAGATTTATTTATTATTATATCTAAGTACACTGTAGCTGTCTTCAGATGCACCAGAAGAGGGCATCAGATCTCATTACGGATGGTTGTGAGCCATCATATGTTTGCTGGGATCATGGCTTTTGGAAGAGCAGTCAGTGCTCTGACCTGCTGAGCCATCTCGCCAGCCCTACAGGTGTCTTTTTTTTTTGGTTTGGTTTGGTTTTTTTTTTTTTTTTTGGTTTTTTTTGAGACAGGGTTTCTCTGTGTAGCCCTGGCTGTCCTGGAACTCACGCTGTAGACCAGGCCGGCCCCGAACTCAGAACCCCATTTGCCTCTGCCTCCCAAGTGCTGGAATTAAAGGTGTGTGCTACTACTGCCCTGCTACAGGTCTGCTACAGGTATCTTATAGGCACACATACATTAGCAAACAAATGAGGGCAGTTATGGCCAATGTGACCTGGCTAGCAAATTATGAATCTGACCGGTCTCCCTTATTTTTTAGATGTTAAAGTTTCAGAAAAGAAAAACAAAGCACCAAAGCTTGCTGCAGTCTAGTTACCTTCTGAGACTTTGGTTTAGCTAATGCTTCCAAGGAGTTTTAACATTGTAACTTCACAGTGACAGCAGAGGTTAGGGCTACACTATCTCCATGTGACTGATGTGTGGTGCCTGCCATATCACCTGGGATAACATGTCTGCTCTAGTGGGACTTGCAGAGGTGTCCACTAGGCGGACACATCCCCTGTACCAAAGGTCCAGCCTCGTAGTGCTTACATTGCCGGGGCCAGTAAATAAACAAATAGCATAAATCGCTATTTATGGACCCTCAGAGCCTGAATCTAATCCAGCCCTGGAGCATGTTTGGAAGAATTTTTTTGTGATAGCAACTATTTGAGCACCAATTATTTTCACTATTAATAAGAAAATAAGAAAATAGTGGTCTTCAGCTGTAGAGATGGCCCGGCAGCGGGGAGCATGTACTGCCTTTTCATGGGACCTGTGTTTGCTTCCCATCACCCACCACAGACATCCCACAACTGCCCCTAACTCAGTTTCAAAGGACAGAAATACTCTATGGGCCTCTACATGTATATAATGCAGACAAATTCACACGGACACACGTATGTACACATAAGTAACTGTAAGAAACATATACAACTATAAAAAAAATAATCCTAGTTTTGTTAAGCTTTATAAATATTTTCACATCCTCTTGAAAACATTCAGCAACCCATCGATGATTTTTATTCAATAAAATGATATAACTGTGCATAGTGTCTGGGGAAACTCCCAGCAGGTCACTTCTTGTAAAGATTGCAGAAATCTTCCCGGTGCCCAGTGAGCTCTTCATCCTCGGGCCACTTCCACTAATTGTGCAATGGGAACACATGAGACAGTTTTGTCAGCCTTGGCAGTCTCTTGGGTTGGCTAGATACTTGCTGCTTGGTGGCAGTGTGTGGTGGCTGTGGTGATGCAAGAAAGGGGCATCCACTAACTTACAAGCTGTTCTTAGGACATTGTCCCCAGCTAGCTCTGCAAGCACAGCACTTTAGTAGATGGACTAACGTGGTTCAGATGTGTGGAGGGGCCTTTAGATTTCCTCAGCTCAATCCTGGATACATAAAAGTGGTAATGTAGCCCATATGTTTACAGGGTAGGCTCGATAAGGACGATAGATACATATACATCTACTGTGTTACCTGGTTCTAGGACCCACTTCAGTATAGGAACAAGACTAAACAGAAATTGGGCCGCATCCCATTGCACACTTCCTTAGCTCTCATCTCCTCTACTCCGAGACACGGAGTGCTTTCCACAGCAACCACGTAGGTGGGAGCTGGAGTCATTTGAGGTCTTAGGGCCAAGGCGGTGCTTCGCCTCAAGGCTATGCAGTTTCCAAGTCCAGACATCTGGATTTTAGGGTCTATAATGGAAACTCAGTCGGGGTCATGGCCTCTCCTGGGAAGAGTCTCCAGAATTTTGTAACAGGACTTTCTCTTAGAGATCAGTGTGTTGTGGCGACATGGGACAATGTCCAGGCTTCTGCTGCCAGATGTTGGGATTGTTGTGATCCATGGCTTTCTCCCAAACCAAATCATCCGCCCCGGAGTTTCCATAAACCTTTCTCAAGGGGTGTGAGCTACCAGAAAGATCATGGTGTGTCCTGGGTGCTGGCCTTTGAGAACCCACCTAGCCCTCTCCAGCCTCTCCCTCAGGCTGGAGGCTGGAGGAAGATTATTTTTGTACTTGAGTAACTGCGTCAACCTTAGGAGTAATAACTTGGCTATGACTCTATTTATTTATTCACAAAGAAAGTGCCCTTCTCCTGGAGAATTCGCAAGTTGAGTGTGCAGTAGAGATCTTGAAAGTGGGACCTGGCTTAGGAAGCCCTCTCAATTCACATTTGCACGCTGTCTGACAACTTCTGAAACTTCTCAGTTCTAAACATCTCTCCTTTAGATATGTAAACACCCCTGTCAGATATATAGCTCTGCACCATACACACTAACATGGCTTTGTCTGCCTTGTACCGTCTCTAGCCTCCAGTGCATGGTAGACTGAACATTCCTTGGAGATCAGAAGGCATCAGACGGTTTCATCTCACGTCCAATGGCTCCCAGAGTGTCTCCCAGCATTCCTAGCAGCCCACACTCATAGCCAGGCTGCTACCTCTGTTGAGTGTGCTGAAGCCCCACTTTGCTTATCTCCCTGTCCTCTCATCCTGGCCATGCTTTCCTGCACAGCACTCATTTATTTCAGGGTCACGCTCACCTACATCTTACTGTTACTGTATCACCAGTGCTGGAGACTCTGTGTGATGTTCTTCTTCATCTCTATTGATTTCTTCTATGTGGAAAAAAAAAAAATCAAAGCAGTCTTTCCCTCGGGCTTTGGGCTCCTCTTCTGACAGAGTGCAAACAGTCTTTTTGAATTGACCTATTTTGATTCCCTGGCAGACTCTTTATCAGCTCCTTTCCCATCACACCAATGTTCTCTTTAGAGGCAACTTATAAACCACATTTTCAAATTCAGACCTTCCTGGAGGCCACCAAACATGCCAACCTAGGGCCTTCTAGTTCTGGCCCAAGAATCTATATTCGGATACACTTACCATATACTTCTGATGTTGAACATCTGTTCAGTAGAATATAGAGACCAACACATCTCTGATTGCAATTTATAGACAAAACCCTCTACTGCTCCCCAGCCTTCAGTGAAAAGCAGAAAAATTCCTTCCAACATATATGCTGCAAATGACCCTAGCAATGTTAGTTGCTAGCAATGTTAGCACTTCTGAAACTTCCAACACCTGGATGCCTTATGGGCCTCTGCTCAGAGCCTTGATACAAAAATACACAGGGAAGCATCTTCCAGAGGGAAGAAGCCACTAAGCCAAGGGCCCCTGGGTAAGGTGTGCCTAATGACGGGGTTTCAGAACACACAAGAAGTCAGTGTGGCTGGAGCTAGAAGGATGAGTGGAGTGAACTAGGAGTGGAGAGAGACAGTGCGGGGAGCAATTTGAGCGGCCTCTGAAGCCAGCATGAAGGCTTGGGTACTGCTTGCGAGTGAAGCCACCTCCTCATCCAGACCTTGGTACACAGTGTCACCCCTGCCTCAGGTCTCCACAGGACCTGACACACAGTGTCTCCCCTGTCTGAGGTCTCCACAGTTGGCTGTTACTCCTCCTTGGAAGGACTGGTTGAGAGCAAAGGAGGAAACTCAAAAAGCCACTGAGGAATTCTAAAGATCTTGAGGATGGTGTCTGTGAGCAGGCAGAAACAGGGCAGAGGTAGACACATTTGCTTTCTGCATCCCCTTCTTGAAATTATTACAATTGTAACATTTATGGAGGACCACATGACTTATCGTAATCCATGGCCACTGTGCCTTTTCATCAGGATAAGTATGCTAACCTCTTCTAATGTTTATCATGTCTTCTGTGATTAAAAAAACAAAACAAAAAAACAAAAAAAAACACATTCAAATTCCTTCCTGCTAGCCTCTGAGAAGTACTCAGTGTATTATTGCGGCATCTGTGAATCCTCCGGGGACACCCCAGCAGAGGAAGCAAGCTTTTTTTTTCCACTTCTTGCTTAGCTGTAGCTGCTTGTATTCTAATGCTAATTGGCCCCAAAACTGTTTTCAGGAGAGCGTCTTCATGTAGCTTCTGGGAACCTGCCCCCAGTTAACTCTGATTGGTAAATAAAGATGGCAGCAGCCAAGAGCTGGGGAGGAGATTGAGAGGTGGGATTCAGGGTTCCCAGGCTTGGGACCCAAGAAGTGAGGCTGCCGAGCCTTTGGAGTGAGTGTGTGCAGCAGAGGAGAGAAGACAATGGCCATGGAAGGGTACAAACCTGCAGGAGGTAGAACCAGAGCCGCCATGTAAAGGGGCCAAGAGAACGAGGCCCAGCGGGCCGCTCAATTGGGTCAAGAGCAGCCAAGATGGAACACAGAAATGAGTTTAGTAACTCCGAGTTATCGGTGGGAGGTAGATTCTAACAACATGGAGGTTAGGCAGTGGCCCTGCTATTGTGCTGTTTAAGATATACTAAAATATAGTCTCTGTGTGTGTGTCTTTCATTCAGGAGCATAAAGCACTGAGGCAGGTATTAGCTCCGTGCCGGGATCCACTAAAATATAACACAACACTTAGTACCTGTTGACCCTCCTTTCCTCAGCCTCCAGTAACCACACATCTACTCCCTACTTCCATGGCATTGGTGTCTCTACATTCTGCACATGAGATCTCTTGGTAGCTGTCTTTGTAAGTCTGGCTTGATCTCACAAGCATGTTCTGTCTATTTCTGGTGAGGAGATATTCCACTGGCTGTATACAAACCATTTTTCTTTATTCATTCACTCATCAGTTAGGGGCACTTGAGATGATCCCACTTATTATTTTATTTTGGTTTTTCGAGACAGGGTTTCTCTGTGTAGTCCTGGCTGTCCTGGAACTCACTTTGTAGACCAGGCTGGCCTCGAACTCAGAAATCCGCCTGCCTCTGCCTCCAAAGTTCTGGGATTAAAGCGTGCGCCACCACCGTCCGGCCCCCACTGATTTTTTTTTTAAATAATAAATTTAACTATTTTAAATAGATCAGAACCTTCTCGTATGAACACTGCCCAGTCTCTCATCTATTTGGCCAACACTAGACTTCTAGTTCTGCGGCCTCTCCATCCTTCTGAGCGAGCTGGAAACTCCCAGGCACTCCATTCCCTTCTCCTTCACTCTGGTCTCATTTGACCATTAGGAATGACTGGATATGTGACAGAAGTGGGGTACTGTGTTAGGTGATCCACACAGATAATTTGCCAAAAGTCTGCCTGGTTACTGTGTATGCCCCATAGCTGCACTCACCAGTGTAAAGAGGTCCTCTACAAGAGGACTCACAAATGCCAACAGGAGAAGCCACTGGTCCACAAGAGGACAGCATTCTCGGTTTCCTTCCGGCTCTCTAGCTCCTGTCTCACAGGGCTTTTTCCTTGTCTTTTTCCTCTCCTCTAAAAGCAAAACCTAGTCCTGCTGTACTGAGTTAACCACATACCCAGTAGTGCAGGGCTCCCCGTGCTCCCAGCTTGGCTGTTCATGCTGTGGCTCCTCTTTAGGTACCAACCATTGCTAGCATCCCTCTAGATCCCACGGTCCTCACTCACCCTTAATGGATCCCCTTGACCACTGCATGACTTTACTAATTCAAGAGTTTACCCAGCAGCCATGCCCAGTTCCCCTGTCTTTAATCCTCAGTGTAACTGCTGAAAGACATCAGAAAAAGAATATTCCAGTGCCTAGTCGCACAGTAAAATCATGACATTAAACTGCCCCACAGACCTACCAGGGTCCTGCGGCTCATTCATCTCACATCCTGGATCTTTTAGCTTCTCTTCCTTTCTTTCCTGACACACCAACACCCTTTGTCTTCCTCTCAGCACAGTCTTGCTTTCTATTTCAGGGGGAAAAGGAAGCCATCAAAAACACACTTACAAAGGTTCCCACCACCACAGGCACCAGCCAGCCGGTATTTCTTCGCAGACTCTGCCCACACCAATCCTTCAGGCCTACCCTCCCCTTCTTTGTGTTTGGTTCACATAGACAGAGGTGACCCGGTATTTCAGAATGTTATCGACACGAAACATTACAGTCTGTTGGACACACAGCATGATGTCACATCATAAAGAAAGGCACCACACACCAATGACCCACATGTCCCTGTTCTGAGAATTGAATCACCTCCAGCTTTGGAGCCTGGTACACAGGCACCTCTGTGTGAAAAACAGTGAATAGTCACTTGGCTCCTTCAGTTTGAACAGTAATAAACTCTACATATGCATTTTCCCTTGGCCATCTCTGCAATGTATATACCTTGGGTTATATTAAAAATGTTTAAACTCAGACAGGCATGGTGGCTCACACCTCTAATCCCAGCATTAGGGTGGCAAAAGCAGGAATATTTCTGTGAGTTTGAGGGCAGCCAGGTCTATAAAGAGAATTCTAGAAATGTCAGAACTGTTACACAAAGAAACTGTCTCAAAAAAAAACCCCTTAATTAATTAATAATTAGTAAATTAATTAAATGTTAGTTTTATACTCATGTTTAATATTTTTTAATAATTGTAAGGTTGATTTAGCCCTCCCCTCTCCATATTAGTGTGGATTGTGAACAAAATATACACTAATGAGCTCAGTGCTCAGTAATAAGGTAGTTGGTGTTTTAGTCATTTTATTGTATAAAATCCAAAACTCAGGTCCCTTGAAAGGGTAGCACAGAGACAGAAAGAGGGAGGGAGAGATAGACAGACAGAAAGAAGCAAATGTTTAAAGTATCAGTCCTAAACAAACAAACAAACAAACAAAAAACAAAAAATGAAACAAAACAAAACCAGGGACAGCCTGAGCATTGATTAAAAAGTCGAGTGTTCTCTGCAGGAACAGTTCTGACTGCTTTCCTAGGAGCCCCTATCCCCTCCCAGGACACACACTGCCTTCCTCTTGGCACCCTCTCTCCCCTCACTGTTGACCCCAGGCTACTACACCCCAGAAGATTGCCACCGCACAGAAAATTGTCTCCTGTGCTCCCATTGCACAATGAGGGAAAATGACCTGTGGATAAAGAGCTCACAGGACACCGGGAAGATTTCTGTCACAGTCTTTACAAGAAATGACTTGTCTGGAGTATTACCAAGGGTGGTGCCAGGCTGTCCTTGCCCCTCACCTGAGCAGGGAGGCTCAGCATAAATGCCTGCCTCCTCTCACCTACACCCATAGACCACCAGATCTGCCCAGGAGACACCAGGTGAGAGGCAGATCCGGGCACAGAAACTGATTGATTGCTGTGTTTCCTCTCAGTGGAACCTCCTGGCTTCTGCTCACTTGTGGGGTTTGTGCCAGGCTGAGGGGACACATGGGAAATGCTTCCTACTGAATCAGGGGCTCCTGGAGGAAGTGGCGACCTGGGTGGTCCCTGCCCTCCAGACCCCTCTCTACTGCCTGCATGCCTTCTTAGACAGAGGTAGTTGAGCAGGCAGGATGGATGGATGAGAA
The DNA here is from genome assembly GCF_000001635.26 of Mus musculus. NCBI lineage: Eukaryota > Metazoa > Chordata > Mammalia > Rodentia > Muridae > Mus > Mus musculus. The sequence goes on from NC_000073.6 coordinate 46,752,113, forward strand.
CTGAGCAGCCTTGTGGCTCTGATGGGGGGAGGTCCTGCTGAGAGGTCTCAGGAGGCACTGCTAGGACACACATGAACAGCAGTAAGGAGAAATGAGCAGGGCCTGTGTGGATGAGAGGCCAAGGGGGAGGCACCAGTCTGTGAGGGTCTCCTCCAGCCTCTCCTCTCACCCCAGCAGGATGAAGCTACTCACCAGCCTGGTCTTCTGCTCCCTGCTCCTGGGAGTCTGCCATGGAGGGTTTTTTTCATTTATTGGGGAGGCTTTCCAAGGTAAGCTGAGAAGGCCCCCACCTCTAGGGGTGTCCTGAGCATTCAGGGGGGTTGGACTCACTGCTCTGCTTGCTGGAAGGACCAGGGGTTCCTGCAAGACTTCCTGCTATGCACTGCATACAGCAGGAGGCAGACAGGATTATGACCCAGAATGCTGGAGGCCAATCCTGTCTGACTGAAAGTCGGCCTGACAATTCCTCAGTGCATTTATGAAGAACATGAGCTACTGCTGGCATCACCTAAAGAGCTGTGATAGCTCAGAGGTCCAGACAGTCCTCCCTGCACCTAGAGTCTCAGGACTGGCTTTGCATGTGGCCTGGCATGGAGACGCTCAGTGTTTCCTCGGGAGGTCAGAACTTGCACCCACAGCTGAGATCATTGCTCCTAAGTTTCTTTCTGCAAGACAGCACAGGACCCATGCATTCTACTCAAAGGGCAGTCAGCAGGTCATGGTGGTGCGCATGTTCTCTGTCAGGATAGATTCTCGCATCAGAGCAGATGCTCTCTGTATGCAGCCCTCCTCTGCCTTTTGTCACCTCATGATGGAACTTCCTAGATCAGGGGAGCTACATCCACAGCACTGTCCCTTGGCTACAGGCAGTGTGTTCCCTGGGGGCATTGTCAATGGCTATAGGACTTTAGGTGGCTCTACTAGGAAAATGTGCTGTGGGGTCTGTGGTAGGAGCTGGGAAGCTCAGAAGTGGTTACCCTGTGGTTAACATCTCCCAGGGCTGCAGCTGGCAGGCCCTGAACTGTGATGCCATTGCCCTGCCTGTGTGGAGTGCTTCCCACCCGGGTGAGCGCCAGCTCACAGCAGCACTGTGGGCAGAAAAACAAACACAGATCATAGAAGATGCCCTAAGGGCTCTCCTGAGTTACTCTGAGAAGCCAGAGGGGACCAGGCCATGATCTTCCAGTTCAAGCTCTCAGGCTGCTCTGAGCAAGACTCAGGCCAGGAGTACTTTCAATGCCTCTGTCCTCTCAAAGGCATGGGCAGAGTCTTTTGGGTCATGTTCCTGTGGTCTTTCCCATGCAGGGGCTGGAGACATGTGGCGAGCCTACACTGACATGAAGGAAGCTGGCTGGAAAGATGGAGACAAATACTTCCATGCTCGGGGGAACTATGATGCTGCCCAAAGGGGTCCCGGGGGAGTCTGGGCTGCTGAGAAAATCAGGTAACTCAGAAGGCTGGGTAGCAGGGCTCGACTCTTCTGGGGAAAGCAGTGGCAGGTGAACTCTGGAGAAGATCCTGCCACTCTAACGTCCCTCCTCCTCTTGCTCGCAAGGCTAGTGTGCCCATCAAAGCCCAGTGTATGCCCTGGGCTGTGTGCAGAGCCAGCACACAGCCATGCTCTGTGAGCCTGCTCCCAAATGTAGACAGGGGAGGGACTCTCAGCTCAGCCCTGTGTTTCTGTCTTTGTTTATCTAGTGTGAGAGGACCAGCCTGGGCTGCCCAGTGTCTCAGCTTCTATTTCCTGGCACTATCTGGTTCCTCCTGAGCCAGCCCATGCAAAGGGGAGAACTGGAGGATAGATTGTGTCCACACAGCTTGGTGACTGACTGATCTCCTGTGTGTCTGCTTCTCCTAGTGATGCAAGAGAGAGCTTTCAGGAATTCTTCGGCAGAGGACACGAGGACACCATGGCTGACCAGGAAGCCAACAGACATGGCCGCAGTGGCAAAGACCCCAATTACTACAGACCTCCTGGACTGCCTGCCAAATACTGAGAGTCCTCCTATTAGTTCAGAAGGCTGTGTTGGGGTCCTGAGGGTGGGGTCTGGGCTTCCTATCTAGGAACACTGAAGATGCTCTCTGGGGCAACATAGTATACCTCTCATGTGTGTATCCCACAAGGGTTTCAGAATGGAGTTACTCGAGCAGTAGTAACTGCTTGAGGAGGAGAGGGTAATAAACAGGAACTTGGAAGTGGATCTGAGCCTGCGTATCTGTCATTGACGACGCTTTGGGGAACACTCGGGGCAGACACCACTCTTCTAGACTCTGACATGAGTCGCTCTAGCCCCTTTCTCGGGCCCTGTGACTGTGCGTGTTTGTTGTTATTTTTGGGCCTTTCTGTGTCCAGGCCCTCACTCCCTGTCAATCGTGTGCACTGACCAGTTCCTGTGCCCCAGCCTTAGTTCTCAGTGGTGCTGCCTCCAGGGACCAGGGACACACCCATGGGCCACCTCATACGTGGGTGTGCTGCAGCTGTCAGGGTGGTCCTGCTCCTTCCTCTACAACACACAATCCCAAGGCCACTCACCTTCTCCATCCTAAGAAATACTGAGGAGGGCTTTCCTCTTGACTTAGGAGTGTTGCTGCTGTGAGGAAACACCATGTCAAAGCATCTTGGAGAGCAAAGCGTTTATTTGACTCGTACAGGTGGTCTCAGTGTTGGGGAAAGTTAGGGCGGGACCTCACAGGTCAAGAAGCTGCAGGCTGAAGCTGATGCAGAGGTCCTAGAAGAGTGCTGCTCACTGGCTTTCTCTTCGTGGCCTACTCAGCCTGCTTTGTAATAGAACCCAGGACCATCAGCCCAGGGGTGATACCACCCACCATTGGTTGGGGCTTCCCCCAATAATCAATATTGAAGGAAATGGAGATGATGCACCTATCCCTGCATTACTTGATGTTCCAGGATGGGGGGATACTGAAGAGGGCGCTCCACCCTCTCAGACGAGAAAGGGAGGGAGGATTGGGATAGGAGACTGTGTTGTGGGGGACCAGAAGAAGGGGCAGTGATCGGGATGCAAAGTGAATAAATAAATTAATCAGTAAGAAAAGAGGGAAACCATGCCTTACGGCCTGGCTACATCAGGGTCTTACAGAGGAAGTTTCTTAGTTGAGGTCCCCTCTCACTCAATGATCTTATCTTGAGTCAAGTTGACACAATACCAGCAAGCACTGGTCTGTTTGACTTGCACTGAGTCCAGAGAAATATCCCAGAGCAAATCGTGATAGGAGATAAAGACAACAGCTCAGAATCCCAAATTCGCATGTGCCGCCACACCAGGTGCTTTTTAAATGTTTTTTCAAGTGTATGCATTCTGAGAGTATATTGTGCTGGCTCGTATGTGTACACATTCTGAGGGTATATTTTGCTTGCTCGTTTTATGTGGATTTGACACAAGCTAGTCATCAGAAAGGATGGAGCCTTGACTGAGAACTTGCCTCCTTAAGATCTGGGTTTAGAGCATTTTCTTTTCTTTTTTTTCCTCCCGGAGCTGAGGACTGAACCCAGGGCGCCTTGTACTTCCTTGTAGTCAGTGGTAGGCAAGTGGCCTATCATGGAGTTAAGTCCCCAACCCCTGAAAGCATTTTCTGAGTTCATGATGTATGGCAGTGATTGAGGAGTGTCGGGAAGGCGACTGCGGGTGGTGCCAACCCTAGGCTGGTGGTCCCAGGTTCTATAAGAAAGCCTGTTGAGCAAGCAGTGAGGAGTAAGAGAGTAGACAGTAGCCCTCCATGGCCTCTGCATCTGCCTCTGCCTCCAGGTTCCCACCCTGTTTGAGATCCTGTCCTGAGACAGGACAGGCCCTGACTGCCGTCCGGGAAAGATGTGGTGTGAAAGTGTAAGTCAAACAACCCCTTTCCTCCCCAGCTTGCTTTTGTCGTGGTGTTTCATCACAGCAACAGTAGCCCTAGCGTGTGGAGATTCCTATTGGTGCGTGTGTCGAGTAGGAGACTCTATTGTGCCACTCTGCTTCTCACTCACTGTAATAAACACTAGGTCGTGGGGAAAGGGTCACTAGGATTATAAGTCTTCAAAGGAAGCTCGTGGCAGCCACTGAAACAGAGAGCACAGAGGAACATGTTTCCTAGCTCTCGCTTGTGTACAGTTGACAGAGCCAGCCAGCATGGCTATCTTATGTGACTCAGCATGGTCTCTCTCACAGTGCAGCATGCCTCCTGCTAGCTCTGCCCTTGCTCCTGGGCACTGGGACTACAGGCAGCTACCACACCTGCCCAGCTTTTCTGTGGGCTCTGGGGATCCTAACTCCATGCTGCTCAGACAAGCACTACCCACTGAGAAATCTTCCCCTGAAATGCACTGACTTTAATATTTCTCATATGTATAAAATCTTCGAAGGCTGGATTCTGCCTCACAGCTCTTCCTTTGTTTGATCCTTGGTTTCCTTTCCTTCATGAAAAATCTAGAAGTTACTTGTCCTCTGACTCTGCCTCAGCAAACTGACCATGGCGCTTCCCCTCAGTAGTACAATCTCCTGAGGCCATACTCCCCTCAAGACCAGTGGTTTGCGCTTGCTCTGAGAAGCCATCCTGCCACCTCTGTTTCCTTTCTTCCATTTGCTGCATCCCCAATTCCTTTGTCACCCCTCTGAGACAGAGTTTATTCCCTCTCCCTCTCCCACACCTCTGTCTGAGATTTCTCCCAGGGACTACAGACATTCTGTTGAGTCTGACATGGTCTGTTCAGATTTCCTCATTAATTAATTAATTAATTCATTCATTCATTCATTTGTCTGCGCCTTAGTTTTTCTGTAGACAGGGTCTCACTATGTAGCCCTGGCTGTCTTAGAATTCACTATGTAATGCAGGCTGGCCTCAAACTTTCAGAGATTGCCTGCTTCTGCCTCTTAGGTTCTACAATTAAAGGCATGCACCACAATTCCTGGTTCCTTTCCTCGTTTGTCTTTCTTCTGTAAATGTGACTTCATCACCAGTCTCCTCGCCTTAGGAGTCCTCCCCAGTTCCACTTCCCAGGTGAAAAGCAGTTATCAACTTGAGTCCTGGCCCTGCTGTGATCCAGCTGGTTTCCCCGCAGAGGGCGGGATAAGGAGAGGGCAGATGAGACTGATTTTGTCTACTTGGCTTCTTTTTGGATGGTGTTGCTGAGACACCCCAGAATCCCTCATTCTCAATTTTTAGGAGTAGCAAAATCCAAGTCTGCTGCACAGATTCAGTGGTAGTCCAGCTAGACATGGAGGGGATGCAGAATTACCTGTCCATGGCTTGCGCTGACTGCCACAGCAGGGCAGAGCGCCACGTCCAGAGGCTGCTGGAACCCTAGCTGAGCTGATTGCCATGGGGTTTAGCTGGATGCTAGACTCCAAACCCTTGACTAACACCTCAGTTTGTTGCCTTTGTCTCATGACCCCTAATGGGCTTTCCCTTCTGATCAACGGCCCCCATCACATGCTTGGCACCCTCATCCTACTGAGGTATGCCCCAACTCATTCCTGCAGCTGCTCACCTCCTGGTCTGCTTTCTACCACCCCAGCAGCCTCTTACCCTGTTGTAATGCATGAGACCTGTGCACTTAGTTCGTGGCTATTTCCACAGCAATGTTCAGATCTCAAGGCTCCCACCTAATCCACCAATCATGTCACCCCCTTCTCACCTCCCAGGCCTTGCCCCTCGGCTACCACTTTCCTTAGTCATTGGGAAGCTGAACCCACAGAGTCCCAGCAAGTGATGACAATCAGAAGCCTCAGGGTCACCTTGGATCCTACCAGATATAAAAAAACTCAGGCTCCCCACCAGATCTGCTGTGTCATTTGTGGGTACCATGAAAACCAGAAATGTGGGTGTCCCAGTATAGAAAGTATTTAGAATTTCAAGACTGAGAAAACAGATTAATAAGTCAAGAGCAGTTGCCTTTCCCAAGCAAGAGACTCTGTTCTTACAGGTGCACATGGGGCTTCCTAGGGCACAGAGGAGGTCCACTGAGCCCCAAGACATCCCCAAACTCCTTCTGAGGGACTCCACAAAGCCTCACCCATCTATGAAATGGGACAATTCAATAAGAAAAGTTACCACATAAACGGGGTTGGAAATACTGTAAAGACTCAGAGTTGGCTGCCCAATGGGTATAATGGGTATTGCCCACGGCAATAAGCAGAGTCACTTGCATGGGAAGGTTTCGACTGGGCAAGTCCTCTGCAATAAAAACATGGTGATGCTAAACCCCTTCAAAGAACAATCAAGCAGGCCTTTTGCATTTTCTTACTAGGAAACCCTAAGTAAATCCTAGATTTACCTGTGACCTTGATGTAAAAGAGATTTTCAGTCTTCTGGTCCTTGTCATAGAGAACCTAGGACAGAATCCGGACAGTGTGAGCTGGTGACTTACAAGGTAAAGGACTGGTTAGAGTTGAACAGGAAGCTACCCAGGGATGTCAACGTGCATAGAGCACACAAGCCCTAGGGGACCCTGCTGGGGGGCCCAGTGCTGGTGTGACTGGACCAGGATCACGCTGTGTATCTCCTACAACATCTCCAAGGCAATCACTGCTTAGGTCCTGGGTTTACAATAAACTAGCCCAGTGATAGGAAGAATACTGGCTGCTCTTCCAGGGAACCTGGGTTCAAATCCCAGTACCAACATTGTGGCTCAAAGCTTCCTGTACCTCTAGTTCCAGGATATCCAAAGGTTCCTTTGCACCCCACACATCTGGTCGCACAGATGCATATGCATACAAATTACTCATCCACATAATATTTTAAAAATAAGTATCTTACAAAGAAAAAAAAAAGAACACCTACAGGGCAGTGGGGGTGCAGACCTTTCTTTCCAGCAGTCCGAGGCAGAGGTGGGTGGGTCTTTGTGAGTCCAAGACCAGCCTGCTCCACAGAGCAAGCTCCACGCCAGCCAGAGCTATACAGAGCAACCCTGTCTCCATAAACCAACCCCTGGAACAACGCTGCATCTGAACTGAGGAATGACACAGGATGTAACCAGGTGGAAGCAGGTTAATAAGCCCCAGAGTACAGAATCCAAGTCAGGACAGCGTCCGAGCTGCTGGGGTGACAGTCATGTTGCTAGGCTGAGACCAAAGCTGCTTACCTATTCATGTGCTGAGACTGTCCGCTGGCAGACAGGATGGTCTTCAAAAGGCCCTGCACTGCCCCAGCAGGTGGGCTAGGCAGGAAGTAGTGGGGGTTTTATATTAGTAGCAAAAGGGGAAATGACCAATGGAGAACAGCACTGACAGACATCAGAGGGTTTAACTAATCTCATTAAAAGTGAGGCTAGGGGGAAGGAGGGAATAGGGACAAGGCTTTACACAATGACAAGTCTCACAGGTGCAGGAAATTACTCACTTCAGGGTTTGACTCCCCCCCCCCCCCCCAGTTCCCTAAACACATTTTCTATTGGTATGGTGACTGCCAGGGGAGACAGTTATATTCCGAATTCTAACGGCAGGTAGCATGACCCATCTACCTGTTCTGCATGCTAGTGTCAGCCCTTAGCCAGGACGGGTGGCTCCACACTGTTTCAAGGGGCCAGTCCTATGGAAGAGCTCTCTACCTTTTAACCCACAAAATCAAAAACTTAAAGAAACAAATATAGAACCTTCCCTTAGGTCATTGGGGTGGGGGTGGGGAGAGATATCCAGACCCAAGCAGTCAGCCTCATTAGCAGTCTCCTGTCTATCACTCCATCATGCTCTATCACTCCATCACGGTCAGAGTTCAGATCTGGACACAAAATGACATTGAGGCAACCACCCAGCGAGTGTGCCTGGAACTTCTCAGCAAACGGCAGCTGTATTGGAAAACACTGCCCCGTGTTCAGATGGTTCAGATGGGAACGTTTGGCTGAAGAGGATTTTCTTTTCTCTCTGCCTTGGAAGATTAAGTCGGTGGGCGTGGGCTAGGAATACTGTTTGGGAAGTGAGCAGTGTGGTCACTTGCCCTCGGAGGGGCTATGATGACACGATGGCAGCCGTGCCAGTTCCTGCTGTCTGCTTGCCTTGAGGTGTAGGCCATCTTTTAGCCACTGCCTGGTGACTGAAGCTGAAAGTGAAGGAGAGCTCTCTAACTGTTACCTCAGTCCAGTCTCATGGTCAGCTTCAGCTACACATCCACAACCCAGGTGTTGCGGTGGGAAGGCCTGCCACAGCCCACAAAACTCGAAACCACCCCGTGAAGCCTTCAGTCTACTAGGCCAAACCATACCCAAGGTCATGCGTAATTACAGCAGACTGTGTGGCTTCTCTGATTTGTTATAAGTTGGGAAAAAAACCAGGTCACTCATTCAGTGTATCTAACACTACTCCACACTGGCTTTACCTAAAATCTTCCTTCTGATTGCTCCAAAGTAAATCTCATATCCATGTTCTCCTTAAAGAAAACCTTCATCATTTATTACCAACATAACAGGCTACATAAAGCTTCATAAATGACAATCCAGTTACATGGCTTGGCTAATATAATCATTTGTTATCATTTATGTTAGTGCGTGGCTTTCTCTTGCTATGGCTTTTTAAAATAAAATTTTAAAGTATATGTGATGGCACAAACCCTTAATTCTAACATTCAGGAGGCAGAGGCAGTAGATATTTAAAGTCGAGACAGCCTGGTATACCTACATGTTCCAGGCTAGCGAGGGTTATAAATTAAGACAAAAAAAGAGAAAGGAATGAAGGAAAAAGTGCATAACCCGATAAAAAAAATAAAAGAGAGGGCGTGAGCGTTTGGGTCACCCACTCTCCAAAACTTACAGATAATATATTTCCAGGATTAGTCAGTACGTATAGGCTTAGATTAGAGAATATCAAATACATACTGGAAAAATACTTGAAACTGAGCTCAACTCAGATATGGGCAGTCTTATTTAAAACTCTAGTTTGGATCTTCAGTATTTATTACATAAGCCAACAGGAATGATGTCATTGTTCCAGGTCCTAACTCAGTAAGAAAAAGTATTGAACTCCAGTTTACAATATTAGTTATGTCTTCCTGTACCAAAGCTTCTGCTCCCTACAGATCTGCATCAGTAGAAACCAATTCCCTGATTCATGGTGTACACAAAGAATCCGACCCAGCAGGGAGCACCTCCAGGCTGCTTCCAGTGAAGGTCAGCCCACTGCTTCCTTGAGAAACTCTGAGGTCACAGAGCCACAAAAGCCAAGGGCTGGCCAGGCGGTGATGAGACATCAGCAGCTGCAGCAGCATGTTTTGGGGTGTCCTCTTCCCTTCTGTGCCAAAGACCTCTGCAGGGTCGAGAGCAGGATTCCACTTGGTCAAAGTAGATCCCCAACTAGGCCTGCTGCGACCAGAGGAAGCGGTCACACTTCTCAAGCATGCCTTGTATCAGCGCTCTGAAATCCCAAGAAAGAAACATACAAATTCAGTTGTCCTCATGCGTTCTTAATAGCAAATTAAAAACTCTGTACACTTAAGAGGATTCACAACACTGATGCAGTGATCAAACGACGCAGGCTGAAGCCAGCAGAGTGGGTGGGGCATCATGACTCAGGGAATTAGAATGTTGGCCATGCACAGATGAGGCCTCGGGTTCAATGCCCAGTGTTGGGGGGAGGGGGGAGGGGAGGGGAGGGAGGAAGGGATCAACAGAATGAACCAGCAACCTGGAATGGAAGAAAATATACGCAAATCCTACCTGGTAACAGGTACTTATACTTTGAATGTGGTGGAATTCCACAACTAAATTATCAACCTGATTCTAAAATGGGCAATGAACTCAGTTATTTCTCCAAAGATAGATACCAAAGCCAGCAAGCACAAATGTTCACTCAGCATCAATAGTCATTAGGAAAATGCAAACCAGTTAAGCAGCTCTGGTGCAAAATCCTAAAACTTTTAAACTTGAGTAACTGTTCCGAGTCCAGAAGACTAAGAAGGCTGAAATACTTCTGTTCTCAGATATATCAGAGAGGGGACCGTCAAGCTATCCTGTCACCAGTGCACCTACATGAGGCATCTGGGATGCTCAAACTCAACAGAAGCAGAATGGAGGTAGCCAGGGAATGGGACGCAAGGCCTGTTTCATAGCTATGGTGCCCCAGTTCACAGAAGAGAACACAGTAGAGAGCAGCTGCATAGCAGCGTGCATGCACTAAACGACTAAATGCTCCAGACAGTAATTTCCCATGGATTTGCTTTCCTTTTCTTTCCTTTTTTACAACACAGTAATTACTGCTATACAGCCAGGCTGGCCTGAAGCTGCTGATCCTCTGTCTCAGTATCTATCCCCAGGGCTGAGATTACAGGTGTGTGCCAGCATGCTTGCCTTGCTTTTGTTGTTTTCACTATATCTATTTTACCACGAATAGAAGAAAAACTTGATTAAAATATTTGTGTATGTGTGTGTGTGTGTGCGCGCGCATATATACATAGTTTGCTTTGTTTATTAACTGGATATTGAACCCATGGCTTCATGCATGATAAGTGTTCTGCCACTAAGCTACATCCCCAGCCTTTTTTCACTTTTGAGACAGGATTTCACTAAATCACCCTGGGTGTCTTTCTCCTGCCCTGGCCTTCTATGGAGCTAGCTCATAGGCCCAAGCTATCAGGCTTGGCAATGTCAAAATCATTCAAAGAACCGAGGACGTACAGTATTGGGGCCCTCGTACTAACTGAAGAGTATCTTGATCATGACTATGAGTAAGTTGTACTTTGGCCTCCTCTTTTACACCATGGTCAGCAGACGCATCTCAGTCTCTTCATGTCCTAGGGAAGGAGGGACCAGACTACATGACCTCTGCACTCCCATCTATCCACCTCTGTGAGTCTGTGAGAGTCTGGGCGCCCCAGCATCACAGAGAGTGCACAACAGGCTGGCATTACCTCTGCCTTCTCTCAGCAATCCTCAGGATATCACAGGTTCTGGTGAACTTTTCTGACAACTCAAGAGCCAGACCACACTCCTGTAGCAGTGACCAGGCCCGATCTGGGCCCATGGCCTTAGCTAACAGGAGGGCCACATTCTCCACATTGATAGGGGCTGGCCCATCACTGAGGCTCCCGTTTAGTGACTCCTGGGGAGCTGGCCTTGTGCTCTTGGTCTGTAGTAGATGTAGGAGAAGCTTCCATTCCTCCAAGGTCTCAGGGATCCACCCTGCACACAGAGACAACAGTGGTGTTGGCCACAAAGCACAAAGGCTCCATACACGAAGCCTCAGAACTGTAAGAACACTTAAAACACACTCAAGAACGGGGTCTCCTCACCTCAGCACAAACCTCTCTGACACACAGAACTAAAACTTATCCTCAAACTTCCTTGAATTTCAATGAGGAGTAAAACAGACACAACCCCACAATCAGGTTAGTAAAGGCCTTAAATACATAAACAAATCACTACTTACAAACCATGTTAAGTGTACTAAGGGAAAGAATGGTGAACTATAGGACTGTGGGCATCGCTCAGAGCATCTGAGAAAGGTTCTGTGATAAGCAACACGTGAGCAAGAGCTAAGCCAGGCAGAAGGGCACAGGCAGGAGGGTGCATGCTTATGTCTTGCATGGCGTCCAAACGAGGAGCAGGAGCAGGCAGGGAGTGCAGAGGACTGTACTATGTATGACACAGGCGACACAGAAGGTAATGTGACACCGCAAGAACCAGCTGAGTTAAGCGGATGTTTAAAAGCCTACAGTGAGCCAGCAATGGTGGCAGATGCCCTTAATCTCAGCACTCAGGAGGCAGATGTATCTCTGAGTTCAAGGCTGGCCTAGTCTACTGAACAAGTTCCAGGACAGCCAGGGCTGTTACACAGTGAAACCCTGTCTCGAAAAACATAAAACAAAAAACAAAACAAAACACAACAGCCTATGTTACATGTGACAGTGCAGTAAGGATGACAGGTCAGGCCAGGCCACAGCACCGGCTAACAGTATGAACTGCGAAGTATGGGTTCAGTGCAAGGGCCTTCAGGGCAGGAGCCACACTGCTCAACTGTTGCTAAGATTTACTTTACTGCTGTGTGTGTGTACATGCTCACAGGCATGCATGCATGCAAGATGTACACACATGCATTACTGTGAGAACATGTGCACGGGTGTCCAGAGAAGCCAGAAGAGGGAGTCAAGAGTCCCTGGAGCCGGGCAGTGGTGGCGCACGCCTTTAATCCCAGCACTCGGGAGGCAGAGGCAGGTGGATTTCTGAGTTCGAGGCCAGCCTAGTCTACAAAGTGAGTTCCAGGACAGCCAGGGCTACACAGAGAAACCCTGTCTCAAAAAACCAAAAAAAAAAAAAAAAAAAGAGTCCCTGGAGCTGCAGTTGTGGGCAAGTATGATCCACTCAACATGGGGTGATGGGAACCAAACTCTTTCCTGCTGGGCCACCTTGCCAGGCCTTTTTTTTTTTTTTTTTTTAATCTGTCTGCCTGCCTGTTTGTTTAAGAATCATTCTGGCAGCTGAAACAAAAAGTGCTTTAAAGTGGGCAAGAATGAAAGCCAGTTGTGCAGGCATGAGAGTGTCTATCCCAAGAGTCTGTTGTCTCATTTACAACAGTGTAGGGAAAACATGGCATATTATGCTTAAAACAGTAAGCAGTTGCTAAATAGGAAAGGTGCCAGAATATGCCAAAGAGTAGGTAAAGCCCCCACAATTTTAACGGCTATCGTGATTACGTAGACAACCACTGAAAGGTTCAGGGTTGCTTACTGAAAGCGAGGAGAGGCTTGCAGAACAGCACAAAGAGGAGTGAGCACAGGATTTACATACCATTGTCCCCTTCCATCAGGCTTATGTCATTCAGATACACAATGTTGGTGAAGGCCTCCCTCCTCCTCTCCAGCTCCAGACAGAGGGTAAGATATCCAGGCCAGAAACTTCAAGGGGCGGAAGTTGATGAAAGGAGGAAGGACAGTGAGTGTCTGTGACCCGCACTGCCCACATTAGCCACACATGCTCAGTAAAGCTTAAGGTAAAAGTCAGCAAAAATTAAAACTCGGCCTTCGCTTGTTGTTTTGAGATAAGCCCTTTTTTAAAAAAAGTTTTATTATTAAAAAGCCTTTCTTTTTTTTTTCTGTATATGGCATTTTGCGTACATGTAAGTCTGTGCACCATATATATGCCTGCTGCCCAAGGGGGTGGGGGGGAGAGAAATAGGTACTAGACCCCCTTGAACTGGAGTTATAGACACTTATAAATTGTCATGTGAATGCTTGTTTACATATAATGTACATGCCTGGTACCCCCAAATGCCAGAAGAGGGTATCAGATCCTCTGAAACTAAAATTACATCAGTTGTGAACTGCCAAGTGGGTGCTAGAAATGAGGTCTTTTGCAAGAGTAGCAAGTATCTTAACCACCGAGCCATCTCTCCAGTCTGCAAAAATCAGTTTTGTAATTAAAAATTGATGGTAACATGTGCCTAGTGACTAGTACAGCAGAATATTTCCACTATCACACAAACTTCTATTCAATAGCCTTGATTTAAAGAACTTAAGAAACAAAGCTTTATGTACTTTGCTAGTAGCTTTTAATTTTATTTATGTATATGGCTACTTTGCCTGCATGTATGTCTGGTGCCTGTGGAGGCTAGAAGAGAATGTCAGATCCCCCAGAAATTGCCAGGGCTGGTCTGTTGCCATGGACTAATGCAAATACTGGCCCTGGTCACCCCCAGGGATGAGGAGATTGTCACACAGACCAAGTGATGCTATGTAACCTTGCCCCCAAGTTATCCCTCATTGGTGAATAAAGATGCCTACAGCCTGCAGCTGGGCAGAAGAAAAACAGGCTGGGAAGTGTGTTGGTTACCAGGCTGGGGGTCTGAGACAGGGACCACGAGGAGAGGAGAGAAGGTGGAGAGAGAAGACACCATTGGGTAGGTAAGTCATGAAAATATGGTCACGAGAGCTGGCCAATTGCAGTAAAGAGCTGCCCAGATGGAACTTGAGACGTGGCAGGTTATAAGGTGAGGTTATTGATGGGGAAGCAGATCCTAATAGCTTCCAGGACAGACCTCTGCCCAGCTCTAGTATATTAGAGGCTTATCATGAATATAAAAGTTCTGTGTCTTTTATTAGGAACTAAATAATCTAAGGGGGGGGGTAGGAACCTCTGATTGAGTTTAAATAATTAATAGAACAAGAATTGAAATTACAGATGGATGTACTGAGAATCAAACCTGGATCCTCTGGAAAAGTAGCCAGTGCTCTTAACCCCTGAACCAGGCCCTACTTTTATGAGTTTAAACATTCAAAACAAAATCAGAATGTGTCTCCAAATCTCAACCCATGGACTTTTCCTTGGTTATCACACAGTTGCCATCGAGTGAGTTCCATCTAAGGGGAAAGGAAGACAGAGGTCCCTCTAAAAGATTCCGCTTCCGGTGGAGCAGAAGCCAAGCTCAGGGACAGTGACCAACCCTGTCAGGAATGTGTGGGTTTTCCCTCAGCAGACCCACCCAGCCCACAGGCTCCAGGGCTGACCCCCAACCTTTCCTCCTCCTGAGCACCTCCTCCAGGGAGCCTAACCCGATTTCTGCCCTCGTGGAAATGTTTTAGCTACTGTGACTGGCATGGACATAATACATAACAACCGACACACTAGCTACGGCGACTAGGCAAAGGGCACACAGAGAACTCACAGGGCCATTCTCTCCTTTGTATAATACAAGAACAAACTTTCAAAGCAAGCTCATGTTTACTATCACTTAAGACATGTGGCTGGGGAACGGCTTAACAGTTAAGATTAATGGCTGCTTTTACACAGGACTTGGGTTCCATACTCAGTACCTACGTCATGGCTAACTCCGTTACAACCTGACGTAACACAGTTACATCTCCTGGTCTCTGGTGCACAAACATTCACACAGGCAGAAGAGCCAAACACAGAAAATAAAAATGTTAGTACTTTTTTAGAAGGTGCATTTACATTGTAGTATTAAATTGGATCCTTATATAATAAAGCCACCAATGCAGGGCCTTAACTAGAGGCTTATCTGTGGATCCCAATCTCCATACCAGTATCTATAAACACCCTCACTTACCCGTAAGACCTACAGATGTCAGTCATTTTCTCTTTGGTTGTAAAGTCTGCAGGAAGTTTAATAAGAAGAAGAATCAGCTGACTATAACCCCAAGAAAGCAAGTGTGAATGGGGCCTATAAAAATAACAAAAATACAGCCAATTAGACAGGAAATAAACCCTACAAAGTACCTTAGAATCATCTAATAGGTAGGACTACAGTTGAAGCATATTTCAATATGTCCAAATATTTCTCTCGTACTCTTAAAAAATTAAAAATAGCTACTTTTCTTAAAACTTGTTCATCTTGAAATGAAGCAAACAAGCAAACAAACAAACACACACCAGAAATAGGGACTGGGGGTGTAACTCAGTGTTAGGGTACCTGCCTAGTATGTAGATACTGAGCTTAATGGTAATAGCAATCAAAACCTGGAGTGTATCACTCACAGCCACTATGTGTCTTCCTAGGCTTTCTGCCAAGGAGTAAATCAAATAAAACAGACATTTGGCAGGAGGCAGTGCTTTCAAAAGTGCTTTCTTTAGAGGAAAATACAAGGACTGTCTCTGAGTTACATACTGGTGGGGTTTTTTGTTTTTGTTTTATTCATATTATATTTTTTTAAAATCCTACTGGTACATTTATAAACTAATTAGCATGTCTTTTGAAAGAAAACACAAACATACACACATTTTTCTTTAAGATAGGCTAACCCGGGGTTCACTGTGGGTCTGTAAAAGAGCTGCAGACAGGCTAGCTTAATTCTTTGAAGTTATGTGCACAACACGAGTGTGCATTTTCCTGAATGGAATCGTGGGATCCTTATAGGGTCTATAAGCTCCCAAATGTTTAGAACCGCTAGGATTTACAAGGATATGTGAGCTCATTGCTCCCGCTACGCGGTTAAGCTTTCCTACTGTTGTTCCCACAGTGAATGAACATGTCAGGCTTCTTGCTTACCTGGGGTGCCCTTCATCATCCACTGTACTTGTGCTTGGTGGAGCATCATGGGACACTGCCAAAAGCAGCCATTCAAGTCTTAAAGACTCTGGTTGTAGAAGGAACTCAAGGAAGGATGGCCTGAGAGCAAGTTGGAGAGAAAACAAAGTGTGGGGATGTAAAGAAAATGATAGCTCCGCTATTGAGAGTACCAGTCTGCTAAAGGAGTAACCACACTGTAAGACAATGAGGAAAAGCTAAAGGGGGGTAGGCGCCAGGAGGTCAGTGTGGCAAACAGAAAGGAAAAATTCCCAGTCTAATAATGAAATGGGAGTTTACTGCCATGGAGCAGAGAAATGATGGCCCTGCCTGGGAGAAGAGAAGCAGGAAGCGATCACTGAGGAGAGCTGGGCCACTACACTGAAAAGCACTCACTGGCCGGGGACAGGGACGGGGGTGGGGTGGGGGAGAGTCTGACACATGCTTATCTGCCTTAGCTGAAGCCCTGCTATGCCAAGAATGTATTTTCTTTTTGGAAATTATTCTATTTTATATATGTGTCACCTACCTATGTGCATTACATGTATGTACTACCCTCAGGTCCCTCAAGAGGGCCTCAGACCTCCTATAACTGGAGCTACAGACTGCTATAAGCTGTTATGTGACTGTTGGGAGTAGAGCCTGGGTCCTCTGCTAGAGCAGCAAGTGCTCTTAAGTGCTGAGCCACCTCGACAGCACAAGGGACTTAATTTTCCACAGAGAATCTGAGACCTTCTCGGAGAGGGGCGGTGAAGTGTGGTATGCGTGCATCTGTGGTATGTACGGTGGGAGAAAGGGGATTAAAACTCCCCAAATCGTCATCTTCTAGAGTAGCTGACAGTGAAAACGTGACAAGTGGTGACAGAGACCACACACGCCCTCTCACCACTGGTCTTCCGGCCTGGACTTCACCAGACTGTCTAGATAGGCCAAGAACTGAGCAGGATGATGACGGCAAAGCTGTGCGATGTCGGAGGGCGAAATGGACGGATAAAACTTGATGCAAGCTCGAAGGGCTGACTCCCCAAATCTATCATACAACCTGCACTTGAAAACAGAGCACATCAGTCTCCAACTTCAATGCCATAATATGGCTTGGTTATACTTAGGACTCATTAGAAATAAAACCAAATATTCTAATAAGAAGATGCGCAATATGCAAATGAGTCAAACACTAGATACGAAGCCATAAAAACACTGCAGATGTTTTAGTTCCCATAAACAACATACAGGACAACCTACCGGGTGGCAAATGCAATCAACAAGGGACTATCAGAAGGGACGGAGCCATCCAGTAACTGTAACCCCGTGGGCAGGTCTCCTTCTTCCAGCTCCGTGTAGGCAGGATTAGATCTTGCCATTTCTGAAAGGTAAAGCATAGCCTTTCCCGTCACCTCGCTGCAAATACCCATGGACACATTCTTTCAACAGCCTTTATCACGGCCTGCTGTCACCCCCCAGCACAAGACCCCAAGACTGGCTAAGCACTGGAGGAAACAAAAACAAAACCTACCAGGATATAAGCTCATGTTTTAAAGATTGTAAGTTAAACTGGGAGATAAAACTCCGTGGAATTTTTATTTTTGTGTATGTGTGTGCTGGTGTACCCAGAGGCCAGGAGACAGCACGGGATCCCCTGGAGCTGGAGTGGTAGCCATCTGATGTGGGTGCTGTGAGCCAGGCTCAGGTCCTCTGCAAGAGCAGCAAGTGCCAGCTCCTAACCTCTAAGTCTCCTTGTCAGACTCACATAAAGCAAATTGTCAGAGGACAAAAGCACAAATAGTGGAAATGGAAGTGACTATTATGCTTTGAAAAAGTAAGTTTATAGGACTCTGTGTGTACTGTGTTTGTATATACCATGTATGTGTGTACTGTGTGTGTGTGTTCCATGTATGTGTGTACTGTGTGTGTACCATGTATGTGTGCACTGTGTGTGTGTTCCATGTATGTGTGCACTGTGTGTGTGTGTACCATGTATGTGTGTGCTTATGAGTCACATATCTCTATTACTGAAGGCAATCTGTTCAGGTTTTACAGAACCTGTATCCCATATCATCTTTTAGATTTAAATTCAGTAAAATTGGATTTAGCTCAGTGGTAGAGCGCTTGCCTAGCAAGCGCAAGGCCCTGGGTTCGGTCCTCAGCTCTGGGAAAAAAAAAAAAAAAAAAAAAAAAAAAGACAAAATAAATTCAGTAAAATTGATTTAAAAATAGTTGACCTTTAAAACATAAAACCAAAACAAACACCAGCCATGGAGCAAATCTTCATCCTAAGGAGGAAGAACTGCCTTTTGGGAGCATTCAGGAACCATTCACAGCCAACCTCAGTGAATAAAGGGAGTGGCAAGCTAGTTAGAAAAACAAAAACTTGCCGGGCAGCGGTGGCGCATGCCTTTAATCCCAGCATTTGGGAGGCAGAGGCAGGCGGATTTCTGAGTTCGAGGCCAGCCTGGTCTACAGAGTGAGTTCCAGGAAAGCCAGGGCTGCACAGAGAAACCCTGTTTCGAAAAATCCAAAAAACAAAACAAAACAAACAAACAAACAAAAAACAACTTTTCTGGTTTCAAAAAAGGCCAGAAATGGTGGAGCACGCCTTTAATCCCAGCACTTGGGAGACAGAGGCAGGTGGATCTCATGAATTTGAGGCCACAGCCAGGGCTCTGTACAAAGACTCTATCTCAAAACAAACAAACAAACTAAACAAACAATGAAAGCAAAAATGGTATGACTCGGGACCTAAGTAAAATGTGGTTGTTGGTTTTTTATGGTAGTTTTCAATGGTCCTGAAGAGACAGGCCAAAGAACAGTGTCAGAACAGTCAGCTGCCTCTGATGTGGGGGGGAAGAGCTCCCACTGCTGGCAGGAATGCAAACTGCTACAGTTGCTGTGACACTGGAGTTTAGATCTGCCATATGAGCCAGGTATCCATCCCAGGAATCCCAAGTCAACACACCAAAGGTACCCCGCTCAGCCAAGTTAGCTGCAATGTTCACAATAGCTAAGAAACCGAACATGCCTGTCCGTCCATCAGAGGGTGAATGGTTAAAAACAATGTGGTACATAAAGAATATGGAATTTATGTGGTCATAAAGGAAAATGAAATCATGACTTGTGTGGGAAAATGGATGGAACTGGGAATCATGTTAAGCAAAATAAGTCAGACTCAGAAAGACTCAGAAATGCCGCATGTTTTCTATTGCGCAGCTGTAGAGAAAGTAATAGAACAGAAGAGGAGAACTGGAGGGAAAAAGGCATCCGCTGAAAAGAGGAAAAAGAAGGCCAGGGGCGAATGAGGAAAAGTATGTAACACATACGAAGATGCCATGATGAAACCCCTTACTTTCTATGTTAATGTAAAAAGTAACTTCATTTATGATTAGTGTGTATTTTCATGTATCAGAGGCATACACACATACATACAAATACGTATTTTTTTAAAAGAGTTGAGTAGAAAACAGAAGAGAGTCTGGCCAGACAGAGAGTTCTAGCCAAATCTTTTGTCAAGTGCCCACATTATAAAATACCTCTACATTTGGCAATGCCACCTGATAGTTACCTTTTAGTCCTTCGACAAAAGTGTCCCAAACGCAAGGGCTGTCGTAAGTGAGCTTGATACTCTCCTTTGCTCTTTTCAAGTCCAGAAGAAAAAAGTACTTCTTTAGGAAACGACAAGCCAGGATTTCTGGAGAGAGCTGCTGTGAAGCCCGGTCCACATGCCCACCTACGCTTTCCATTGCTGAAGTCAACACATTCAGTTCCAAGCACAACGTTGTCAATTCCGCCAGGTCCCTCTGAAGGCTGTTTGTGATGGCGTATGGAGAGCATACTCGAAAACGGTCAGCCGAGGGCTCACTGAGGTTGCTTACAGGGTCACAGGTTATCTGACCTCCAGCTTCTTCAGTGACTAAAGAGACCCTTCTTCCTTCTCCACTCTCTTCATCTAATACTCTCTTTTCTGTCTCACCGAGGAGGTGTGCACCCAAGTTTGATTTCACGGTTGGACTGCTGGTATTGGAAATGCCGGGGAAGTCTTTCATGGCAAATGTTTTCTCTAACTGTGAAAGCCACTCAAGTAAAACCATTCTTAGCACCTTGGGCTCAAACAGAACCAGAGGGTCCAATAACTTGGTCCTATATAAAAGAGATGAATGTAAAGTTGTTTCATTTGTTTTTTTTTTTTTTAAACAATTTAAACAAACTTAACTGATTAAAGCATACTCATATAGAATAAATGTTGCTTTTGAGCATTTTAAATGACAATTTTCCTGCAAGCCTACAAGGCAGACAACACTGACCCTGGAGCACGTTACTAATTTTGGAACATCCATTGCAAATGAGGCTACCTCTGACCTAGACAGTCAAGACCAGTGCAGATGCAGTGCAAAGGCCACCCCCACGCACTGTAGACCTTCCACACTCACATTGCTTCTGCTGTCGCTGCTGTGAGTTCTTGAAGCCTGTCTTCTTTAGGAGGTTGATGAATTTCTTTCTCCCTAGAAAAGCATGAAAAAGAAAGAATCCTACTCACAGGCAATAGGGGCAACCAAAGCTTTCTTATTTTGTCTTTTTTTTTGTTTGTTCAAAGCTTTCTTAAGACCAAGACTTCTAGTACTTACTAAATGGCAAGTATGTTTCATGTTGCATTGCCTTAAAGAGTCTCCCTGTCACTCCCCATCAACCCGTATCTTCATTAAATATTCTGTTCTAATTCATCAAGCAATAGCACATCCTAGAGCTGACAGGCCAGACAGCATTAAAGATGTGAAGCTACAGCTAGTCAGAAGGCTAGGACACAACCTGATCTTAGTCACCTCCTCTTAATCTAGCACTCCTTTGTCATTCCAGAAATGTGTCAAGATGACAGAGAAGGCGGAAGGTGAATGAGGTCTGAGACTGAAGTTCTGTCTCAACAGTAATTAATTCTTTGTAAACTGTGGAATTTGCAGATTCTGCGCTACGCAACAGTCTTCGATGAGCAGCGTCACACATACAGGGTCTCCCACAGTACTGTCTATGGCTTCTGCACACTGCCAGTTGCCCTAGCATTCTAGACTCAGACACAAGCTTACTCAGTGTCCTCCTCCAGAGGGCAGGTGACTGCACTCACTTCCTCTTCATGTGCTCGGTCAGCATCCTTGGATTCAAAAGGCTCTTTCAGCTCGGGGCTTCCGTGAAGGGTGCCAATCTTCTCAGTAGTTTTACGCACAAAGCTAGAAACACTGGAAGTCAAATACCAAAAATCTAACATGAAATTATATCAACACTGTCAGAGTTGATATATAACACTAGTTATATATCATAGTTGCTCTAACACTTGTTTCTGATGTTTCTGTTTGCATTAGTACTATTAAGCCAGCTTGAACTTAATAAAAAGACAGACTCTGCTCATAACAATTTCTCTAATCAACCACATTTCACATGAGTCTCATATAAACTTACGATAAAGTGATTCACTGTGTTTATAGAACTGCCCTGAAGCTGAGTGGTAGTGGCACATGCCTTTAATTCCAGCCTTTAGTCAGGAGGCAGATCTCTGTGAGTTTGGGACAATGCTGACCTTGGTCTACAGAGCAAGGTTCAGGACAGCCAAAGGTACACATAGAAATCCTGTCTCAAAAACAAAAACACAACAACAACAACAACAAGCCCCTGTCCTGAGATTAGTGAGTCACTGCTGAGGGGCAGGTCTCTAATCCAGTTGTTCCTGCAATGTCATGCCTCCTTCAACTCAAGCAAGGTAAACATGTGACCATATGCCACTTTCTAGTCAGAGAAGAACAAGGATCACCTCATGGGACTTAGCTCCCAACTTTTCACAACAGATACAGAAGGACAGACAAGAAGAATGTGCACTCAGCAGGACTCGAGCAAGTAGCCGAGCAGAAGACACATCTTCTCATTCATTCTCAGGGCCAAGACTGGAAACATTTTCAAAAATTTCCAATTTCTCCCAGATGATGGTATGTACTTTTAACCCCAGCATTCGAGAAGCAGAGGCAGGTGGATCTCTGCTTGAGGCCGGCCCATTCTACATACGGAGTTGCATGTCGGCTAGAGCTATGTAATGAGGATATGCCTCAAGAAGGGAAAAAAAAAATCCTCCAATTCTGACCCATTGAGTGAGAAAGGATCAAGGACTTAAAGGGCCAGCAAGACACCTCAGCAAGTAAAGGTACTTAATATTCTTTTAGAGAACCTGGGTTCACTTCTAGCACTCACGTGAAGGCTCACAAGCACCTCTAACTCCAGTTCCAGAGGACCCAGCATGGCTTTGCTCCCACAGGCACCCACATACACATAGTACACATAAAACTCACACAAAAATCTTCACATACACAGAAAAAGCAAATGGGCCGCAAAGCGGCTGCACTGGTAAAGGCACTGCCGCCCAGCCTGACAAGACGAGTGACATCCCTGGAATCCACACAGCAGAGAACTGATGAGACACGGTGGTCTTCTTCCTCTACGTGGACACACTACAGCATACACCAGAGATGAGACCAAAGTATTTCATCTTTGCTGTGTCTGGGGTGGAAGTGGGGGCTCATCTACAACAACCTAAATACTCAGCTATGCAAATGAAGAGGAACACTCAATTCCCCAAGGTTAAAAGGAGAAATTAGTAGTTTATAGTAACTGGTGACTAGAGAAGTAACTTAAGAGGCCTTCTTTTTATCATTTAAAATGTCTTCCTTCTCAACACGTCATTTGACAAGTAAAGCCAAGTGAGAAATGGGGTTAAAGGGCAAGATGGTTCACCTACCTGTCTTTAACAGCCTGAAGAGACACGAGGGGAGATGGAGAACGAAATGGCAGTGCAATGCTGAAGGGCAGAAAAGCTTCACTCTTATCTACCTCAGACATCACTGGACTGTGGGAAGCACTCTCTGATAAACAGAAGAAGGGAAAAACAAACATCTAATCACATGGAAGACTTCTAAAAAGCTAAACAAATTCAGAAATGAATAAACCAAAGGAAATGAAGGATTCAATACCAAAATCATAACCGACCCAGATACAAATGAGCACAGAACACAGGTTTATGGGATGCATGGATGGTCCACATGAAACACGGAGCCAGGTACCTTCATCCAACTACTAACCCTGAATCCCCATAAGCCACAAAGGTAGTTTAGAGTTTCTACTAATCTCTTCTCAACAGTTCAGTCACAGGAATGCTGGAGCATTGAAAAGGGAAGGCAATGGCTCCCAAACCTGGAGCCATCTTTCATTCCTGGTGGAAAATAATGTGGTTAGTGAGGGTAAAAAGCGTCATTATTTTGGCTAATAATCTGTCTTAACCTGTCCAGCATTTTTGATGCATGACCCAAATTAGGCCCTTTACAAATGTTAGTCCAAACAAGAGGTTAAAGACAACCTATGTGCCGGGTGTGGTGGCGCACGCCTTTAATCCCAGCACTCGAGAGGCAGAGGTAGGCGGATTTCTGAGTTCGAGGCCAGCCTGGTCTACAAAGTGAGCTCCAGGACAGCCAGAGCTATACAGAGAAACCCTGTCTTGAAAAACAAAAAACAAACAAAAAAAAAGACAACCTATGTGTCACCATCTTCTAGTGACCAGCAGGTCTACAGGCAGCTAGTCTCTAACATGCCAAACTTTACTCAGACCTGACAGAAACTCTGTATAACATTATCTTGTCAATTCCCAGAGAGCAACTGCTCCTTGTCAGTGACCAACAAGAGACACACCCATCACCTTCATTCCTATTGGCACCACAGCCCTGCTCTGGCTGCTCCTCTTCCTGGTGTGAGGCAAATTCTTTAAGCCTTTCATCTTCTGAGAAGGTCTGGCTGTGAAGGGAACAAGAATCTTCGTCGGACTGACTGCCTCTTCTACTACTGATGATACGATAAATACCAGAGTCCAAGATGCTAAAACTTTCCTAAAAATGAAAAGAATTCCCCTCAAAATCAAAGTTCTCCCATGTAATACAACACAGCTTTTCCCAAATAACACCAGTGCTAGAGTCTAAGGTCAGCGGCAGCAACAGCTACAGCTCCCCAGCACACACCAGGGAAAGAAGAGCTTGAGTGCTTTGCGTGGGGATGTCACATAAGCTAATGCCACCATGCTACCCACCACACTGCTCAGCCTGTCCTGTCTTTGGAAAGCAGGCAGTGAGGAAGGCCGTAGGAATGAGATAGTCCTGAGACCCTCAGGTGACATAAAACATCTGAAATCACAAATTGAAAACAACCTCACCTAGACAGGAAACTATGAAGAACATTTGGGACCGGCAAGCAGTAAACAGTGGCGTGAACAAATGCAGCTTCAAGACACACCTGCTTTTCCTTCACTGTGCATCATGGAAGAAAACTCCCCTGCTACATGCTGGATTCTGAACGTGTTCTATATTGATGCTCAATCTAAGGTGCTACTGGGAGGTGGGAAGCCTTTAAAGTGGAGCTCAGCAGAAAATTGGACAATACCAACCAAGCATGCATTAAACTTTCTCAAACTACATGCCAAAATAACTCTTCCCTTCTTACAAACTATTTAGCTCATTGTAGTCGGTCAAAGTAACAAAAAAATCTGACATCTCTGTGCCACTATCGCCCCAAAAAGTACATGGAAAGCAAGAAAGACCCTTGGACTTACATTTCCCTGTAAGATCCAAAACACTTTTAAAAGTTACTAAGCTAGCAAATGACTCAGTGGGTGAAGCACCTGATGCCAAGTAAGATCACCTGAGTTCACCCCTCAGAAGCTACACAGAAGGAGGAGAGAACTGACGACTGGAAGCTGTCCCCCATCTCCCTACAACACACGCCTACTAAATAATTAAGTGAGAGAGACAAGCACTTACATGCGATGAGATGGAGCTTCTTCTGCTGCTGCACGCCGACTCCAAAGGCTCGAACCTTAAGATCAAGTCGTCCAGCTGAGAAATTAGTTCACTGCAGGCTGTAAGGTCCAGCTGAGACTTCAAATGCTCCAACTTATCTGCAGTCAATGTTTTTCTTGCCTAATAAAAGGATAAGAAAACCCCAACAAAACAGTTTACTGTTTTACTGCATCTATAGCCAAAGAGCCAAAGGGCTAAAAGCACACCCACAAAAAGAAGCCTTCCCAGGTGTTTTGAGAAGGCTGAGTAAGCTAGCAAGACTTAGTCAGAATATATTCTATATTAAGAGTTAAGAGTTAATATATGTGCAATCAGCCCTCTTAAAACAAGCTCTAGGGCTGGTGAGATGGCTCAGTGGGTAAGAGCACCCGACTGCTCTTCCAAAGGTCAGGAGTTCAAATCCCAGCAACCACATGGTGGTTCACAACCATCCGTAACGAGATCTGACGCCCACTTCTGGAGTGTCTGAGGACAGCTACAGTGTACTTACATATAATGAATAAATAAATCTTTAAAAACAAAAAACAAGCTCTACAGTTTAACTATATTTATAAGTTAATCTGATTTTTGTTTTGTTTTGTTTGTTAAGACCAAATTTCTTTGTCTAGCTCTGGATGTCTTGGAGCTCACTTTGTTGACCAGGTTAGCCTCAAACTCATGTAGATCCACCTACCTTTGCCTCTCAAGTGCTAGGTCTAAAGGAGTGTCTTACCATGCCCTGCTCTGATACTTTCTTTTGTTTTGTTTTGTTTTTTGTTTTTTTCAAGACAGGGTTTCTCTGTAGAGCCCTGGCTGTCCTGGAACTCACTCTGTAGACCAGGCTAGAATCGAACTCAAAAATCCACCTGTCTCTGCCTCCCAAGTGCTGGAATTAAAGGCATATGGCACCACAGCTCGGCTGATACTTTCTTAAAATCAAAACCACACCATCTTTATTACCCTTCACCAACCTTAGATATATCTGCCATGCTTTTTTGGAGACTTTACCTCTACATGCGTAAGACATATAGAAAGGTTAATAATGACAAGTAATTTTAAAACAATCCTGAAAGCTTGGATGGTGTGACCAACCCATAATTAACATTCACAAGTAAACTCTAACTCACTCTGCTGGTAATAATAGAATTTTGGAAGAGACAGCATGTGCGAGCAGCCAGGTCCCACAGGCCTCTCCTTAACAGGCGTTCTACACAGCGCTCCACAGACAACAGGGAAAGATGTGAGATTTTTCCATTAAAGTGTAAACAGAACAATTCATTCTTGTAGACAGCTACATCCTGAATATCTAAAAACAACAAAGGTTAAAAAAAAAAAAAGCTCACAAGGGTTAACAGACAGGATATTAATCAAACACCATTTACTGTTTTTGTAAGGCCCCCGCTGGGGATGCGGCTTGTAAAAGGGCACTTATACAATGTACCAAGTCCCACATTAGATTCCCAGCAGTGAACTGGGAAATGCTACCATTTTGACACGGGCTATAATCATACTTATAAAGTGAATAAGATTTGGCTCACTGAAATTTCACCTTTTTATACTTGTACTTCAATAAAGAAATCATGTTTAGATACTTTTCTAAAATTACAAAACAAAAACCCACAGCTCTCTGATCTAAAAATCTAACGTGTAATACACTATTTCCCATGAAAAGGAATTGCGAGTGAGAAAGTAGGAACTATGCTTTGAGCTAGAGAACATTCCAGAGAGTTACAACCTGGTGTTCACATGAACAGGTTTTAACAAGTATTTAAAAGAGTGAAGTTACATATCTTTTAAAATATAGTGAGTAAAATTAATCATACATGAAGAGGTATCTGTCTTGACTAAACACCTTGAAAGAATTTAACAAACTAGGTTGCAAGGGGCATCCTCAACTGGGGAAGATAAACCTACAAGAAAACGCTGTGGATCAATGATGACCCCCTCCTTTCTCAGAAGACCCCAAAGCCAACGTCAAGGAACTGTCTTAGCAGCGGTGGCAAACTTTCCCGTGCGTCTGGTTTTAACCAAGAGCGCAAGGACTGATTTTCTCTGTGTTAGTCACACACAATTATTCCCTGCATTTTCAACTTCTCTCATTATAAAAGAATCACCATACAATTAATTTTCACACATAATTATGAGACTAAGTTACCTTAGAAAGAAAAATATAATTACCCTTGACTTCACTCCAAAGAAGAACTTGAACATTCTGAGGAATGAAAATATAAATTCCCTTTTCTGTCCAAGTCAGCACACAGTGTTCACTGGAAAAGAAAGTAAAAGAAGTCAAATAACCAAACCAAACCAAACCAACAACAACCAAACCCTCAGGTTTCCTATAGTATAGTACTTTATGATTCCCTGGGCTCAATCTCTCACTGACTATTAAAGTAAAAGAAAATACAGCAATGACCCAGCTGAACAAACCTTACCATCTCCTTTTTAAGCCCAATAAAAACACAGCATCAAATGGTGCTAAATGGGAAGATTTAGACACACACACACACACACACACACACACACACACACACACTCACTCACGTAGTTTCTAGAGGAAGAAAAGGCTGGTATCTGGAAAAAGAAATACCCATAAGAGGGACTTACATGACACTTACTCAGCTTCTCTCAGCTTCTCAGATATAACACACAGACACTCATTTAAACAGAGCAGCAGGAGTCCCCATCAGGAAAGGCAGTATTCTCAGTGTGTGTAGATGACAAAGGCTGAGAACAACTAGGCAGCCATGCCAGGAGGACTGTGAAGGCTCAGCCCTATTACCTAAGAGCCCCATCAAGGTGCAGGTATGCTTTGTCAGAGAAGGTAAATAACAAGCCAGGGCCTTCAGCATGAGGGCAGAAGCCTCACACTAGACTGCGGAGTGCCGCTCCACTGCTGGAGCTTCCCTCCAAACTCACAGAGCCTTCTCCCTCCTTTATCCCCAGAAGCTCCCTCCCTGTTTCCTGGAATCCTGACCACTCCGCTTTACTGAATTCTCAAAAAGCAATGGACTCCCTAACTACACAACCCACAGTCCTTGACCATTCCCCATTGCCTTGGCCCCAGGCAAAAACTGATCCTTTCTCATGGTCCTTTCTTCCCTACACAGCCCCAGTCCTCCACTGGCCTCTCTGTTCCTCTCATCTTTCTCTTCTAAATATGAATGTATCTCATGTCTGTCACTCACTGTGTCACAGCTGCAGGTTTTACAGTGCACACACATCTTCCTTTCTCCTGGTCAGAGCAGGAAATCTCCTGCTGTAGGCACTCACAAAGAATCTGAAGATCCACTTCCCTCCGAAGCCCAGACAGCCTAGCAGCTCGCCCTGCACATGGCTATTTCTTACCCATCCTACTCACGGCTTTACCATGCACCGCACTGGGGTTTTGTTTTGTTTTTTCCAGAAACAAACACACTCAGAGCTTCCTTTATGTATACCTAACAGTACTAAAACTGGTTCAGTGGCTAGGAAAGCAACAGTGATAGCCACAGTGTTTGAGTGCGTGTGTAAATACTAAACATTCTGCCAATGCCAAAGTCAAGAGCTCTATCCCTAATGGAAAGCAACCAACGGGACAGAGATGAAGGGACTGATAAAAGTCCTAATTCAAAATCACTAAAATTAGAAAGATACCTTTAAGATCCAGACAACCACGGGGTAAAGATAAATATGATCATACGTTTGGTATTCAACTTTCAAAATTTATTATTTTAATTACATTTTTTGTTTGTTTTTGGTTTTGCTTTTGTTTTTTTGGGACAAAGTTTCTCTGTGTAGCTCTAGCTGTCTTGGAACTGAGAGATCTGCTAGCCTCTGTTTCCTGAATGCTGGAATTAAAGGCATGTGCCACCACCCCAGGCTAAAAATTCTATTTTTCTTTCTTTTGTCCACTTGTACAGAAATGCATACGCCATGAACATTTGTGGAAGTCAGAAGACAGCGTGCAAGAATCTGTTCTCTCCTTTGACCATGTGGATCCTAAGGACCAAACTCAGGTATTCATGCTTGGCAGCAGGTACCTTTACGCACTGAGCCATTTCAGACTCCCAATTTATAAAATGCCTTAGAAATAATGACCCATGGACTGAGAGATGACTCAGTAGTTAAGAATACTGGCTGCTCTTCCAGAAGACCCAGGTTTAATTCCCAGTTCATGGCAGTTTACAGCTGTCTGTAACTCCAGTTCCAGGGGATCTGACACCCTCAACACAGACATGCATCAGACAAACCACCAATGTACATAACATAAAAATAAATTTTAAAAATAGTAAAAGAAAAATTAAAGAAAGGATGGAAGGAAGGAAGAGAAAAATAACCCAGAGGCTGGAAAGATGGCTCAGTGGATCAGAGTGTTCTGTTCTTCCCAGGACCCATGCCTGGCAGCTGACCACTGCTGCCACCACTATCAATGGGAGCTCCAACACATTACCTTCTGACCTCATCCAGGACCTACGACATACAGGGTGTGTGTGTATGTGTGTGCACACCTAAGTAAAATGAATATTAAACACATAGTAGCCGGGCGGTGGTGGTACATGCCTTTAATCCCAGCACTTGGGAGGCAGAGGCTGGCGGATTTCTGAGTTTGAGGTCAGCCTGGTCTACACAGTGAGTTCCAGGACAGCCAGGGCTACACAGAGAAACCCTGTCTCGAAAACAAAACAAAACAAAACAAAACAAAACAAAACAAAAGACATAGTAGCCTGGATTCACTGAAGCAGATAAGGAGACTTAAGAGCCCATGCTTATACTTCATACACTCTTCATGCTGTCATTCCTTCGCTGATAATAAACTAGGACACCAAAGCTGAAAGAATCAGTTCAGAAGTCAAAGAAAAAATATAAATAAAAAAAAAAATCAAATAAGCTGGGCCTGACAGCACATGCCTCTGACCACAGCACCTAAGAGAGGAAGGCAATCTTCAACAGTAACATGGACAGAGTCAGAGAAAAGAAAGGAACCCCAGATACATCGTGACATGAGTATGTATTATTTTAACCTGTGGGGAAATTAAGTTAACATCTCTACTATATTTAGAAGGTAGGTACCCCTTGAAAGAGCCCAGTCGGTGTCCACACTGCCGCGTACCTATAAAAACCACTGTCACTCTCTGAGTTTTCAGTCAGCTATATTAAGTAGCAGAAGAGATACTAATAAATAATTTCTCACTGTAAAGTGGAGCTTGAGCTCATATCCATGTATCCAAGCAGGACACGCAGCTGACACCAGGAGTGGCACTCTGTGCTGCTCAGTACCTGACTCTGCACTAGTGTCATGAGGTGAGCTAACCCCTAAGTGAGAATGAGCTGAGCCAGCCTGGAGCAGAGCTTTCATGCAAGTTACTTGTTGGAGGACCTAAAAGGCAGAGAGCTGAAGTTCCCCTGAGCCTCCAAGAACAGGCTCCACAAGTGCTTATGTCCTGCAGGCCAGCACTGGCACACTAGATCACTACAGCACCCCACCACGGAGGAGTGCGTGAGAATGAGGTCCTTTACCAGTGAGCATTGACAGCCAGAAAGCTCCCTGACAATTACAAACTCTCCTACTGGCTTGGAAAGAGATCGCTTCATTTCTCTTATGCACTGAATACTATATTAACACAGTCACCTCCAAACATCCCAAAGATAACGTAACATAAAATCAACCTTAAAAAGCTGGTAATGAGGCCAGAGGTACAGCTCAGTGCTAAAAGGCACCACCAGCTCTTCCAGAGGACCTCGGTTCGATCCCCAGTGCCTACATGCTGGCTCACAAATGTCTGTAGCTCCAGCTCCAGGAGACCTCATGCCCTCTGGCACCAGTCATGCAGATGGTGTACAGTTAGCCTGAGCAACATAGCAAGAGTCTGTCTTGGAGTTCAGCTCAGTGGTAGGCTGCTTACCTAGCATGCAACAACAACAAATCTTAACCTGACCCCTTGAGTTTAACTTAGGGGTTGAGAAATAACTTAGCTACACACAGCCCTATATTCAAACTCTAGTATCATTTTTTAAAATTGTAAAATAAGCCAGGTGGTGGTAGTGCACTAATCCTAGCACTCGGGGGGCAAAGGCAGGTGGATCTCTGAGTTTGAGTCCAGTTTGGTCTACAAAGAGAGTTCCAGAACAGTCAGGGCTACACAGAAGAGATCTTGTCTTACAAAACAAACAAACAAACAAACAAACAAACACACAACAAAAATTGAAAACTAAATATAAATCCAAGTGGCTTCTGAATAAAGAAAAAGGGGCAAAGGAGAAACTTACCTAAGATGCAAGAGTTTGGGGAATGCCAAAGACTGGGAGGATCCAACTGTGTGATCATACTGAGGCTCTGATCTAGAAGGTAAACACACCAGCTAACGATGTAATCACAACTTAAAAGCATTGACAAATTCACACACCTAAATCACATCTCCCCTTCTCAAGCCACTCTAATCACAAGAAAGACAGTTGCTTAAGGACTCTCCTGGTTTCTCTGAATCTCTTAATAAAGATTCTATCTCACTCTTAGAAGGTAGAATCAAATCTTGACCAGCCCACAACACCACCAATTTTAAGGCAGTGTCTCCAGGAAGTCCCATGTAGCGGCTACCTTGCAGTGATCACAGGGAGGGGTGGCATTGACAGGAGCTTCTTGAACTGGTGTGTACTGAGCACTTCCCCGTCAAAGTTCACTTCCCACATCCGGGAGCCTGGGCGGGCGCAGTAGATCACAGGCTGCTGGCCCCCAGCACACCGCCCGGGGAAGAAACAAGCCCCATATTCTCCATGTCTTTCCTTATTTCCGATTTTCCAAAACTTTTCCCTAATTTCCAGAAACAAAGACAAAGGTGGTTTACCTACAAAAAAAAGAAATGTCAAAGCACTCACATTCAACATGGCCATATAACCCTACCCACAATGCCCTTTTCCTCTTTCTGCTCTGCCAGTACTACACTAGAAAACAATGGCACGGATGGTTACCCTGTAACCACTCTGAAACAGGAAGCCAAGCTCTTCACATCATTACTGTTTACTATCCACACAACGAGGAAGGCCTGTTTCAGATCCGAAAGGCATTACTGCTAACACCACTCTGTTCACATAGGAACCCTACTGACTGCTTTCCAAGACACGGTAAAACACAATTCTTTAAACACTCCATGCAAGCAGTTACTTTCCAACTGTGTCCAGGGCCCTGCCCCACTTCAAACATCCACTGAACTCCTTTTCTTAAAATCCAGGTTCTTTTGAAATTCTGTGTCTTGGGACATTCTGTACCGTTAGCAGGATAGATGTGAGAGCTGAGCTCATGGGACACAGAGGGGATAACAGCCAGCTTGCGCCTTCCTAAAAACTCCTCTTACTTACTGTTTCCATTACCTGTCTGTTTGAATTTTGGTTTTGTGTGCTTGAAACAGGGTTTCCCTCTGCAGCCCTGGCCAACCTAGAACTCATTATGTAGCCAGGCTGGACGTGAACTCTCAGCAGTGCTCGTGCCTCAGCCTCCCATATGCTCAGACTACTTCCTTTTTACAATTGTTCTTAGTTGGCAAACAAAATAGTGGGTTTATCTCTGACATTTGACACATGAATGTCACGGACTTTACTGGCAATCCCCCCATCAGCCCTTTACTGCCAACATCACCCTTTCGCCTCCCCAGTCCTCTTCTCTCCTCTCCTAGCAGAGCCCTTCCTCGTCTCTTGGACATCTACCCTCTGATCAGGTCAACTGATACACATGCAGTTAAACAAATGCACACACGTGCTTGTTATACACACATCTCTCTATAATTCCAGAATCTCCATGACAGACAACATACAATGTTTGTTCCTTCCCTCCCCTCGAACATTCCCCTTGTTTCAGGTCGTTTGTGTAGACAGGCATGTTTGTATATGTATTTTTATTCACATGTAGATTCTACATATGGAAAAAAATGTGTCTCCAGATAAATCCTTCATGATGTGGCTGCATCATTCTTCCTTTGAGAAATGCTCAACTATCCATGTCTTATACTCTGTTTTCACAGAAAGTACCACATTACACATGGCAACTGTGTCTATGTAAATGGTAGATTGTGGGTTTTCAGGACACAGGGGTCTTTTCCCTCCTTTGTAATTGTATTTCTACTATATAGTGTTTGGCCCATGGGAAGCACTCAGTTTAGTTTTGTTTCAGACAGGGTCTCACTAAGCAGTCCAGGCTAGCTTCAAACTCTGCCCACTAGTCCCCACCTTTGTCCTCAAGAGCTGGGATTATAGGCAAGCTCCCGCTCACTCAGTTCATGAATTCGGTCTCTTCTTCTTGGAGAACGACCTAATATGCTCTCTTGCAGGAGTCTGCTAAGACCCTCGGTGAGTCAATATATATCTTCCACTTATTTCCTTTGTAAACAAACTGTTTTACTGTAATAATATGATGTAAGAATGCTCTGAAATAGCTGGGCATGGTGACAGACACCTTTGCTCCCAGCACTTGGGAGGTAGAGGCAGGCAGATCTCTGTGAGTTCAAATCCAGCCTGGTCCACAAAGCCAGTCCAGGACAGCCAGAAATGGTTACACTGAAAAAAAAAACAAAACCTGTTGGGGGCTGGGGGTGGGGAGAAGGAGCTTTGAAATATACAAAGCACTATAAGACGTTCTAAGTTTAATTATTAGGCTGCTTACTAGATTGTCAATGAGAAGTTTGACTCTGGATCCTCCTATCTCCATTATTTCCAGTACTCGAATTACAGTATGTACCAACAAGCCCAGCTCAGGAATCCCAGTTTTTAGAGAACGCTATTTGTTGGGTAGAATGTAGGTTAGAACTAAACAAAAAAATTGTGTGAACTTTTTAAGTTATTATGCTATCCATGATCCCCCAAACTGAACTGCAGCTAATGGAAGGGGGCAATCTTACATGCTATTTCCGTAGCAAGTTCTACATTACTGCAATTCAACTCTAGCTGTACCCCAGGAAATGCACACTTATGGCCTTGTTTATTGTAGAATTCTCACATTTTTTGAGCAAGCTTGAGGTTTTGCATAACAACTTTTTAAAGAAGGGATAATCTAAGAAATAGGGTGTCTAGCAAACCAATTAGAGCCAGCATGAAAACAACAGCCACTGAATACTGCCGAGTACGGAGAGTGGCTGAAGAACTTTGTCAGAGACGGATAATACTCATTTAAGCTGTGTCCTGATCTGCTCTGGGATTGCACAAGCACCTCTGGCACATTCCTTTGCCAGTCACTGTACCTGCGCCCCCACCCTTCAGACTTTAGTGAGATTTTGTCAGCTTTGCAAAGGCTACAGTGATTCCTTACCCAATTTTTTCCATTAGTAGAATGCCATTAGGTAGACAACAAATTTTAAAAAGAGCAACAGCAGAAATCAAGGCAGCCTTTCTGCCCGCACACATGGAAGCAGGCGCTCGGCACTCTCCTGGCGCTTAGGTGACGCTGCTGGGTAGGGGTCACTGATTGCCTGTGTTAGTCACCCACCAGACTACCTCTGTCTCCTCTTCTCTGACATCATCTTACATTTAGACGGCCCCTTATTAACATCTACAAAATTATTCAAAGGGTTTTGGCTCAGTGACAAGTAGAACTTAGACCCAAAAAGCCTGGAAGTCTACACAGCTAATGTCGTGGTCAGCTAATGAATACCTCTCGGTGTCACACAAGAAGGATCGAGTCAGTGAAGACACAAGTAATCTTCCATCCAAGTAATCCAACTGGACGACACACGAGTCCACTGTTAGTACTGTCTGCACAGGAAACATCACAAAGGCAGCAGCTGCCTGAAAGGGATGTGAGAAGGAAATATATTTACAACACACACCATCTCGTCTGCTTGACCTGTTGAAATAAGCCAAAATACACCAGGAGTGGAAGCACACACGTGTACTCTCAGTACTCGGGAAACTGAGCCAGAGGACTCCTATGAAAGCAAGGTCTGCTGTGATAAATCAAGAAAAAAATTTAAAAGTTCAGAAAACTTTAAAAAAAAAAAAAGGGGGGGCTGGTGAGATGGCTCAGTGGGTAAGAGCATCCGACTGCTCTTCCGAAGGTCCAGAGTTCAAATCCCAGCAACCACATGGTGGCTCACAACCATCTGTAACGAGATTTGACTCCCTCTTCTGGAGTGTCTGAAGACAGCTACAATGTACTTCCATATAATAAATAAATAAATCTTAAAAAAAAAAAAAAAAGTCAGGCATGGTGGTGCACACCTTCAATACCAGCGCCTGGGATGCAGAGGCAGGCTGATCCTCTGTTTGAAGCCAGCCAGGTCTACACAGAAAGTTCCAGGAAAGTCAGGGCTATGTAAAAAGATCCTGTCAATAAAGAAACAAGAAACTGGAGAGATGGCTCAGTAGTTAGAGCATTTGTTGTTCTTGTTCCAAGAACCCACCTAGTTCTTCACAACTGTCTATAACTCTAATTTCAAAATGTGTAAAACAAAGAAATACATTTAATAAAATACTCATACATGTACAAATAAATAAATGTAAAAACGTGAAATAAGCCATGTAATTTGTATACAAGGATATAAAAGTTTCCATCACTTAAAATTTGTGAGACTGGATATGGCGGCACACACCTTTAATTCCAGTACTCAGAAGACAGAGGCAGGAGGATCTCTATGAGCTCAAGGCCAGCCTGGTCTATGCAGCAAGTTCCAGGATAGCCAGGACTGATAGAGAGACCCTGTCTCAAAAAAAAACCAAAATAAATAAATAAAAATCTGTGAAATAATTTGATACCTAACTACAAAAATTTCTCAAAGTTCTGTTTGTGAACATAGAATGAAAAAAATATATATTAGCATATAACGTATTCAGGAGAATTTTTCACCTACTGACAATATTTCTCCTTTTGAGTAGTATCAATTCTACTTTTCTTTTTGATTTTTCAAGACAGGGTTTGTCTGTGTAGCCCTGGCTGTCCTAGAAGTCACTGTGTAGACCAGGCTGACCTCCATCTCAGATATTAGCCTGTCTCTGCCTCCCCTGTGCTGGGATTAAAAGCGTGCACCACCATGTTCCGCTTACTTGTACTTTGAATCAAACTTGTATCAGAAATCAAATAATAACTTTGGTGAGTCATTATGAATGAACCAGAATATTCTGGTATGTCCATTCGAGTAACTTGGACAACACAAGTTATGTTTCTTCTCCCAGGACTCTACACTGAAGCAAGTCAATAACAGATAAATTCTCCAAGGCTTCTAGAAAATACAGCAAATAAAAGTATATCCTTCATTCAAAGCTCCACAAGTTAGCACCTTACATCACAGGCCACACAAGGAGCTGGAGTGTTTCCTTACTTTTGCTTGTTTCAAAGTGTTGAGTTTGATGGCAGATACTTTGCCCACATGGTCACCGACAAAGACTCTCAGAACAGCCGTGTCCCAACAGAGGGCAGTAACTTTTCGGCCTTTGTGTTCTGAGGACACATGAATTCGTTCTGGCTTCCCACGACGCTCTTGATTTAATTCCCAAACAACTACAAGACCTTGACTGTAGACAAGTTACAAGCAACAAAAAGTTACCACAAAAAACAAAAACAAAAAACAAAACTCAACTGCAAAATATTAGCCATATTAAATACAATATAAACTCCTGTTCTTAGGGGAAGGAGTTACAAGTCAAAGTATTCACTTCCTTGTTTTGGTCATCAAACCAATAAAATAGGAGAACTTAAGAGTTCAAATGTTTTGCACATCCTCTGCTCCCACTCTCTCTCAGCAAGATTAGAGATAGCACAGGCTTAAGCATGAAGATTGAGAAAAGAAGCAGGCCCTGAGAGAACCGTGAGACACATCCAGACGTGTACCAGCTCCTCAGGGAGAGGTGACGACTCTTCCATTTCTCTCTTAAGACCTTTTAGATGTTGTTGCCTCAAATCAGCATTTTCCACAAACACCAGGGTGACCAACGACCCCTCCCAGGTGACTTGGGCACTGAGCAGACTTGGATCCCCAGGATGTGACTTTCAGAACTGACACCAGGACAGTGCTGGGTGAGATGAGATGGTTGGTCATCCTGACAAGCACACATGTCAGCTTTAAGGGTTTCTTACCTGGTAGCTACAGCAACATAATCATCATCATGAGAGCAGCAGGCAATCTGAGAGATTGCCCCTTCCTAGAACATCAGACAAGAATAGTTCGTTTTCATTCTTCTTTTACTCTAAATAATTGATTACATTGGGGGGGAGTGGGTGAATGTCCTTGGTCTTACCCGGTGAGAGAGAAACAGCCTTTGCTTCCAGCCATCTTTCTGAATGAGATTGAGTCCTCCTCCTGTGCTGCCTAACGCCAACCATTTCCGAGACACAGCTATGCTGGTACACTAAGAGCATGAGGAGACAATCGTGAGATCTGCTATGCACTGGGGATGCACCTCGGTTACAGGACACCTACCTGGCATGCACGAGAACCTAGGCTGCATTCCCAACACTTAAAAATAACCTAGCCACTTGAACTAAGTATTGCAGGTCTGTGCTCACTTCCTTCCTTCTCTCCCCTGCCCGGGACACAATGTAACAGCACTCCTTTATAATCCTAGAATACTGAAATATGCCAGACAAAGAACATTTCCCTTTTAAACTTTTAGCTGAATCTCCAAAACCTGAATAGGCTCAATTGTATAAATGTGTAATTTTTCTTTGTTAAAACCAGTTATTAAACAGTTCATATTTTCATAACTTGACCAGGTTATTCCAGTGCTAGTTACAGTGGAGGAAACCAGGGACAAAACAGCTACTTCAATCATTTGCTCACTTACAAGTGTTTACTAAGGGCATGTCTGTATTCCAGCCAGAGGTATTAAATTGGGTGCTAAGGGCTGAGCCATGTCCTAACAAGAAACAGGTTCAATATCCTGTAACACCTATCTACTATACCTGGGAGGAGCATGAAACACATTCCAAGAATGATTCTGTATTTTGAGGAAACTGAGGTCTTGTTTCTTGGTTTTCTCACAAGCATTCAAAATTCTCACACAGCTCTACTACCGATGAAGTGACTGTTGTGTCTGACAGTAAGCTGTGCTGTGTCTTGCAGCTGAAAATACTTCTGATATTGACCTTCACCACTGTTGACTGCACTAGCCTAGCTATTATTTCCCTTTTCTCAGAGGACAGAAACCTGCATTGAGACATCAGGCTTAGGCCTGCAATCCCAGCACTGAGGAGGGTGAGGCAGGCATGCCACCAAGAGAGTCGGGACAGCCTAGGCTGCACAGTTTCCAATGAGTCTGGGAAATAGGGTGAGACAAAGGAAGGAAGGAAGGAAGGAAGGAAGGAAGGAAGGAAGGAAGGAGAAGACAAAAGGAGGGAAGGAAGGAGGGGAAAAGAATGAAAAAGATAAAATAAGAAAAGAGAGAAAGGTGGGTGATTAGAAGCAGCAGCAAAGGTTTAGAAATGAAATGATGCTGAGTGGTGGTAGTGCACACTTTTAACCCCAGCACTTGGGAGGCACTGGCAGGTGGATCTCTCGAGGTCGAGGCCAGCCTGGTCTACAGAGCAAGTACAGTACAGTCAGGACTAACAGAAAAACCCTGTCTCCAAAAAACAAAGATAGATAAATAAATAAATAAATAAATAAAATCACTTGTGACTGAGATTGATTAAGACTTTATTCTTCACTGTGACATCCCTGTGTTTAGTCAAGAATCTGAGGTTTTGTCTTATTCCCTATACTGGGTTGTATCAAAATACTCCGCGCAAAGTAACTGCAGTAGTTCATGTCACTCCAAAACATAATGTGGTATCCTCATGTATACTATCAATGCCAATAAAGTATGTTCCCTTTTGAGAGGAGACAGCAAGATCACCAAGAAGGGGGAATAAGTAATAAGTAAACAGTATCATATTCTAGAATTGACAAAGAATTCAGATGATAGCTCAAAAAATAAACAATGAGCTATTTAAGGCACAACAGGCAGGAGCCCCAAGAGCCCACAAAACAAGGAACTAATGCAGGGGCAAGAATGGCAGAGCACATGAAACAGGGATATGAAAACAAAAGTAACGGCTACACGAGACTGTTTCAAAATGGAAGCTCACCCTCAGACGACTGGAGTCCAGCCTCAGGGCTGTGAGTAACGGATCCAAGGACTCAAACTCTGCAAGAACATGGCTGTAGGCTTCTGGTATCACTGGCACAAAAGTCATTTAGCCAGAAAGATGACGGTTGTTCTGTAAGAGACACAGAATTTCTCTCTGCAAAACAAAAACCAAAAAAACTACAAAAATACAATTTTAAATTATAACATATATTAATGTTACAATTAGTTATATTAATTATGCAGCATATATTAACATTCAACAGAAAAAGAGGCAACCACCTCTGGAAGTTGGGGTGAGAGGCAAACCTAGGTACCAATTATATGCAAAGGTTCATTCACACCAAGTCATTCACTGACTCTCAGAGTCCCTCCATAGTCCTATCCCACTGTGCTATAGAACAATATAAGTAAGAAAAATAGACAGAGTAAGACTTACAAGGGAAACTGGCCAAGCTCCTCAGAGGTAAAGTAGTAATCGCACTGTGTTTCTTTGTATCATAAACCACCTGTCTATACCTTTAAGTAAGAGGCAACATCTGTAAAGACCTCAAATGGCCGGGCAGGCGGTAGTGGCACACTCCTTTAATCCCAGCCCTTGGAAGGCAGAGGCAGGCGGATTTCTGAGTTCAAGGCCAGCCTGGTCTACAGAGTGAGTTCCAGGAAAACCAGGGCTACACAGAGAAACCCTGTCTCAAAAAAACAAAAAACAAAACAAAACAAAAAGACCTCAAATGATAGAGCCCCTCATCACACCCTAGTTGTCTGCCAACAGTTGTACAACGCTCCACAGGAATAAGCCTCTGGATCCTTCTCTCTAGTCTAGCTGGAGCATATGATGCCGGAACAGCAAATGCAACTACTGAGACGTGAGCACAGAGAGCTGGACCTCAAAGATAAGGGCTTTGGGGCTGGCCAGATGGCCCAGACTTGCTTATTGTCAAGTCTGAGATGACCTAAATTTAATCCCTAGATCACACCTGGTGGGAGAATTAACTCACAGAAGTTCTCTGAATTACTTACACACTTATACACACACACACACACACACACACACACACACACACACACACCTACCTTCTGTGGCACTCACACTCATTATTCATATACACACCCTATATTTTAATTAATTAGTTAATTAATTAATTAAGAATAAAGCTTTAACAAAAGAAACCAGGGAGGAATGAGTAAGCTAACAATATAAAGCAGGAAGTAAGTAAGTGCCAGATGAACCATTTTATCTGTTCAACTGCTCTCAAGTACACTTTTTTGGGGAGAGAAGGAGGCCAAATGTCACCAATTTCCATGAAAAAAATAAAAAGAAGTTGGTGATCTTGCTGGTCTTTGACAGATTCATAGATGCTCAATTCATCTTTCATATGAGCAAAAACTATATGGTTGCCTTCCAATCAGTCTTGGCAGTGCACATAACAAACAAGAAAGCACTTGGTGAAAAAAAAAAAAAAAAAAAGAAAGCACTTGGTGACTGGTCCAGCATTCTCCACGGACATGATGCTAGGACCTGCAGGCTTTACAATGAGGTTCCCATCATCCTCATGAGATTTTACTCCACAGATAGACTTGTCACAGTGTCATGATGGTATATGATGTCACCACTCAAAGCACGTGAGTCCTGGTTTAATTCTATGAAAGCAGGAAACCTTATAATCAAATCGCTCCAGTGACCAGAATGCAAGTTTTCTGCTGTTTTTTGAAATTTACCTGGAAACAGCTTGAAAGAAATGGACCCAAAAGGGGCTTGCCCTCAGTGGCTATGGCAAAGAACTCAGTGCAGTTGACCGTAGCTGATGCCAAGCAACTTCAAAACCTTCTACTCATTCATTCTAACTTCCCAATCTTTTGCTACCTACCAAGTTAGTGAAGAAAAGGAGGAGGAGCAGCAGCAGCAAGGAGATGAGACAGTGGGTAAAGAGCCTGATGTATGAACATGAGATCCTGAGCGTGCACCTCTAGCATCCACAGAAAAGCCAGGCATGGAAGGACATCGAGGAAGACACAAAATGGTATCCTTCTTGGCCTCCACATGCACATGGACATAGGTGTCCCCATACACATACATATACCACATACACACAAAAATAAAAACAATTAAAAAGTCTAAAGCAGCCAGGCAGTGGTGGTGCATGCCTTTAATCCCAGCACTCAGGAGGCAAAGGCAGGTGGATTTCTGAGTTCGAGGCCAGCCTGGTCTACAGAGTGAGTTCCAGGACAGTCAGGGCTACACAGAGAAACCCTGTCTTGGAAAAAAGAAAGAAGAAAGGAAGAAAGGAAGAAAGGAAGGGAGAAAGGGAGAAAGGGAGAAAGAAAGAAAGAAAGAAAGAAAGAAAGAAAGAAAGAAAGAAAGAAAGAAAGAAAGATTGATTCTAAAGCAAACAGATACATGGAAAAATTCAAAAGCATCTGGTTTTTCTATGATTTATGTTTTTGACACTATTTTAGAAGCACATTCATTCAGGCAATACATACTGAGCATCACTCATATGCTGGGCATTGTTCTAGAGATAACAGAGGGGGAAACAAAGCCCTCATCTTCTCAGAGCACAGCTGCCCTTGGGAAAGCATTCAGAAACATGTGGAGGTTTGTTTTCCTTATTTTTGGTGTTAGAGAATAAAACCCAAGATCTTTACATACTGGGCATGTCTCCTATCACTGACTGTGCCCCTGTCCTTCAACGTGACTTTTTAAATTATATACATATAATACAGCTTTATTCTCTGCTAGTAACATATTCTTATTACAGCTTGACCTCTGCAAGAATTGTATTCTGAAACAAGTCTAAATAAATAAATAAGTAAAACCACCCCCCCAAAAAATTTAGCATGACAACATTCAAAATATTTAACAATTCCTTATCCAAGAAAACTAATTTTTAGTCACTTATTTTATTGAGTAGTTAGTAAAATAATAAGCGTAATCATGAGGATAAATAAAAGAATTCTGGAAATCAATTCTAGTCAAAAAGAAAGTCACCAACACCATACATGTGTACAAACACACATACAATTCTCCTAAAGGATAACAGCAAGTCAAAGAAAACTTCCTAAAGAAATACTCCCAGGCCAGCGTTTGTTAGGAGGGAGGGAAAGGCAGCTGGCAGAGCTGAGACAGCAAAAGTGCTGGATGCGGTTTAGAATTACCCACCTTGGACTTTAGTCCTCGGTTAAATATAAAATGCAAATTTGGGCTCAAGGTACAAAACACTTCCAACTCTAAACCAAGGAACCTAAACCCAAGACAGTAGGTCACAGAGTCACGGAAGGATTTAATGAGGAGTTTGTACAGTTTCTGTAAAGTGTATGGGCAGATGCTAGGATACAGAGATGTTAAAGTAAGGAGTGATAAGTCAGTGAAAGTCAAGCCTTCCTACTACCCAGGAAATCTGTGGGAAGAAGAAACCTCTCTCTTGACATTCTGAATAGAGGAGACTTAAAACTGACTTCTAGCTAGTACTCGTTAAAAGCAAATGTGATCTCATCTCTTCTTTTCTAAGCTTCCTCTCCCATCTTACCCTATTATTCAGCTATCCTGAACTCTTCCCTTCCTTCTTCTGTCCATAAATGTGAATTTCTGGAGCCTTAATTATGCGGTTCATTAAATATTCTCAACCAATAAGTTTTCTAAAAAACTGAGCTTAAACATTACCTCTGTGTGCTACTAGGAAGAAAAAACTTTAAAATGCTAGCTTCTTAGAAGATGGCAAATCAGTGAACATCTACCATCTTTTTAAAAGGTTGGCTTTCCCAAGGGTCACAATGCTAAAAATAATAATAATAATAATAATGATAAAGGCAAACGTGGAGGAGGAAGAGGAGGGCCCAAGAAATGGTTTATTGCTATGCTTGGTGATCCCAGGGGCCCAAGAACTCACAGAAAGATAGGAGAGAACCAATTACAAAAAGCTGAGGTGTCAACCGGGCAGTGGTGGAGCACACCTTTAATTCCAGCACTTGGGAGGCAGAGACAGGCAGATTTCTGAGTTCCAGGCCAGTCAAGTATATAGAGTGAGTCCCAGGACAGCCGGGGCTACACAGAGAAACCCTGTCTCGAGAAAACAAAACAAAACAAAACAAAAAAACAGAAACAAAACAAACAAACAAAAAAAACAGAAACAAAACAAACAAACAAAAAAACTGCGGTGCCATGCCACCTTCTCCCCCAATAATAAATGAAAGTAGAATTTATGTGAGATCGAAACATCTTTCTCACTTCCCAAGATTATTTTTATAATTCAAGAGTGGTAGACAGTGATTGCTGCTCACAAAGCCAAAGCAAACCATGGTGTATCTAATCCCACAAGGTGCGTGGAAGGAAAGGCTCGAAAGACGCAAAGTAACAACGATTGAAGAAATTATGCAAAGGGGAGTTAATAGACTTTATTTCCACAATAGGAACTTCCTTATCCAATAATGATCAGGAAACTCTACCTCAGAAAACTTAACGACTCGCTCATGCTTGCATGCATTCATTCATTCAACGTTCTAAGTGCCTACCGTGTTCTAGGCCCTGGAGGCGCTGCTGGAGATGAAGGATGCGCAGCAGACCAAGTCCCTGACCACAAGGAGCTCCCGTCAATCACAGCTAACTTTTATGACTTTAAACCGCAGCTGTCACTCTGGAGAAGTCCAGGAAGCAGGTTTTCCAAGCCAGGTTCACAGAACCTCAGGCTGACTAGCGGGCCGAGTTCCGCCCCCCCCAGAGACCAGCGATCGCTTTCACCGAGCAGGCTCCACAGACACTCAACACCCCTTGACAGCGGAACCTGAACCTCACACACCCTGTCACCCCGCCCCCTCCCTGGCAACGTCATCCAGGGGCGCCAGGGACCGGAGGAAAGCGCTGTTAACGGCACTTCCTCGTCACGTGACGATCACGCCCCTCCCCGCGCGTGCTCCCTCCCCCTCCAGCCGCGGGTCGCGATTCCGCTCCCTGCGGCCTGCAGTCTGGGAGCCGCCTCGGGCCGACGACGCACCACGGAGCCGGACCGGATGCTCTCTAGGGAGAAAGGCGAGCCAAGCCGAATCCCCGAAACTCTCCGCCGCTCGAGACCGGAGGAGGAGAAGCGAAACAGGCGGGAATCGGTGGGGGAGGGCGGGAGCTAGCGGAAGGTGTCATGGCGGCCGCGGTGGTGGTCACGTGCTCCGGAGGCCCGCCCCGGCGTTTCCGGTCACGTGCCCTCAGCGCCCTCGCAGCCAGCGATGGAGGCGAGACCCCCCGGCAACAGAGGCGGTGGCGACGGCTGCGGCCGCAGGGGTTCAGCCTCCTCCGTGCAGCGGCTGTGAGAAGCGCGGCGGAGGCAGATCCGACGGGACGCGCTTCCCGCGCCCCAGACCAGAGACCGTAGCTCCCACCTGGTAAGTTGAGACCGAAGAATGGGGTTGGGCGGGCGTGGAGGGTCTGACAGGCCCCGGGGGCGCGGGGCCAGGCGGATCGAGCCCTTCGCTGTAGTCGTCTCCACGACACTACAGGCTGGCTGTGTGGTTTGCCTTTCTTCTCCCGGAATGGGAAGGAGGTGCCCTGACCCTTAATCTACTGCCCGAAGGCATTAGGTTCTTCCGCTGGGAGGGACTGGAAGGATCAGACTCACCTGAGAACGAAGGAAGTGAGGCTTCTCCGAGACACCGAGGCCCTTCCCGTTAGGGAGCCTGCCCGGGAGAGGCTTTCTTTTCCTGTTAAAGAAGTCCTCTAACCTTGGTGTCCTCGTGCCTTCTTGCTTCCACCTGTCATCCTGCTCTTCAAACTGTTATTAAAACTTGAGCCACGCACCCAGTTCTAGCTATGACCAGTTTGACAGTCATGTAGTGTAAAGTGAACCATCAATACATGGAAGTATGTGATTATTTTTATAAATTCTCCAGTGTTCTTAGAAACTAAATTCATGTGAAGTTGACCTCACATGTCTATTTTACCATCTGCAAAACAAGGGTGGGG
Source organism: Mus musculus (assembly GCF_000001635.26). Classification (NCBI taxonomy): domain Eukaryota; kingdom Metazoa; phylum Chordata; class Mammalia; order Rodentia; family Muridae; genus Mus; species Mus musculus. The sequence continues at coordinate 46,796,866 of NC_000073.6, forward strand.
AAAAGATGTTAAAACGTATGCCCAGGGCTACAGTGAAATGGCTCAACTGGTAAAGGTGCTTGCTGCCAAACCTGAGTTCCATCTCTGGGACCCACGTGGTGGAGGGAGAACCGATCTCCGGAAGTTGTGTCCTCAACGTATACACAGTTTAATTTGGGATTTTTGTTTGCTTGTTTTTGTTCTTCGTTGTTGGCTTTTGTTTGGTTGGTTTGGCTTTCTGTCTTTTGATGTTGTCCATTTAAAGACACCAGTTTAAAATATGGTAAAACAGGTTTCTGAGTTAGGAATGCAGCTTAAAGCTAAGAGTTCTTGCTAGGCACCTGTAAGATCCTGGGTTTCATTTCCAGAACTGGCAAAAAAAAAAAACAGGACTGTAGGTAGAGCCCAATGTAAATTGCTTGGTAAGCATGCAGGCCTGGGTACAGAAAACTGGCTTGAAGCACACTAAGGGCTTGGCTCCAATCAATATTCTCAATATCTAGCCTTGTGACTTCCTTTCCTTCCTCTCCTGACCCTCCATTTCCCACACAGGTTTTCTCTGTATAACAGCCCTGACTGGCCTTGAACTCACAGGGATCGATTGCCTCTGATTCTTGAATGGTAAGATTAAAGGTGTACACTACCACACCTAACCCTAGACTTGTGATTTCCTTTTTTTTTTAAGTTGGTTGATTTTACTACTGTATATTGGTGTTCTGTCTACCTGTGGGTTTCTATGGTGGTGTCAGATCCCCTAGAACTGGAAGTATAGTTGTGAATGGCCATGTGGGTGCTAGAATTGAACCTTGGGTCCTTTGGGAGAGTAGCCGGTGCTCTTAATGGCTGAGTCATTGCTCCAGCCCCAGTGATTTTCAAACATTTTAAAGACATGAAACATTTCTTCCATGAATTTATGCCTGGAATTCCAACATAAAACTACATCGAAGCTGGGAGTTCATGGCACAGGCCCTTTTTTTTTTTTTTTTTTTTGGTTTTTAAGGACACCTAAAAACATTTTGAAAACCACTAAGCCAAAATTATCAACCCTAATATTGTTTTTTTTTTTTAGATTTCCTTATTTTATGTATATAAGTACACCATTGTTCTCTTTAGACACACCAGAAGAGGGCATCAGATCCCATACAGATGGGCATGAGCCACCATGTGGTTGCTGGGAACTGAACTCAGAATCTCTGGAAGAGCAGTTGGCACTCTCAACCACTCAGCCATCTTTCCAGCCCCCAACCCTAAAATTCTATTTATTCTCTTGTTTTTTGTTTTGTTGTTTTGGTTTTGTTCTATTGGGGTTTTTTGTTTGTTTTGTTTTGTTGTTTTGTTTTGGTTTTTGGTTTTTAAGAGAGGGTTTCTCTGTGCAGTGCAGCCTTGGCTATCCTAGACCTCAATCTGTAGACCAGGTTGACCTGGAACTCACAGGGATCCCCCTGCCTCTGCCTTCCAAGTATTCCATTCAGGGATCATTTATTTCCATAATTCATTACCCTTTAAGATCCTTTGTTGTTGTTCTTGTTGTTTTTCGAGACAGGGTTTCTCTGTATAGCCCTAGCTGTCCTGGAACTCACTTTGTAGACTAGGCTGTCCTCAAACTCCAGAGTGCTGGGATTAAAGGCATGTGCCACCATGCCCAGCTACCCTTTAAGATTCTTAAAAACCAAAACTAGAGTATTCACATGAAGAGATAAATACAAGGCAGAAATAACCTCTAGTGATAGCCCAGTGGCTTATGAAAACAGCTCAGGAAAGTATTTTGAACCTATTTGTAGGTTTTATTTTGTTTTGAGGGGTGGGGGTCCTCCAGTATAACAAAAACTGGCCTTGAACTCTTGGTAGCACCTGCCTCTGCCTCCCAAGTGCTGGGATTACAGGCTTGAGCCACCACACCCAGTTTAAATCATCTGCATTCAAAGGGAGAGAAGCAAAGACCCACACGTCCACACACTCGGGAATTCCAAAAAACACCAAACTGGAAGGCATAATATATTCAGAGGACCTAGTGCAGACCTGAGAAGGTCCTGTGTATGCTGCCTCAGGGAGAATTGCTTAAAAAATTAAATTCAAGTTGTGGTAAATGCTATAAGAGAGTATTAGAAAACAATAATGACTTCAGAGATTAGAATCTACTGCAAAAAAAATTTTTTTTGTGACTGAAAACCAGTTGAGGGGAGAGAGAAAAATGTATCAAGTCTTGAGAACAAAGACATTCACATGCAGCTTCGGGCAAGGTTATAACAAGGAATGCATTCATGCCTTTCTTAAGGGATCTTACTGTTTAAAAGTCTTGTGACAGATAATTTCATAAAATATTGCATCTTTTCATTGACCAGATGGAATTTAAAGTAGCCTACAGTAATATTTTAAATAAAAGAAACACTATAGCTCTTACAGAGTTCTACTGGGGAGAACCCAAGGAAACCCCTCCGAGGAATCTGAAAATCACAGAAACCATAGTAAAGTGGCCCTAATGTGTCTGTTAGCTCTCCCAAATTTATTCTCTTTACAGTTAACAAAGATGCTACAGATGACCAGAGAAACTGGCAAGCAAATTATTTGAGACAATTGACTGTTGTACCCACTGTTCAATAATTTTTTTTTTCTCTTTTAAATTTATAATGGAGGAAAGGGAGGACTAACCCAGGACCTGGAGAAGGCTGGGCCAGTCAGCATTCAGCTCTAAGCTGCATCTCAGTCCTGCCCTGAATACATTTTGTTGAAATGGTTTCTGTGTTATTAAGAAGGGCCGTGGTTAAGTACTAAAAGTCAGTTGTATTGATGTAGTGAACTCTATACTTTCCAGGTTGTCTTCACCCATTTGCCTCTTCACCTTCCCCACTCACAGATGCTTCTGTGAGTTTCCTAGCCCAGTTCATTGGAAGCTTGTGCTGTAGGATGTCTTTGGGCTGAGAGGGAGGCAGGGTGCAGCACACTGTTAGTCTCAGCATTCTGGAGGGAGAGGCAGGCAGATCTCTTGAGAGTTCAAGGCCAGCCTGGTCTACATTGTGATTTCAAGACAGCCAGGACCACACAGAGAAGCCCTGTAACCTAGTCTCATGGGGCCAGGGGAGTATTTAACAGTTCTGTAAGTATTATAAAGCTAATATTTATAAATTAAAATTTAAATTTTACTCTTGCAGAATTACAAGTAACTAATGCTGTTTCGTTCTTCTTTTTTTTTAAGATTTATTTATGTAATGTATGTAAAGGAGAGGGCATCGGATCCCATTACAGATGGTTTCGAGCCACCATGTGGTTGCTGGGAATTGAACTCAGGATCTCTGGAAGAGCAGTCGGTGCTCTTAACTGCTGAGCCATCTCTCCAGCCCCTTTAGTTCTTACCCAAATGTTATTCCACATTTGATTTTATAGAGAATCAGCTGTTGGGAAGGAATTTTTCTTTTTCTTTTTCTTTTTTTTTAAATCCCTTTGAGCCAATGTTTCACTATATGTAACCCTGGCTGTCATGAAACTCACTAAATAGAACAGACTGACTAGGAACTTGCAGCCATAGTTTTGCCTCCACCTCTTATATGCTGACCATTTTATTCAGTCTGCAGATGCACACAAAACAGCAGCTTACCTGGGAAGTCATAGGACGTGTCAGAAACAGTTCTCTGTTGTCATCTTATGGGACCCAGGGATTAAATTGAGGTCGTCAAGTCACTCAATGCAAAAATACATATTTATTGTAGGTAATCAGGGAAGAAAACAATCAACTTGTTGTCTGTCCTTCTAGTCATACATACATGCAGAACATACATGTCATAGGTAGTTAGCTCTGATGTCAACCCGGACAGAAACCTGGTTCTATTTATTGGATGCTTTATAAAAACCTGTAATGTCCTCCTGTATTATCTGCCATTGCTTCCTCCTCAAGATAGCTTCCCCCTCTTTCTCTTTCTCTCTTTCTTTCTCTGAAACAGCGTCTTACAGTGTCACACACTGGCTTTGAACTCTGATCCTCCTGCCTTACACTCCTAAGTTCTATGATTACAGACATTAGATAGCACACCATTTGGATTCCTTTACTAAAAGTGGGGTAATACAGATCAGGAAACAATTGCTTGAGAAGAGAAAGAATTGACTAAAAATAAGTCATTGGCATTCATAGGCAGTAGGAATGTTCCAGAAATGTTCTGTGTGTTTGGGGCATTTGTTTGGGTTATGGTGTGTGTGCATACACTGTCTGTTTTTAAACTAGTATGCTTTTTGTTGGTTTGTTTTTTTGTTGTTGTTGCTTTGTTTTGTTTGGTTTTGGTTTTGGTTTTTCCAGACAGGGTTTCTCTGTGTAGCCCTGGCTGTCCTGGAACTCACTCTGTAGACCAGGCTGGCCTCGAACTCAGAAATCTGCCTGCCTCTGCCTCCCGAGTGCTGGGATTAAAGGCGTGCACCACCACTGCCCAGCTGGTTTGTTAAATTTATTTATATATATGTGTGTGTGTGTATGTATGTGTATGTATGTATGTGTGTATATATATATATATATATTTATTTATAAGTGTGTGTATGTATGTATGTATATGTGTGTGTGTGTGTGTGTGTGTGTGTGTGTGTGTGTGTGTGTGTGTGTGTGTACCAGAGGTATGCTATACCTGCAGAAGCAAGAAGAGGGTGTTGGATTCCCTCAAACTTGAGTTACAAATGGTTGTGAACTACCATGTAGGTCCTAGAAATAGAGCTTGGGTCCTCAGAAAGAGCAGCATGTGCTCTTAACTACTAAGCCACCTCTCCAGCCCCTGCATGTGTATTTTGTTTGTTTCAGCTCACATTGATGTGGTTGGTTTCTTTTTCTTCCCCCACCCCCACCCCCATTAGCACCTTATAGCCATCATGGCGACTTCATCAGAAGAAGTGTTGCTGATTGTGAAGAAGGTTCGTCAGAAGAAGCAGGATGGAGCACTGTACCTCATGGCAGAGAGAATTGCTTGGGCACCTGAAGGCAAAGACAGATTTACAATCAGCCATATGTATGCAGATATTAAATGTGAGTCATACATGCTACATCTAATGTTGGTTTTGTATTTTAATTAGAATAACAGATAGTGGTAGTTATAAAATAGGATCATCAAATATGCAACTATGCATTGCAGATTTTCATAGTATAAACCCACCTTCATTAAAAAAAATAAATAATGCGTGTGCTTCAAAAAGTAATGTTCCATTGAGTAGATATAGTCTGGTGTGTAACTGTTCTCTCTTGAAGGACAATTAGGAGATAATTTTAGAATTTGTTACTGCAAATTGTTTCACATTATAAAACTGTATGCTAATATCTTCTTGAGGTTTTGTAGGTTGATTAATAGATGATGCCAGATTGTCCCTTCGACAAAATTTTGCATTTAGGCAAGTAATCTAGTCTTTTGTTATATGGTCATTATCTTTTAAAAAATAAATAAAAATAAATATTTTTTTTTAAAAAAAAAGACTCAACTTCATAATAAAGGTAGATGGGAGAAATACAGAGCTCTTGAGGTCACAATAGGGAGTATTGGAGATCAGACCCAAGGACTTGTGCAGGAGCCCAAAGCAGAGCTGAGTATAACTAAATAATGTAGATGCCTTTAATCTCAGCACATGAGAGGCTAAGGAAGGAGAATGAAAAGTTCTAGGTCCTGGCCAGCTTGGCTACATAGTGAGACCCTGTCTCAAAACAAAACAAAGTCTGGGAAAGGTGATTGCTTTGGAGGGACAGAACAAAGCAACATAAAGGCTGGTGGTTTAAATACATGTATTGTTACTAAAACATTTCGTCTAAACTAGTGGTTTGGAAGCATCATCCTAAGGACAAAATACCTGTTTAAGGTTTATAAAATCTATCTAGACAAGTTGGGTATGGTGGCAGGTTTCTGTAATCGCAGCGCTTGCTAGACAGAGCCAGTGTGGTTATCAGAAATCTGTTTATGTTATAGTGAGAGCTCTTTACCATCTGCCATATTTAGTGAGTTGCCTATTGGAACAAAGCCCTCCATCTCAGTTTCTTAGGGGAGAAAGGAAAAGCACTGTTGCCTTGATAGCCATTTGCAAACTATATAGATTCCGGGGTTGGAGCACTGACTCGGGTGTTAAAGGAGATGTTTATGCCATCTCCCATTTGTAACTCCAGTTTGAAGAGGGGGGAATCCAACTCCCTCTTCTGGCTTCCTTGGGCACCAGGCTGTGCACATGATGCACATACATACGTGGAGGCAAAATGCATAAGAAAGAGAGAACACAAGTTCTGCTATGAGTGTATTTTAGCACTCTCAGTCTTCATGTGGTGATGGTGGTAGTGGTGGTTGTGATGATGATAAATCTCCAGGGACTAGGAATATAACTCGTAGGTAGGGAACTTGTGTAGCATGGACACAGTCCTGAGTTTGGTCCCTAACACTACATAAACCTAGTATGGTGGCACATCCTGTAATCCTAGCACTTAGTAGGGAGAGGAAAGAAGATCAAAAGATCAAGGTCATCTTTAGATACAAATAGAATTTGAGAGCAGCCTGGACTATAGGAGACTGCCTCCAAAGAAAAAGGCCCACAGTTTGTGGGCTCTGGCCTATTCTGGAATATACAATAGGTTTGTATCAAATACTTTCAATATCTGTATCCTTGGAGTTTGCTTAGACACAGGTAAGTGTTTTTTTACATTGCTGAGGATTGGACATAGGGTCCTCATAGGAGGTGAACAGAGTTGCATGCATGAATTGCCACCACCTCCCAGGCTGTTTGTTACTCATTCCCTTTAAGTTTTGTTTTGTTAATACAAGTCTTTGACGGTGCCATGCGTGTATATGATGTGCTCTGATTATTTTCACTTTGATTCTCGCTTACTTTTGTGACGGTGTCTCCAGGATTCCAGGTTAGGCTTAAGCTTGTTGTTATAGCCTAGGATGTCCTTGAAATTCTTATTGTTCTGCTTCCAGCTTCCAGGATTACATTGTGAATGTCCTCATCTACTTAGCTTCATGCTTCTTTTAGGCCAGAAAATCAGTCCAGAGGGAAAAGCTAAAATACAACTTCAGCTGGTCCTGCATGCAGGGGACACAACAAACTTCCATTTTTCCAACGAAAGCACGGCAGTGAAAGAACGGGATGCAGTGAAGGACCTCCTTCAGCAGCTGCTGCCCAAGTTCAAGCGGAAAGCTAATAAAGAGCTGGAGGAGAAGAACAGGTGAGAGTGGGGATCTGTGCTGTCATTGCCATGATTCTCACTGGGACCACTTGTTCACTGTATGACTTTCTGAAACAGGGCTACCATTTGATTAGGAGACCTGATATTACAAAACACTATGGTTCTTTGCTTGCTTTCCTTTCTTTCTCCAGGTTTTGAATTACAGAGAAGATACTAAATTATTAGAAGAATGTTTGTGAATAAGAAACCAAGAATCAGTACTTTAGGGTTTCAGACTTTTAAGTCCCACCTCTGCTTTGCAGAGGGGCTTTCTCCCTGTGTTATTCTGTTTCCTTACTCCCAATAAAAGCCTTTCTTCAATGACTAATAGTAATAATAAAATAATATATTTTTTTAATTTTTATTTTATTTTATTTTTTTTTGTTTTTTGTTTTTTCGAGACAGGGTTTCTCTGTGTAGCCCTGGCTGTCCTGAAACTCACTTTGTAGACCAGGCTGGCCTCGAACTCAGAAATCCGCCTGCCTCTGCCTCCCGAGTACTGGGATTAAAGGTGTGCGCCACCACGCCCGGCCTAATAATAATAATTTTTAAAAGGTATCCATACTGTGAAAGACTGACATAGAGAAACAATGAAGATTCCTAATAAGAGAGATTATTTCATTAATAATATCTGTTTTGAGTTACTGTAACTTACAGTTCCTTATGCTTGTCAAAATGATGGGTGAATACTGCCAGCCTTTTCTATTTTACCTTTATGTAGTGAAGAATATAGTACTGTTTAGATACGAAGTAGACTTTGTATTGCAAGGATGCAAAGATGGATAAGACCGTTCTTTGTCTTAGAAAATTTAGTCTGCTTTTCCAGAGTTCCTCTGTCTGTACTTGCATTTGTAACTCTAAAAATGATTTAATGAAGTGACTTCTCCAGCTCAGCCATCACAGAGCGAAGGTAGATGTATGACTAACTACATTTACTGTATCTCTCACCAGAATGCTCCAAGAAGATCCTGTTTTATTCCAACTCTATAAAGACCTTGTTGTGAGCCAAGTGATCAGTGCTGAGGAATTCTGGGCCAATCGTTTAAATGTGAATGCAACAGATAGTTCTACATCCAGTCACAAGCAGGATGTTGGTATTTCTGCAGCATTTCTGGTATGTGACCTTTCTAGATTTCTGAAAGGAAAAATATGAAAACTCCAGTATTTTTATAACGGAGCCATTTAGAGATTAGGGGACCCTATTAGGAAGAAGAGGCTGGAGGACCAGTGATTCAAGGCCAATCTCAATATCTTAGTTATTTTTCTACAGCTGTGATAAAACATCCTGACTGGGGCAACTTATAAGAATTAAATTGAGCTTATAGTTCTAGAGGGTTATAGACAGTGGTGGCAGAGCAAAAGTGTGGCAGCAGGCTACTAGAGCAACAACTGAAAGCTGACATCTGTGGGATTACTATGAGCCTTTTGAAAGCTCAGAGCACAACCTCAGGGACATACTTGGTCCAGCAAAGCCATACCTCTTAGTCCTCCCCAAACAGCCACCACTTGGGAACCAAATAAGCAAATGCCTGAAACTTGTGGTGCACATCTCATTCAGACCACCACACTCAGCTACGTGAGAACATACCTCAAAAGAAAAAAGCCTCTGGGTTTTGTGTGTGTGTGTGTGAACATACGGTATACATACGGAGATTAGAGGATAACTTGAGGTGTTTGTCCTTAGCTTCTGCTTTGTTGAAGTCAAGTGTCCTGTGGGTTTGGGGTTTCACGTTTTCTGCCGCATGTGCCAGGCCCGTACTCTTTGAATGTCCATTCTATCTCCACCTCCCATTTGTGTGTGGCTGGCTGTACTGGGTTTACACATACATGTGCTACAGCATCCAGCTTGTTTAAGTAGGTTCTGGACATTGATACTCAAATCTTCCCGTGCTTTACCCACTCTCAGGCCAGAGTGGTTGCTCTTGGAAGTTTTGGCATTTTCTTTGAAATACATTAGTGAAACTTGTTGTCACCAAGCATGGTAGCACGGACCTTTTAATCCTAGCACACGGGAGGCAGAAGCAGGTGGATGCCTGAGTTCAAGAAAGCTTGGTCTATATGTAAGTTCCAAGACTTGTGCATAGTGAAATCTTGTCTAGAAAAGAAATTTTGTTGTCAGTGTTAGTCATGATCTTTTAATACAGAAAGTATTTTTTTACATTGAGATAGACTCATGCTGCATAGCCCTGGCTGGCTTCCCACTAGAGGCAATCTTCAAGGTCATCCTGGGCTACATAAAATTCCAGCCTAACCTAGCTATACAGAATCCCTGTCTCAACAGACAAACTGAACACTATGAGTACCACTTACATAAATTCGGTACATTTCTGGGTGATTAATAAATAGGCAAATTCATCAAACCTTTCCTCAGAAAATCAGTTAGCTAATAATATCCATTTAACTATGTCAAGATTCACAGAGGTTTTGGCAGCCATATAACAGAGTTCTGCTTTAAAGCTGGGGTCGATCTGTTGTTGGCCACTCTTGAACATGTCTATTTGGTCATTTCAGGCTTCCAAAGATGCAGACTTACAAGTCTCCTGGATTGTGATAAACAAGTCCAAGTTTCCTTATGCCCTGTCTCTCTCTTTTTGGTTAGTGAGGGGCCTGCTGTCTGCAGTTTGCTCAGAAAGTCTGTTGCACCTCTGTATTACCCATCAGGAACTTAAACATACTCTCAAGTAGCTAACAGATATGAGTGCATATGTGTGTGGTCTTTGTTTTAGGCTGATGTCCGGCCCCAAACGGATGGCTGTAATGGTCTGAGATATAATTTAACTTCTGATATCATTGAATCTATATTTAGGACCTATCCAGCAGGTAAGAAAAGTCAATTACTGGTTTTTAACTTTAGATGATTAAAGGAATTGTTTAGTGAGTCTTATGTATTTATTATCAATGGAAAGTTTCTTTTAGTCCTGATTAAATACAATAGAATATGTAAAAATATTTTTCCCAGTTCCAGATACGGATTCAATAAATGCTGTAGAGTCATTAGTTCATTTCATTAGGAAATGAAATTTACTTTATAGGAAATGAATGAGAAAAGTAAATACCCATTCAACAAACATTTGAGTGGAAGCCAGGAATGTTAGTATGCATGCGTCTGTAATCCTTGTATTTGGGGGACAGAGCAGGAAGATCTCCTCGTGCATGCTTTCTTCACATGCATGTGATAACTGTCATTCTAATGAAGTAACTGCTACAAATCTCCATAAGTGACCGGTTCTACCCTGCTCCCACTTTATCCCTCAGAGGTGACCTTCCCAACCCATGAGCCAAGCCCTGATGGTTTAACATGTAGCCAAGAGCAAGAGCTACTGTTTAGTTACTCTTCTCACTAAACGGTGCTCCTTAGGCCAGCTACTGTTGTCCAACAATGGTTGCTTGCTACCATTAGAAGAGTGGTTCTCAACCTTCCTAATACTGTGACTTTTACTACACTTCTTTGTGTTGTGACCCCCAACCATAAAATCTTTTCACTGCTTCTTCAAAACTGCCACTTTGCTATTATGAATCATACTATATCGGATATGCAGGATATCTGATAGGAGACTCCCCCAAAGGGGTTGCGCCCCACAGTTTGAGAACTGTTGTTCTAGAATATCTTCACATTCTGTAGTGTTTGGTATTGTAAGCCTTTTGCCATACACATTTAATCATCATAAATATTTTGTGAAGTAAGTACTGTTAATATTTTTTAAAATAAGGAAACAAGGTACAAAGAAAATAATGTGCTTCAGGGTCACCTAAACAGTCAATGGCAAACCTAATGTTTCTGAACTCGGGTCACTAACCGGGGCTTCTGGAGAATGGAGGGTGGAGTTTAAAAGTTTCATTCTCCCACTAACTAACACTGCCTTGTATTATAAGGTTTGATTTCAGGGTTGCTTTTTTTTTTTTTAATCTTTGCAGTATGTAATAATGTCCATAGTTTGTGAGGAGTCATAAATGGTACCTCACCTAAATCTATTAAATTTTATTTCGGGCTGGAGAGATGGCTCAGTGGGTAAGAGCACCCGACTGCTCTTCCAAAGGTCCAGAGTTCAAATCCCAGCAACCACATGGTGGCTCACAACCATCTGTAACAAGATCTGAGACCCTCTTCTGGTGTGTCTGAAGACAGCTACACTGTACTTACATGTAATAAATAAATAAGTCTTTTTAAAAATTTTTTATTTCATATTTATAATTCTATAGTGCATAAGGTAAGACTGTCACGAGAGCCTTTAGTTATTTATTATCCAGTTACTAAGAACTAGAAGGTTCTTTTTTTTTTTAAATATTTATTTACTCATTTATTATATGTAAGTATACTGTAGCTGTCTTCAGACACTCCAGAAGATGGCATCAGATCTCATTATGAATGGTTGTGAGCCACCATGTGGTTGCTGGGATTTGAACTCAGGATGTTTGGAAGAGCAGTCGGCGCTCTTAACCACTGAGCCATCTCACCAGCCCTAGAAGGTTCTTAAGAGCTAGGAACTCACTCTATAAGATATCTTATGTGGATTTTCCCTCCCACAGTAAAAATGAAATATGCAGAAACTGTACCACACAACATGACAGAAAAGGAGTTCTGGACACGCTTTTTCCAGTCCCATTATTTTCACAGGGACCGACTAAATACAGGATCGAAGGACCTCTTTGCAGAATGTGCCAAAATAGATGAGAAGGGTAAGTGGTGTCCTGATACCTTGCCATTCTTGACTGTTGAAGCTATTTATAGAGTTTTAAAATATAGCTTAGAAAGATGAGTTTTAAACCTATGATTTCACTAATTTTTCTAGGATTAAAAACAATGGTTTCATTAGGAGTGAAAAACCCAATGCTAGATTTGACATCGTTGGAAGATAAGCCATTAGACGAGGTAAGAATTAATAAAGGGACATAATGACAAAATGATCTTTTCCTGGTTTTCAGTGTTATTTATGTATATGCCCTAAATTAGATGTTCCATTTGTAATATCTAAAAATAAGCAGAATACTGTTAGATTCTCAGAAGTGATTTTTAGTATGCAGTAGGTCCTGCGTTTGATTCCTATTTTGGTACTGCTGTTTGTCTTAGGATACCCTTAAGTTAGCTCAGTGGACGTGGTAGGAATGAACCACCTCCCAAACGTCCTGTAACCCCCCACATGAGCACCCATGCTCACACACGTGCATCATACATACACGGATCATAAAGACATCATAAAGAAGTTAACATTGCCTTTGAGAACTAAGTTCTCTGAGAATTGCTTAATGTTTTTAAGAGAATTTTTAAGCTTTCCCATGAACAGGACTGGGCTCACCTCTTTCTAGTAAAATTTTAATCTAAAGAAATGAGGGTGAATATTAATAAGCAAGCATATATTTGTTGATTGTTTATCTGCCAGCCTTTACCTGTTTTAATCCTTCCAGGTTATGATTCTAGGCCTCCAACTCATCTCTTTGGATATTAAGTAATGATTATCCCATATAGTCTTCATCTAACTCCAAAGGTCCTTAATCAGTTATCAACTGTATGATTGTTATTTACTAATTAGGTAGTTCCTTTTTTTTTTTTTTTAATTTTCTTTTTAGTTTGCCTGCCTGTTTATCTGAATGTGTGCCATGTGCATCCAGGTGCCCGTGAATGTCAAAAGAGGGCATCAGAGCCCCTGGAGCTGGAGGTACAGGCAGTTAGGAGTTGCCGTCTGGGTGCTGGGAAGAGCCTGCTCGCTTTGCAAGTGCTCTTACTGCGGAGCAGTCTGGCCAGTACCTCTGCTTAGCTAGCTCACATGCAGAATGAAGCCAACCTTTATGATCCTCATAAACCTCTTTGTGGCTCTTCCCATATTTTATTTAAGAAGCATTTTAACATTTGCTGGGGTAGTGACTTTGAGCCACCTCCCCTCCAGTAATGCTGATCATGTTCCCTCATAGCTCCTTTTTAACTAACATTGTAACCTTGATGAACTGGCTTACAAGGAAAGGCAGCCTCATGGCACCCACACTTTGTTGAGAGCAGATTGGCACTTGTCAAATGAAAAGACTAGTGCCTTTTTTTCCCCTGAGGGTAAAATTGTGAAGATAACAGAGAGGGTGGTGTGGATTTCTGCTGGGTTAGCTATAGTTATACCTTAAAAATTGATTGCCTGCCTAGACTAACAATCAGGAAATATAATAAAACCAGAAGTTAAGTCTCCGTGTTTTGTTTGTTCATTTTGTGTGTGTGTGTGTGTGTGTGTGTGTGTGTGTACATGTATGTTTAGAGGCAGGGCCACCCTCGGTTATTGATTCTCGGCATAAAAAAAGTGGCACTCAAAAAAAAAAAAAAAGCTGGGTGTGGTGGCGCACGCCTTTAAGCCAGCACTTGGGAGGCAGAGACAGGCAGGTTTCTGAGTTCAAGGACAGCCAGGGCTATACAGAGAAACCCTGTCTCGAAAAAAAAAAAAGTGGCACTCCTTTTCCCGGGGGCAATTGACTATCAGTGGACATGGGCTCTTTCCCCCTCCATGATGAAATATTGGTGCCCAGTCTCATGTGGGTCTTGTGCAATAACTGAAAAGACTGCAGCAGTGGCCTCATATCCAGAAGATGTCAGCAACGCCACTCTATCCTCCGACTCTCCTGTTCTTTGTGCCTGTTCTTCTACAATGTTCCTTAAGCCTTAGAAGTGTAAAATAAATGCCCTATTTAGGGCCAAGCTCTCTACTGTCCCTTATTTTCAGGACTTTATGACTGCTGTCATCTACAATAAGAAGCTATACATATGTACATATAACAATAATTAATGAAAGATGAATGAATTTGGAGGAATGCAAGAAGGTTATGGGAAATTTTGGAAGATAGAAAGGGAAGAGTGTTTATATTATAATCTCAAAAGAAAAACTTTTTTTTTTTTTTCACCAAGACGGGGGTTTCTCTGTATACCTGGCCTCAAACTTAGAGATCCACCTGCCTGTGCTGGAGAGATGACTCAGTAGTTAAGAGGGGTTCTGAGTTCAAACCCCAGTAACCACATTGTGGCTCACAACCATCTGTAATGAGATTGGTGTGGGGCTGGTGAGATGGCTCAGTGGGTAAGAGCATCCAACTGCTCTTCGGAAGGTCCGAAGTTCAAATCCCAGCAACCATATGGTGGTTCACTACCATCCATAATGAGATCTGACTCCCTCTTCTGGAGTGTCTGAAGACAGCTACAGTGTATTTATATATAATAAAAATAAATCCTAAAAAAAAAAAAAAGGAGATTGGTGTAATCACATATATCAATCAATCAATCAATCAATCAATAAATATTAAAATAAAAAAGAGATCTGCCTGCCTCTGCCTCTTGAGTGTTTGGGAATAAAGAAGTGTTCCATTGGCCTGGAGAGATGGCTCAGTGGTTAAGAGCACTAACTGCTTGTTCTTCCAGAGGTCCAGAGTTCAAATCCCAGCAACCACATGGTGGCTCACAACCATCTGTAATGAAATCTGACACCCTCTTCTGGGGTGTCTGAAGATAGCTACAGTGTACTGTAAAAAAAATTAATAAACCTAATTTTAAAAAAAAAGAACTGTTCCATCAAACCTAGCTTTTTAATTTTATATGGGTTTTGTTTTGTTTTTAGATTTATTTATTATTATATCTAAGTACAGTGTAGCTGATTTCAGACGTACCAGAACAGGGTGTGAGATCTCATTACGGATGGTTGTGAGTCACCATGTGGTTGCTGGGATTTGAACTCAGGACCTTCGGAAGAGCAGTCGGTGCTCTTAACCACTGGGCCATCTTTCCAGCCCTTTTTTTTTTTTTTTTAAGATTCTGGTGTGTCTAAAGACAGCTACAGTGTACTCAGATACATAAAATAAATCTCTTTTAAAAAAGATTTATTCATTTTTAATGAAGAGGACATCAGATCCTATGATAGGTGGTTGTGAGCCACCATGTGGTTGCTGGGAATTGATTAGGACCTCTGGAAGAGCAGTCAGTGCTCTTAACCACTGAGGCATCTCTCCAGCCCTATTTTTTACCTTTTTATGAGACTTCTTTGATGAAAACTGTCAGTACCAATATATGAGTATGAGCATGAGATACTTAGAAAACAGTTTAACCATATGTCCATTTAACAGATTGATGGTAGTGGGTTTCCTGCTTTGGACCTGTGATCCCTCTAGCCACCAGCTCTTAATCAGGCTAGCTGTACCAAGCATGAGTACTTCCTGTAGATGAGTCCTGAAATCCAATCAGAAAGCAGTTAGTTACCCTCATAATACTGATGCCTGTTACACCAATGGGCACATCTTGCCAGGCTGTGACGTGAGACCAGATCTCATTTGGTAGTCTGCAGAATGGCAAGCAAGCCCTAGGATTTCACCTATTTCCATATCCTAGTACTGGGATTGCAAGTATACTCCATATCTAGGCATCCAACCATGTATTTCATTTTGTTTACTAAATTGTTTCTCACAGGGCTATGGCATTTCCTCTGTGCCATCTACTTCCAATTCCAAATCCATAAAGGAGAATAGTAATGCTGCCATCATCAAAAGGTTTAACCACCACAGTGCCATGGTCCTGGCTGCTGGTCTCAGGAAACAGTTAAGTAGACATGTAGAAGCTGTCACTGACCTTTTCAGAATAACCAAGTGACGTTCAGCAGTTTTAACATGAGCTTGTTTTTCCATGATTTTGTTTTTCAGACAAGCACAAAATGGACAGAATGGTGAGCCCAGCAGCGTGGATGGGAATTCTGGGGATACAGACTGCTTTCAGCCAGCAGTCAAAAGGGTATGGGCATCAAAGCTAGGCCATTTGGGGATTATGTGTCTCTGGGTATAAGGACCTAAATTCTTTATATTGTTTATTTCCTAGGGGCAGTTTTGGTTTTTTAATGGAGATGACAGAGCTATTACCCTCATTGTAGAACACTGTGAAACTCAGCATAGACTGAAGCGACTAACTTTCTATTGACTTAGTTCTGATCAGTAGTTTATCCAGCTTTTCCCTCCCTTTGTGTACATACACATCAATTTTGTGTGTGTGTGTGATTCTGTTTTCTGGGGAAAGTATTTAACAAAGACAGTGGAGAGAAAGTTTTGTGGGGTTTATGTTTTGTTTACAAAGTAAGTTAAATAGCCCTCCCATTAAACTAACTGCTTGCTCTTTACTTCATTTCATTAAGTCTCTTCTCCCTATTTATAGAAAGGATACTTACTTAGATGCCTGTCAGCAGTACATAAGAAAACTTTAAAGTTTATACTCTTCCATTTCTACATTTAAGGAAAGGAGGGGTAATGTCTGTAACATAGATGAGGTTTGTGTGGCTAGTGTTACTTTGTAAAAAACTAATAGGATATAGCTTAGTGGTAAATAGCTTAACTGAAGATTCACAGGGGGCTAGGTTCAGTTCCCCAGCACCAAACCATAAAATGAACCTAATCTTATTTTTGTGATAGCTTTATCGGGATTAAAAACACGTTTCAGTATTCTGTATCTTCAGCTTGTTGTAGCAGGATATATATGGCCCAATTAAAAATAGAGAATGTCTACATTACTTCAAAAAGCTCACAGCATCAGATATCGTAGTGTATGCCTATAATGCCTTTAGCAAACAGATAGAAGGATCAAAAGTCTATGTCTCAACCGGGAATGGTGGCACATGCCTTTAATCCCAGCACTAGGGAGGCAGAGGCAGGCGGATTTCTGAGTTCGAGGCCTGCCTGGTCTACAGAGTGAGTTCCAGGACAGTCAGGGCTATACAGAGAAACCCTGTCTCGAAAAACCAAGTAGGGGAAAAAAAGGCTATGTCTCATAAACTACTTATCACTCGTTTTTGTTGTTTTTTTTTTAAAGTCCAAGTATGGTGGCCCATGCCCTTTATTGTAGCACTCAGAAGGCAGAGGCAGGTGGGTCTCTGAATTCAGAACCAGCCTGGTCTACAGAGGGATCCAGGACAGCCAGGACTACACAGAGAGACTTTGTCTCAAAAAACTTTTTAGATGTAATAACTGGTATGACCAAAATGTAGGAACCAGTACTTACTTCATGTTGGTTATTGGTGAAATACTGGCTTAACCATGGTAGACGGGCTTTATTTTTTATGCTCTGAAATTTCAGTTAGTTTCTAACAAAAATACCATATCATTAATTGCAGGCAAAGTTGCAGGAGTCCATTGAATATGAAGACTTGGGAAACAACAATTCTGTGAAAACGATTGCACTGAATCTCAAGAAGTCAGACAGGTTAGTTTGGCTGATGGAAGCGAAACACTTATGCAACAATCATTGCAGAGTGTACTCTGCCAGTCTGAAGTCAGTTTGTTGCCATAAAGTGCTTTAAAAGTTTGCTTTATTAAAGAACTTGATGTAATTGTATGAGACCGTGACTTAAGTAGAAGCAGTAGTTCAAGGATGTCCTCAGTTGTACAGCAAATTTAAGGCTAGCCTGAGCTAATAATAAGACTCATTCAGAACTCAAATTCCAGGGGATCCAGCTCCCTCCTGACACCAGGCACATGTGGTGCAGATAGATATACAGGCAAAACACTAATAAAATAAATCTCTTTTTTTCAACTTTATACATACCTGGAATACATCCTAAATGATTAAGGTCAAGGAAACTTAATTTTTATTACACGGTGTATATTTATGTATCACAGCAAG
Source organism: Mus musculus (assembly GCF_000001635.26). Lineage (NCBI taxonomy): Eukaryota > Metazoa > Chordata > Mammalia > Rodentia > Muridae > Mus > Mus musculus. Next base: position 46,814,625 of record NC_000073.6, read on the forward strand.
TGTGAAAGTCAGGGTCAGCTTAGGATCAGTTTCCTCCTTCCACTTGGGACCCAACTCAAGTCATCACATTTGGCAGCAGGTCCTTTACCCACTGAGCTATCTCACAGGCTCAAATTTTGAATTTTCATGCTGTTTCTTTCTTACTGCCATTTATAGAAATTAAATTACAAGAGCTGGAGAGATGGCTCAGTGACAACTCATGTTGCTCTTGCAAAGAACCCTAGTTTGATTTCAAACACCCAAAAGTGACTCAACCACCTGGAATGTCAGTTCCAAGGATCCAACATTTGGGTTCTACAAGCACCTGCACCCACATGCACATACCTGCCCACAACCACATAGTATAGAACTAACAGTGAAAATAGAGCTGGGACTGGAGAGATGGCTCAGTGGTTAAGAGCACTGGTTGCTCCTCCAGAGGACCTGGGTTCAATTCCCAGTGCCCACATGGTGGCTCACAATCATTTGTAATGGGATCCGATGCCCTGTTCTGGTGTGTCTGAGGACAGTGATGGTATACTCATATACATAAAATAAATAGTTCTTTTAAAAAGTAAAACTCAAACGGGAAATTTCTTTTTGCTGTAAGGGAATGTTTTGTTGATACAAAAATATTTGAAAGGCAGATTTTATATATATATATATATAATTGGTTACTTCTGTGCTGATACCTAGGTATTACCATGGTCCTACTCCAATTCAGTCACTGCAGTATGCAACAAGTCAGGACATTATTAACTCTTTTCAAAGTATTAGACAAGAAATGGAAGCTTACACACCCAAGTTAACTCAGGTAAGTGACTTCTACTGTTTTACGGCCAGAGTTCTTGTAGCCACTACCTCAGGTTGTAAGCATAGCCAGTTGAACTGTATGGCTGAATATTTGTTGTGGGGGTTTTTTTTGTTTGTTTATTTGTTTGGTTTTTGTTTTTTTTGGTTTTGGGGGTTTTTTTGTTTTGTTTTGGTTTGGTTTTTTGAGACAGGGTTTCTCTGTGTAGTCCTGGCTGTCCTGGAACTCACTTTGTAGACCAGGCTGGCGAACTTAGAAATCTGCCTGCCTTTGTCTCCCAAGCACTGGTGTTAAAGGCGTGCACCACCACTGCCTGGCTCATTTGTTGCTTTTTATACTGGGTTTTGTGGGGCCATTTTTGGGAAAATGTATAGTGTACTAGGAGCTGTATGTAAGTAGTTGCGTCTATAAAACTCAGACCCATAGATTAGGAAACTGAGAGCCAGAGCAGTTGCAGAACTGCAAGCGTATAGGACAGCTTGGCTCTGTCTACCATGTGGGTCCCAGGGATTGGATTCAGGTTGTCAAGCTTGGCAGCAGCGTCTTTACAAACAGAAGTATCTTACTTACTTACTTACATTACTGTTTAGTAATGTCAGACCATAGTTAACTAAAGCCTCAGAAGTCAGAATCGTAGCAGGCAGAGAGGTTAGGTGGTTCAGAAACTAGCACTTTATGCTGTTCTTGTTTCAAAAGACTCACACTTGGCTCCCAGAACCCACAGTGGGTTTCACAGCCACTTGTAACTCAGCTCCAGGGAACCTGAATTTTTTGCTTGTTTGTTTTTAAGGTTCTGTTATGGGGTCTGCTATATTCCTGGCAGATGGGTTTTCTACACAGACTATTTCTAGCCTCAAGAAATGTCGTTCATTCTGGTTGCTGTGCATAGTGTATTTGCATGGGAGTAGAACAACTGTTGAGGCAGATGCTGAAAGGGAGGTCAGTCAGTTCTTGACTCCTTTCTTGCAGGTTCTCTCAAGCAGTGCTGCTAGTAGCACCATCACAGCCCTGTCACCTGGAGGAGCTCTTATGCAGGGAGGGACACAGCAAGCCGTAAACCGTACGTGGTGGGCCACCTTCTTTCCCTTTTCCTCTTTGCTTCAGTTAGTGCTAAAGAAATGCTAAGGCTGTGCTGGCTTGTCTTTTGAATTGTTACATTTCTTTATTGGGGGTGAGGAAATTGTCAGAGTGCCATGGCACATGTGGAGGTGGTGGCATATGACTCAGGAAGAGTCAGTTCTCTCCTCTCTGTAAGTTCCTGGGTTCAGGTTGCCAGGCTTGGCAGTAAGCGTCTGTATCCATGAGACACCTCCCAGTACTGTATTACTTTTTCCTTAACGGGTTGGGATATTTTGGTGAAAGTTTGACCTCCTTCAAGTTGTGCATACACTGCTCTGCTGAACTTTACATTCAGCACCTGGAGTGGTCATTTTTAGGACTGGGAGTAGCTGTTGCCTTACGGCTCTCTTCTTCTTTTTGCAGAGATGGTGCCAAACGATATTCAGTCTGAATTGAAACACTTGTATGTGGCTGTTGGGGAACTTCTGCGGCATTTTTGGTCTTGCTTTCCTGTTAATACACCATTCCTAGAAGAAAAGGTTAGAACTGATTGTAATTACAACCAGCTGCTGTGGTAGTGGCCGAGAGGTGAACATGCATTACCTTGGGCCAGCTTAGGATGACTGTTAGGCATCCATACATCACGTAAGCCTCCCTGTGTCTTTATGGAGAAGGTATTAGTCATAATTCCCATTTCGTAGATTAGGAAATTGAGACATGGCAATTGTCTAACTCTGAGCATACAGTTTAGCCACTCTACGTCTAGACCATAAACAATTGGAAAACAGACTCAGCTTGCTGTTTATTTGATACATTTTTTATTGATTAAAATCACAAATAAAAATAAAAAATAGGGGGCTGGAGAGATGGCTCAGCGGTTAAGAGCACCGACTGCTCTTCCAAAGGTCCTGAGTTCAAAAATCCCAGCAACCACATGGTGGCTCACAACCATTTGTAGTGGGATCTGATGCCCTCTTCTGGAGTGTCTGAAGACAGCTACAGTGTACTTACATATAATAAATAAATAAATTTTTAAAAATAAATAAATAAAAAATAAAAACCAACAAATAAAGACTGACATCAAACAGCACTAGATTTTTTTTCTTCTTTTTGTAGTCCTAGGGTTAACCCCAGAGATACCACACAAGTCTTTTACCACTAAATTTCGTCCCAAGCTCTAGCATGAAATGTCTGAAGTTTAAAACTCCTGTTGCCTATTAAAGAGCAGTTAACAAAAATATTTATAGCATCAGTAGCAATACTAGCTTCCTTGTATACATTGCTCCTTGAGCAAATATTAAGGAAAAGACGGGGCAGGTGGTGAAGCTGGCGGCAGAGCATGTGTTTAGTATGCTCGAAGTCCAGGACTCACTCAGCAGCAGAAGAGGGAGAACAGAGTAAAAACAGTAGTCAGGGGACCTAACAAGCAGCACTCTAGAGAATACAAGAAACAAGCAGGCTGGAGTCAAAATCAAACAGAGGAGATAAAACCTTGAGTTCAAGATGTAAACATCAGCTGGGAATGGTGACGCAAGCCTTTAACTCCAGAACTCTGAATTTGAAGATAACCTGGTTGACATAGGAAGTTCAAGGCATCCAGGGTTATATGTAGTGAGACCCTATCCTAAATAAATATATATAGCAAACTCATTTCAAATTTTGTTTTAAAGTGCCAGGTAATAGGGCCAAATACCTTTAATCCCACCACTTGGGAGACAGAGTTAGGTGGATCTCAATGAGTTCGAGGCCAGCCTGGTCTCCAGGGCAAGTATCAGGACAGCCAGAGCTACACAGAGAAAACTTGTCTTGAAAAAAACAATTGCCTTAAAGTTGGACCTGAAAAGATGGCTCAGCAGTTGAGAGCAGTTATTCTTGCAGAGCATCTGAGTTTGGTTCCCAGCACTCATATGGTGGCTTGTAATCACTTATAACTCTAGTTCCAACAGAGGACAAAAGGCACACATAGCATACCCGCAGGCAAAACACTTACATGTGTAAAAAAAATACATTTTCACGAAGTAAATAATAAAAACTTACATTAAGGAAATTAAAGTATGTATAAATGTTTAGCTAGAGAAATTGTTCCTATGCTATCATGTAAGATTAAATCAGTAGAAAAAAGTGAGTTTGAGGCCAGCCTGGTTTACAGAGTGTTCCAGGACAGCCAGGGCTACACAGAGAAACCCTGGGGAGGGGGGGGCCGTGGGGGGGACAGAAAAGGCTCAAATACCCAAGAGAACTGGCTGAGAAAGCATGGTTTAGACACAAAAGTCAAACATTGTGTGGCCATTTAAAATGGTGACTGAGACAAGTACTTACTGAGTAAAAGATGTTCACATGAAGAGAAGTTTTAAAACAGTGTGAACCGCCTCTGCGTGTGTTTATGCTCACGTAATTACGACAGGGATTGAGACAATTATCTACTGAATAAAAGATGTTCATGTTAAAGTGGTATGAACGGATTCCTTGCAAAGGTTTATGTTCACATGACTAAATATGTGGGACATAAATTATAAGCATAAAGATGAGTGATAGTAGTGAAATACACACATTTTAACAGAAGTCACCTCTTAGAAGACAGTCTTTCTCTCAGTTCCTGCAGGTTCTTTACAATTTCTCTGTAATTCATTGTTTCTCATCTTTTTTAGGTAGTGAAAATGAAGAGTAATTTGGAACGGTTCCAAGTTACAAAGCTCTGCCCATTCCAAGAAAAGATTCGGAGGCAGTATTTAAGCACAAATGTAAGCCCCAGTTGTCTGCCTCTTTCTGAATGATGAAATTAACTTTGTTCTCATATATGCGAGTACATTGTTCTTTTCTTTGCTCAGGATGCTATTTTTCATTTTAAAACCTTCACTGCATTCAAAAGAGTATATAAAGTATGTGTACTTAAGCTAATCTGTAGCTGGCCTTTGCTGCTTTGTGAGTTCTTATTTTTCCCACCCTTTTATCTCCCCTTTCTCCCCAATTTTACTCCCTATCACTAGATGGGAGAGAGAGAGATAGAGGTCTCTGAATCTAGTGTCTTTTTTTCTTGAGCATGACTACTAACAAACCACAGCCAACCCCTACCCCACCTCTCAGGCCTTCCCAAACATTTATATACCATATGAAAAGTTGCCAGAATTCCAACATCACAGTCTTGGAAACTATATCTGCAGTTGGTGAAACCGTGCCTCCGTTAGAGCATGAGGCAAATCAGTTAGCTAAGGCAGAGCAGCCAGGTTTTGCACTTAAAACAAAAAGATATTCCTATAATATTTCTGGGGTTTTTTTGTTTGTTTGGTTGGTTGGTTGGTTTGGGTGTTGTTGTTGTTGTTGTTGTTTGTTTGTTTTTTTTATTTTTTTAGAAACCAAAATTCCAGAATTCTCACTACACTAGCCCCAGTTACATAATGAGATCTGTTCCAAAAAAAGTACTTGCCAGTTAGTGAAAATATTCTCAGTGCCCTATCAGCTGCACAGCAGTGCCTCCTTCCAGCCTTTATGAGAATCATTCTACTGCTTCTCTTTGTGTTCTATTTTATGTAGTGTGTTAAAGCAGGATGGAGGTGTGTATTTGCTACACTCAGAAGAAACGTGTAGGAGTCAGTTCTCTCTCCAGACCAAGTAGGATGTAGGGTCAAGCTCAGACTGTTAGGCTTGGCTCCAGTGCCAGCTCTTCTGGCCTTCTGGTTTTTCTTTTTTCTTTTTTAAATTTAATCATCCATAAAAGCTGTGATTTAATCTGACAGTAAAACACAAAAAACAATATTAGAGTTGGTTTAGTATATTATATATTCTAGCTTTGAAAGCCATAGAAATCAGTTATCCCAGTTTTTCCCTATTAAAGACCCATTTTTCCAAAGCATCATGCACAATTTTAATTAGAATATAATGACAGATGATATTTTCATAATTTTAAATATAAAATGAAGTCAATGACTCAAAAAAGTTATCTGCTGCAATGAGTTTGAGAGGAGATTTCATAATCTATATCATTACAGATATAAAGTATGATGGTTCAATTTTTTAGTGCTTGACAGGGAGGAGTCATGATAAAAACGTCAATATGAAATCATTTGATTATAGTAGTACATTTAACATTTGAAATGCATCCATGCTCTTCTGTATAATTGTATTAGAGTCAAGTATCTTATTTCACATCTGTTATAACTGCTATTGCAAAGGAGAAATACTATGTCTTCTTTCCAAGAGATATACACAGAGCAACTTTGTCTCCAGGGAACTTGTGCAAACCAATATAAGATCTAAATTCTTCACATAATATATAAAACAGGAGAAGCCTCTTCAGATTTCGTTTTTGAAGTCTGGAATGCTGGCACTTTCCAATTAGGCAACAGTTCTTCATTTCTGTAATCTGGCTCAGAGCTGCTGCTGACTTCAGGTCTAGAGCAGCAAACATGATTTCTTTTTAGGCTTCTTCTTTTCCACTGGTGTTTTTCTATTTATCTGTCTGACCAGGTCATAAAATATCTCATTAACGTTGATCTTTGACTTTGCAGAAGACTCTAAAAAGGCACAGTTACACCACTGTCTTGCTAAATTCTGGCCTTGTTCTTTGCCAACTACCCGCTCATCTTCCAAGTCACATTTATTGCCAACCAAAATCATTGGAACATCTTCTGTGTCTTTAACCCGTAAAATCTGTTCTCTCAAGTCTTGTAAATCATTAAACGTAGACTGAGCTGTAATTGAATAAACTAGTGCAAACCCTTGGCCATTTTTCATATACAAATCCCTCATTGCTGTAAATTGCTCAGTTCCTACAGTGTCCAGGATCTCCAGCATGCACTGTTGGCAATCTACCTCGACTTGTTTTCTGTAGGAATCTTCTATTGTTGGGTCATATTTTTCAACAAAAATTCCCTGAACAAACTGAACTGTCAGAGCAGACTTCCCCACGCCTCCTGAACCAAGGACTACTAGCTTGTACTCACGCATGATGCGCTCTGTTTAAATATTGACAATCCCGCGGCCCGGCGCCTCCTCCACCTCCTCCTCCTCCCTCCTCTCGGCCGCGGCTCCCTGGTTTTTCTTTTTCTTTTTTTCTGGTTTTTCTTGATAGATTTATTAAGTATATAGTCCTAAAAAAATCTGTTACTACAAACCTGGCAGTGATAGGCAGGTAAAATGTTAATGATAGGAAGCAGGGCTGTCCTTGGATGGGGCTCTACAGCAATAAGGCCAGTGGTGGAGCAGGGTTGGTTTGCACAAGGTCTTTAGTACTGTTTCCAAGCAGAGCTAGAACAAATGTTGAAGAGGTTTGTTTCTTCGAGAGAAACTGACTTTCTGAGAAATAGTATATGCAAACATAACATCTAGCTATGACTAGGATGATCAGAAATGGGGTTTAGCAAAATCTTGATGACTTATGATTTTCCCCAGTGAGCACTGAGTGTCTCTTACAGCAGGCCAAGAACACTAAGCAGGTTCTCTGCCTTTTGTGCCGCCTCGGTTGATTGTGTTTACAGCACTGTGTTGAGGATTCACAGGCTATGTGTAGCCATATGGAAGCATATGAAATACATCTCACTGGTACTGTAAAGCCATCGCTACCGGTCAAGCAGAAAGGAATTGCTACATTTTCCAGACAAAGCTAGTGCCACACCCTCCTCCGGGAAAAGGGGATTAGAACTGGGGATTGCTGAAGATTGAATGTGCACTTTACACAGAAGTGCTCTGCTTCTGTCCTGCATATGCAGCTGGGGTAGGGGCATACTTAAATCTCTCTCCTAGAGCAAAATCAGTGACTTAGAGCACCCCAAGTCCACCCCCTCCCTCCCAGAATGATAAACTTGAAAGACTTTACTGTAACCACGTAAACATACTCCAAGGCTTTCTGACCTCAAGGGTTAGTGTGCTCCTCTTACTTGACTTTGTCAGACCCCCGAAGGCAGAACTCTCCAAAGTTCAGCGTTGAGTCGGGTTTGACAGTGAGTGCCAATGGTCCTGGCACTCAGGCAGGGGCAGGGAGGCTGCTATAAGTTCAAAGCCAGACTGAGGGTCTTCGCAGAGAAAAAGTGTTGCTGTTGCTGTCCTGACTTTCAATAGCTGACCAGTGTATAAATCAAGAAATCAACCTGGTTTGGCTCTCATTGCACAAAAGCAGTTCTGGTGCTGGTGCTAGTTAATGGCCAGGCCTAGTATCATAACCCAGATAGAGCGGGTGACTGTCCAGATCCTGCACTGCCCCTACCACCTATCTTGCACATGCACAGTGTGTGGTCACACCTTTGCTTGAGGGTTTATACACACACGCCTTGCTGACTGAGTGATGTGCTGGAAAGTGTGTGCCAGGCTGAGCTGTGAAGCAGTGGCTTCCCTGACTACTCACTGTCTCTTGCAGCTGGTAAGTCACATAGAAGAGATGCTGCAGACAGCCTACAACAAGCTCCACGCGTGGCAATCCCGGCGCCTGATGAAGAAGACGTGAAGCGTTTATGGTGCTCACAGGTTTTGTGGGTTGAAAAAAAACTTACCTGCAGTCACTCTGGAAACCTGGCTGAAGACAAGCAGATGCTCACACCGGGGGAAACATCTGCAGCACGCCCGCCGACTCCCAGAGCTGATGCTGTTGTACTTGCACATGAAAACTGAAACAGAAGGAAGGGACGGGATTCACCTAACTCTGGGGAGGGAAACCAAGGCAGAACCAAAATGAGCTAAGTTGCAAATATATATGTATGTGTACATGTATATGTATTTAAAGACTGTTTACTGCAGTTACTCAGGAACTGCTTTTCATTCACGTTAAGCTGCTTTCAAAATTTAAGAAAAAAAAATAACTAAAAGAAAAAAATACTTAAAGGGTGCATTGATAAAATCTAAGTTTTTCAGTTTTGTTTTCTGGGTAAATTTTTTTCCCTAAGTTTGTGGCACAGGGTAGCCCTAAGAATCCTTCCTCAGACCCACACTGGGATCCTCAAATGTTACTAAATTCTAGTTGTTCCTTACTTCAGCATGTTAAAGAGAGTGCTTTAAATAAGGCAGAGGGATGCTGTTGCTCAGCCATCAGGAAACAGTTGTCAGAAGACTCCACTAGTCCTGTGTTTCCTACGGAAATAAGTGTGGCACTGAAGCCTGTGTTCTGAGTCCCCAAGTAGAAGGCACATGTGCGGGAGTCGTGGTCAGTGCAGGACGTCGTCAGGAGACTGATGCTGCATGGGTTTCTTGGGTGCAAATGTATATTGCTGAGAATTTTTTTAAAGATGGCATGTGCTTTGAAAAAAAATTGCATTTTTAAGAATTTAAAAATCTTATAAGTGAGAAATATAAGAATTGCTTATTTTCACCTGTTTAGAAGAAATAAAGAAAGTTTCTCATACCTGCCTCTCTTGGAGTCTTGACTGCTACTGCTACTGTCTTGGTGAGTGGGTCACTGAAGAGCCTAAGTGTGACACTCACATTGGTAACACACACCATGCTGTTCCCAGAGTCCATGCCCCATTCTGTTCTCTTGTGTCAGCTCCTGCCTCTGCAAACAACTGCAGGTGTTTGGATTAGACCCTGCAAAAGCAGAGCCTTCTCCACCGGCTTTGCTCCTTTAACTGGACACCCACCACTTGTAGTTTCTCATTCTGAGGAAGGTTAGCAAACTCAGGTGATGCCCAGGGACTGCCTCTGACGCCTCCTCCTCCTCCTTCTTCTTTTCTCTTTTCTTTTTTTTTTTTTTTTTTTTGTTTTTTTTGGTTTTTTTGGTTTTTGTTTTTTCGAGACAGGGTTTCTCTGTGTAGCCCTGGCTGTCCCAGAACTCACTCTGTAGATCAGACTGGCCTTGAACTCAGAAATCGCCTGCCTCTGCCTCCCAAGTTCTGGGATCAAAGGCGTGCGCCACCACTGCCTGGCTGCCTCTTCTTTTATGTATATTTGCAAGCTGTATATTTTTTAATGGTCTCAGTATATAGTCCCTGCTGTTGTCTGCCTCTGTAACTCAGACTTGCCTGCTTCTGCCTTCAGAGCACTGAGATTAAAGGCCTACAGCTGCCACCACCATCAGCCTGATGTAGCTCTGGATGTCATTAATTAGGTTAGGATTCCTCAAACTCAGGAATCCACCTGCTTCTGCCTCCAGAGTGCTGGGACTAAAGTCCTGTGCCACCCCACCCAGCTTATCACACTGATTATTTTAATAGCATTTCTACCGGAGAAGGTGTCCTCGATAAACTCCAAACTGGTAAAGGAAAAGAGGCCATATCGCTTTACACCTTCACAGTGTGCTTTTCAAATGTCACTAACACAGCTTACTCAGAATGATTTCAGTAAAAAAAAAAAAAAAAAAAAGGTTTGAAATGATGTCTTTGGGATAGGCAAGCATAAGCAAAACTGGAGTGTTGTTAGAGAAAATGATACAGCAATAGGTATGGTGGCACACCTTTAATCACAGGCAGAGGCACATAGAGCTCTTGAGTTGATCAGCCTGGTCTACAGAGCGAGTTTCAGGACAGCCAGGGCTGCGAAGAAATAAAGACAGAATGGTGCTCACAAAGGAGCTTAAGAAAAGGCAAGTTGGGGCTGGTGAGATGGTTCAGTGGGTAAGAGCACCCGACTGCTCTTCTGAAGGTCTGGAGTTCAAATCCCAGCAACCACATGGTGGCTCACAACCATCCGTAACGAGATCTGGTGCCCTCTTCTGGAGTGTCTGAAGACAGCTACAGTGTACTTACATATAATAAATAAATAAATCTTTAAAAAAAAAAAGAAAAGGCAAGTTAGGGAACTGGTGTAGACACCATTAACATTTTTTGCCATACAGGATAGATCGTTTCTGTAATCCCAGCACTCAAGGTGGAAACAGGAGAGTCCAGAGCCCCAGTTCTGTCTGAGCTGCACAGTAAACCTCAGAACATCCCAGCTTAGCCTTGGAGGTTAAAGCTTTATGGTGGAAGTCATTCACTCTAGGGAGGATCCCTTTCCAAGACTCCAACTGCCAGAGGAGCAAGGAAAGTTTATTCAAATTGGAGACTTGGGTGTAGCAGAGTCCAGAAAGAGATATCAGGGTGGGGGCTGATAGTTGTAAGTGAAGGTCTTACCATATAGCTTAGGCTAATCTGGAACTCACTGTGCAGAGAGGCCTCAAACTAATAGTGTCCTCTCTGCCTCTTGAGTGCTGGAGTTAACAGACCTGAGCTACCATACCTGGCTTGGAAAAGTGTCTCTAATTCCGATTGTAAATGGCTTTGTATACCCAAGTGAGAAACCTGAACCCTATGTGTTAGGCATGGTAAAAATGGAAGAAAAGCGTTGAGTATGAAGTTGTTTGTATAAGATCTATATGGTGAGTATGTGGGTGTATCTGTGGATGGTAGTGATTGAAGTAAAGGGCTGGCGGGCAGGGAAGCCAGAATCCGCCATGCTTTGGAGTCATTGGACTAGGAAGGTTAGGAAATGGAGCCCTGTAAGCAGAGTGGAAAGGGTCACTTCAGGAGCTGGGAGAATGTAGATTGTATAGCACGTCATGCCAGAGAGCCTGGATTTAATCCCAGCACTTGGGAGGCAGGTGGATTTCTAAGTTCGAGGCCAGCCTGGTCTACAGAAAGTTCCAGGACAGCCAGGGCTACACAGAGAAACCCTGTCTCAAAAACCAAAACAAAAACAAAACATCCTAGGCCTGGTGATGCCCTATAAGCACTTGAGAAGGTGGAGGCAGGAGAATTGGAAGTTCTCAAGAGCTACTTGAGACACTTATCTTCAAAAAACACCCTTATGTGACCATGCCTCTGGAGTGTGAAGGAATGAAGGGAGGGAGGTCTTCTACGCTATGTCTATCTTCTACATTAAATAGTTTAGCTTTGGGATCCCTTTAAGGTATGGCTCCAGCACTTAAGAGTACATAATGCTCTTCCAGAGGACCTGAGTTCAATTCCCAGCACCAGGTCGGGCGGCACAGCACCTGTCTGTCAGCTCAGCTCCAGGGGAACCCTGTACCTCTGACCTTGGGAGGCACCTGCAGCTGTGCACATGCACACACATAATTACAAATCATTTTTTAGCCAGCACCTTTAATCCCAGCACTTGGGAGGCAGAGGTAGGCGGATCTCTGAGTTTGAGGCCAGTCTGGTCTACAGTGAAATTCTATGACAGTCAGTGCTATACAGAGAAACTCTAGACCAGACTGGCCCCAAACTCAGAGCCTCTACCTCCCAAGTGCTAGGATTAAAGCATGAGCCACCATCACCTGGCAGAGTTTGTGTGTGTGTGGTAGGTTTTTTTTTATTTGTTTGTTTGTTTGTTTTAATGAACTTGAGAAGCTGGAGAGATGGTTCAGCGGTTAAGAGCACTGACTGCTCTTCCAAAGGTCCTGAGTTCAATTCCCAGCAACCACATGGTGGCTCACAACCATCTATAACAAGATCTAGCGTCCTCTTCTGGAATGTCTGATGACATGGTGGCGCACGCCTTTAATCCCAGCACTTGGGAGGCAGAGGCAGGCAGATTTCTGAGTTCGAGACCAGCCTGGTCTACAAAGTGAGTTCCAGGACAGCCAGGGCTACACAGAGAAACCCTGTCTCCGAAAAAAAAAAAAAAAAGAAGAAGCTTAACCACTGAAAAGCCCAATATCACCCCAAGTTTCTGGATGGTAATGGCAGTTAACAGGGCTGTCAGAACACGTAACTGCTATATCTCACTTCTTAGTCAAAGCAGCCAGTGACGCAGAGGATCCTGAAGATTGTTCTATAGATTAGAAGTGATTTGCTGTTAGATGGCTCAGTGGTTAAGAGCGCTGCTGCCCTGGCAGGACCCAAGTTTGTTTGTTTCCCAGAAGCCACGTGGCCGCTCAGAACTGTTAGTTCCAGGGTTCTCCTGTGAGCACCAGCATATACGTGGTGCACTTACTCGCAGGCGGAACACTTCGTGCACATAAAACAAATAGTAAGTTAGCTGATGGTTTGGGAAGCGTGTCTTACCTTCTGCAAAGAAGCCGATACAGCTAACTAAGGTTCTTAAGATTAGTCTGAAATCATACTCGGTGGCTTTGTGATTTTTCCTTCGTTCTGGAAAGGTAATGAATTGCTGATTACCCGGGAAGTAACTTCCTGCGCTGCATACACTAGAGCCAGGTTGGAAAGCTGCCAGTTTTAAACTTAGGTCCGCAGTCTCCGGTGTCAGGTCTTGCCTGGGATTCCTCAGGGTTACCTCTGCCCTTTCCCAGTTTAGCTTGTTCAAGACTCAGCTGTTTGAGTTCTGGAGGCCAGGGCAGTCTTAGTTATTTTCAGCTCTTAAACTGTCCAGAGCTGGGGCATTACCTTAACCTGATTAAGGCATGATTAGCCGTGCGTGTGATCCACCTCCCTGTTTGGAGGTGGATTAAAGTCACCAACGAAGAGACTGGAAACCTTGCCATCTAGTGGTTCTCAAACTTGATAGTCACAGAACTTTGTTTCAGTACAGTCTTTCACTTACTTGTGACAGATCCAGCCCCTTGCCTGACAGGGTGGCACACCTGTCATCCTAGCACTAGGGAGGCAGAGGCAGAAGGAACACTGCAAATTTCAGGCCAGCCTGACCTTTATCATGAGTGCTGGGCTATCCAGGGCCATATGGCCATGCCTTGTCTTCTTTCAAAACAGGAGCTCCTCCCACCCTCCCAAAGCAACACAGCATGAACTGCCTCCCCAGACCCCTGGCCACCACTCCTTTGAAGTGAGGGAAGTTGGAAGAACAGGTAAATTTTGTATAAAATTTTACGTAGCTGTTATCACGGGAATAAATAGTAAACATGCAGACCTAAGTCCCGGTGCACCAGTTACAGTAAAGCATGAGCAAATCAAACAAGGCTCACCTCCATGCTGGTCATAGTCAAGAAATGCACGTGCCTTCTTAAGGTCTGCTATCAACTCAGCCTCACTAGATGTCAGTAGACTCCAAAGGCCTTCAGCACTCTCCAATGTCTTCCTCTCTAGGAGCTAGTAAAGAACAGAGCTGTGAAATACTTATTACTGCCCAATAATGTTCACTTTAAAAACCTTTAAAAGCGCTGGGTGTGGAGGCGTAAGCTTGTAATCCCAGCACCAGAGAGACAGCGAGGAAGGTCAGGACTTCAAGACCATCCTCTGGGGAGCTGGTGAGATGGCTCAGCAGGTAAGAGCACCTGGCTGCTCTTTCAAAGGTCCTGAGTTCAAATCCCAGCAACCACATGGTGGCTCACAACCATCCATAATGAGAGCTGACTCCCTCTTATGTTGTGTCTGAAGACAGCTACAGTGTACTTACATATAGTAAATAAATAAATCTTAAAAAAAAAAAAAAAAAGACCATCCTCTGTACGGGCTATAGTTTTTATTGTCAGCTTGACACAAGCCGGGTTCCTTTTGAAAGAGGGACCCTCAACTGAGAAAATGTCCCTATTCTACTGGCCTGTGGGTAACCTGTGATGAATTTTCTTTATTGGTGGTGGCGGACCCAGCTCACTGTGAGTGGGGCCACCCTGCACGGCCCTGTTCCTGTAAGACAGCAGGCTGAGACAGCCAGTAAGTAGCACTCCTCCATGGCCTCCGCTTCAGTTCCTGCTTCCAGGTTGCTTCTCTACTTGAGTTCCTACCGGATCCCCTCGTTGATAGACTATTAATATGAAATGTAAGACAAAGTAAACCGTTTCCTCCTCAAGTTGCTTTTGGTCATTGTTGTATCCCAATAGAAACTCAAACACTAGAAAGGTACACTCTGCTACATAGTAAGATTGGGGACAACCTAGGTTACTCTAGGTTACTATGAGACTCTGTCTTTTTTTTTTTTTTAAAGGGGGGGCATCATTTGTATCTATTTATTTTTTATTTTACTTTATTTTTTGGCTTTTTGAAACAGTGTTTCTCTATGTAGCCCTGGCTGGCTATCCTGGACTTCACTCTGTAGACCAGACTGGCAAACTCTCAGAGATCCACCTGCTTCTGCCTCCTGAGTGCTAGGACTAAAGGCATGTAACTCATTTTTTAAGATGCACTGTCATAGTGTGTGAAGTAGGAAAACTCTCTTTGCTTACCCTGACCTAGGTCTCATGCTGGCTCTAATGCTCCACACTTCCTTACAGACAGTTTTCTCAGTACTTGAGTTCTTTGTTCTAACTAGAAACCTGAGGTGTTCAGACACAGAGACCTATGCCCATGGCCCTTTAGATAATGCTTGGCAAAGAGGCTCGACCCTAACCGGGCGTGGTGGTGCACGGCTTTAATCCCAGCACTTGGGAGGCAGAGGCAGGCGGATTTCTGAGTTCGAGGCCAGCCTGGTCTACAAAGTGAGTTCCAGGACAGCCAGGGCTACACAGAGAAACACTGTCTCGAAAAACCAAAAAAAAAAAAAAAAAAAAAAAAAAAAAAAGAGGCTCGACCCAGAAGAGGAATCCGATAGCGGCCCTGCCTTTCCCAGCCAGACTCTGGTGAAGTTTGGACCTATCCATTGACATTCCATTTCCGGCACCTGTTCTTACTGGCGTCCAGGCTCAAACAGATCCTTGGCCTTTTGTTTGTACCAACAAATCCTTACTGTTCTACATTGAAACCCAGAGAGTGGGGAGCAGAGAGAAGTGTGCCAGCGGGCCTCTGGGAGTAACGGAGTTAGCCTTGGCTGCAGACGAGACGTGGCATCCCAGAGCTGTCCAACAGGGCACAGACTCTGGACTCGGTTATTTGGATTCCAGTCCCAACTACTGTAGCTCACTGGCTGTGTGACCTTGAGCAGTTTACCCAGCCCGCCCACGCCTGTGCTTGTTCTACAGAAACCATCTGATGGTCCCTAAGGGACAGGCCTGAAGCACTGTGAACTCGCTGTTCACCTGAGGAACCTCACGAGAGTAAAGCACGTCGTGGGTGACGCCTGGCACTGGGGATGGACCTTGGGTAAACCGCTTGCCTGTGAGACCGGAGGCCATAGTTCACTCCCCAGCAATAATGAGGGAGAAATGGGATGTTAACAGGAAAGCCACCTGGACATAACGGGGTCTACAGGACGTGTTTTCAAGACCATAACTACAGGCTTCAGCTCCCATGTCCTGAGACCTAAATATGGGAATTTCTTATGAAAACAATAACATAGGCAAGAAGGAAAATGTCTTGCAGAACAAACAATTTTTCAGTTTCCATGAATAGATAAAGAAAAATCTAACATTAAAAAGAATAGTTTAACATTCAGAGCTCAGACCGTAGAGTTGGGGCACCTGAGTTCACAGTGCAGTGACTTAATCTGATGGTGCTTTCCGTACTCAGGGCATGGTAGCAGTACTCACAGATTTACTGGGAAGATTAAATAAGCTAATAAATATGAGGCCCTTCACTTAGTGTCTAGCCTCAAATGAGAGGCCCCTAGTGTCCTGTTGACTACTAGTTATTGCTTCTCCAGGCTGCAGGTCAAAGCCTATTCGCTCTGCCTGCTGTGATGGCGACATTGGTGGAGAGCTAACTTTTTTCTTTGCACAGCTATGCATGTGCATAATTTAAAAGGTCAAAGGGGCCAAAGGCACATGTGAACGCGTCGTGTCTGCTGACCTCCGGCCCCGCCCCTTGTCACTTCACAGTCAGCCACTTCAGCCTGCCAAGCTACTATTCTTCATTCAGTTTCCTTATCTCCTGACTACCATGGCAGCTGGTTCTGCTCTCAAACCCCACTTCCTTTCCTCTCTCAAGAGTCACTTCACAGACTTTTTCAATAAACAACAGTATACTTTTCTTAAGCAAAAGGGTAAAAGGGCCCTGTCACCTTTAAACTGACTAATTTGAGGGGCTTACTGAAGGACTGTTGCATGGAGAGTAACCACAGACGTACATAACCCAAGTCTAGGCCTGGACAGTGATTGGAAAAGGTGTCACCAAGACAGAAGATGCCAAGAAGAGTTAAGGGCACAGTCTACCATGCTCCCTCAGGCTGGATACCCTCCCATTCTCCACACTTGCATGGGATGAGTTTCTGTGTGCTCTGTTCCGTTCCGGTCAGTCCCCACACCCCTGAGTGATGTGAGAGACCAGCATTGCAGCTGACCGGGGTGCCTTCGCCTTCTCAAAACCCTAGCTTCCCCTTTCCGTTTGAATGAGATAGGTTTTGTTTTTGTTTTTGTTTTTTTTTCCAGAGCTTGGGAGCCAGCCTCTGCTCTCTCTCTCTCTCTCTCTCTCTCTCTCTCTCTCTCTCACACACACACACACAAACACACACACACAGCTCAGAAGGGTCGAGTTTAATGGCTAAACACTGCTCTCCCACCCAGGCCAGACCCTCCACTGTCAGTATTATGGGGCTAGCCTCGGATTTTCATCTGGGGAATAGAAACCTGAATGCTAGCTTTCTAAGCAGGCGTCACCTAGGGAAGAGGGTGGTGTATATACAATCTCCATAAGCTAGTTGCCCTACAGTGATAATATCAAAGCTCTTAGGGGCTCCCGTGGTAGAGAGCTTGCCTAACGTGCAGGAAGCCCTGGTTCAGTTTTGAGCACCACACAAACCAGGCATGGTGGTACACAGCGGTAATCAGCACACGTTGGAGGTGGAAGCAGGAGGGTCAGGAGTTCAAAGGCATCCTCCTCAGCTACGAAGCAAGTTTGAGACTGCCCTAGGGTACGTTGGGCCATTTAAAAAAATAAATAAATAAACTCACTGACTAGCTTATGCTTGTAAGCTCCTCACCAACCCAGTGTTTTCTAAAGAATGTAGGCACAATTCAGCATTAAGAATAGTAAGTGCAGCCGGGCAGTGGTGGAGCACACTTGGGAGGCAGAGGCAGGCGGATTTCTGAGTTTGAGGCCAGCCTGGTCTACAGAGTGAGTGCCAGGACAGCCAGGGCTTGTATGAGACTTGTATGCAGAGGAGAGCTGCAAGTGAAACAGATACTTTAAAGAAGAGTGCTGCTGGACTGATGTAATCTCAAGAACAACAGACAGTGAGATCAAAGCAGACTTTAAGAACACATCTCCAACAGGAAAAGGAAACTGCTAGAGAAAGGGTGGGTCTACAGAACCAGGATAGCAGCAGCCATCCTCAAGACGGGGCGGTTGTTCCAGAGTCAGTACCATGAGCCACAATTCTCAAGCCTTCTTGCCCACCAATGCCGGACTTCCTCCAAGCTATGAGACAATCAAAGAGGAGTACGGGGTGACTGAGCTGGGGGAACCCAACAACTCAGCTGCTGTGAGGACCACTGTGATCAACATGCCCAGAGAGGTGTCGGTGCCTGACCATGTGGCCTGGTCCCTGTTCAGTACACTCTTCTTCAACGCCTGCTGCCTGGGCTTCGCTGCCTATGCCTACTCTAGGGACAGGAAGATGGTGGGCGATGTGATTGGAGCCCAGGCCCACGCCTCCACTGCCAAGTGCCTGAATATCAGCTCCCTGATCTTCAGCATCCTTATGGTCATTATCTGCATCATTATTTTCTCTATCACCTCTGTGGTAGTCTTTCAGTCGTTTTCACAAAGAACACCACATTCTAAGGATTCTAGCTGCCCTGAGCTCCATGGTCAACATCGGGCCCCCCCTACCCCCAAAGCTCGACCCTTTACCCTATGCGTATGCAAATGTTACATTCACCTATCTGTCCACAGTGGATTCAATAAAGTGCACGTGGTGGCAAACAAACAAACAAAAAACCACATCTCCAGCTCAGCGCTGGGGCTCTCCTACCCCTGGTCCCCCGACTGGAATAATATCTCTTTTTTTTTGTTTTGTTTTGTTTTGCTTTGGTTTGGTTTTTTAGTTTTTTGTTTGTCTGTTTGTTTGTTTGGGGGGTTTGTTTGTTTGTTGTTTTTTGGTTTTTCGAGACAGGGTTTCTCTGTGTAGTCCTGGCTGTCCTGGAACTCACTCTGTAGACCAGGCTGGCCTCAAACTCAGAAATCCACCTGCCTCTGCCTCCCAAGTGCTGGGATTAAAGGCGTGCGCCACCACGCCCGGCTGCAATAATATCTCTCAGGCCTGCAGAGCCAGCCTCCTGAGCAACCACTGAACTCTGCACCCTGTACAGAGGCTCTGATAAGCAGGCTGAGGATGTGGGAGGAGCTGGTAACTGACAGCTGGAAGCTTCCTTCTCAGCCTTACAGACAGCAGCTGAGACTGAGTCAAGCTGCCCTGACTAAACAGCAGCAGTTTGCTAGGCAGTGGGGTCAAAGGTCTCCTGGCTCTGTGAGTGTAGAAGCATGGTTCAAGTCAACATTCCACACAACCAAAAGGGATATGAAACGGGGATTAACGTTAACTGAACACCTACTAGGTGCCTAGATCTTTACTGTTAAGCGTCACAACAAGTTATAAAATGTCATTCTCATTCAGTGCCAACTCTACAAAAAGCAAGGAACTTGCCAAATTCTCCCAGGAGATGGCAGAACCAGGAATCCAACCCAGGACTTCATCAGGCCAGCCGTATGGAGTGAGTGTGGTGTCAGAGACCTGTGTCTTGCTCTCCTTGCTCTGTGGACAAGTATATGGCTGCATTGTCCTAATCAGGTGATTGCAAGCGTGATTGCAAGGCATGGCCTTTTCTGCAGAAATGCCTTTCTGGACTTTTGTGAGGGGCAGAGACCAGCCAATGTGTAGCAATAACCATAAACACTCATACACTCATGCACTTACATCAGAGATTAGGGACTCACTCCATAAACAGAACGGAAACAGGAAGCCCAAACCTGTACTATAGGGCACTGGGACTGCGTTATAGTCATTAAGGTCTGTTCCTCCTTAAGAATCAAAAAACATAACAGAAATACGGGGAGGGCGGGCTCTAGGGGAGCCCTCCCCTGAGCCATCCATTGGAACAGATCTTGGTGCAGGACCAAGAACTCTGAGCTTGAAGAGATGCAAATTGCCAGGAGTTGGAGTCTAGCCTGAACTACAGAGTAGTGGCTAACCTGGGCTAGAGAGTCAGATCCTGCCTCTGAAGTAAGTAAGTGAATAAATACGTAAGACTCGAGTAACAGATAAACTCTAGAAAAGTGGCCACAAATTCCCCTCCAACTCATTTCCTACAGGACCGAGTGGCTTCATGAGCAATCAACCCCCACCAGTGTTGTCTTTTCCTTAAATGTAGCTGGGCCAGGCTTGCTGGTGCACACCTTTAGTTCCAGCACTTGAGATCTGTATGAGTTTCAGGTAAGTCTGCTTTACATATCGTGTTCCAGGCCAGTCAGAGCTACATAGTGAGACCTTATCTCAAAAACAAAACAAACAAAAATCAAATAATAGTAATAATAATAATGCAACTATGAGTTAGGGCTGTAACTTTTCTTATTTCATGGATATAAAATATTTACTGTGATAAATGACTTGCCTAGAAGCCCAGGACAGTGGACTAAAGTCTGTCTGGCCCCTCCTTCCAAGATCAACTCTGTGGTAATTAGTGACCAGACTCCTGGGGGACCGTGCAGGGGGTTGGGGCCTACTGCCTGTACCTCCCTGTCCCCTGGAAAGCGATGAGCTCTTCCTAATGTGCAGAAGAGGAGCCTTGTCTATATTCTCAGAAATCTAGTAATAAGAGAGAGAGAGAGAGAGAGAGAGAGAGAGAGAGAGAGAGAGAGAGAGAAATGGGGTAGAGGACCTTCATCACAGGGTTGGCCCCCTGGGCTCTGTATTACCCATGAACCCTGTGTTGTACCCCGAGGCCCTGAGCTCCGGACAGGCCTGGAGTCACCCCCCCCCCCCGCCCCGCCCTGCATGTCCCCCTCCTGGGCTTTGCATCCCCCTCTAAGCCCTGAGTCCTCCTTCTGGTGCCCTGCATTCTACCCAAGGCCCTACATCCGCCATCCCCTAGTGAGTTCCCCACTGAGCCCTGCATCCCCCAGTCCTGGGCCCTGCATCCCCGCTCCCTGGGGACCTTCATGTCCCTGGGCCCTGCATCCCGCACCTCGCCCTGTAAGTTTGATGACCAGCATTGCTGGCAGGAGCTGTTCTTGGTGCTCACTTGGACCAGCACATTCCTGCTGCCTCGCTCAGTGAATGAGCAGCCTCCGGGCAGCTGTGTCCTCTGTCAGCCATCAGCCTTCAGCCTTCAGCCTCATCGTTGTTGCTTTTTCTGCTTCGTTAGATTTCTGAGAGGCTCTTCAGCGAGGCCTGGCAGTTCCCTTGGGAACTGTTAAGAGGCACTGTCTCTGCTCTGGGTTTTGTTTGTTTGTTCGTTTTGGCTTATTTTTTTTTCCTTCTTGTTTTGTCTTGCTCTTCTGAGACAGTTTTATATAGCCCAGGCTGGCCTCAGACTCTGTATAGCCAAGAATGACGTCTTCTATCTCCTCCTGCCTCCACCTCCCCAGGCTGTAATCACAGGTGTGTAACCCCGCTATGTGGTGCTGAGGGATTGAGCCTTGAGCTACATCCACAGCCCTATGCCCGCCCTTACTAGAGGCCTGGTCCCACAAAGGGCGCATGCCAGGATACCACATGGATTTCATGTCACTGAAGCCTGGCTCCAGCATATCTGACTTTGTCACCTTACCTAAAATTCTAATCCTGTGAAACGGGTGACATTCCCTACTCAACAGAGGGACCATAATAAACAAATTAGATTTAAAAGAGTTATTACATATGAAATCTTCACTAAGTATAAGGGACTACGCATCTTTTCTTAATTTTTTACTTAATCTATTGTGTGTGTCCATGCTTGTGGGTGTGCAAGCACAGGCAAAAGTGTGGAGAGATCAGAGAGCAACGTTTGCTTGTTTGTGGATTTTTTTTAATGTGTATGGGTGTTTTGCCTGCGTGTATATCTGTGCACCATATGTGCAGTGCCCTCAGGGATCAGAAAAAAAGGAGGGGGGCATTTGATTTCTTGGAACTGGAGTTACAGACAGTTGTGAGCCACTATGTGGGTGCTGGGAATCGAACCTGGGTCCTCAGAAAGAACAGCCAGTGCTCTTGGGAGCTGGCTCTCCAGCCACCTTATGGGATCTGATGTGGGGATCAAACTCAGGCCATAGTGTCTGAGAGAGAGTGTCTCAGCCACTCACTCCACTGCCTTCCTTGCTGGCCTTGTTCTCTCGCAATCCTTACATGGTCCTGACCCATGAGGGTTGCTCTCCTGGTATGTGAATCTCTGGAAGGAAGCCTTGTCTGCAGAGACTGACAGAACCACAGTGCTGTGGAGAAGGAGGTATGCTGCTGGTCCAGGAGTTAGCTGCCTTATCTTGGGCTACTTCTAGCCCGCTGGAACAGCCGTTCCCAGTCCACCTCTGTGCCAGACAAAGATCTAATGACTAATGGATAGCTTCCACCAGTCAAACAGCTCAGACAGTGGTCCTGACCTAGCTAGCCCACTCCACCACACCCATCATGCAGTATCTACCTCTCTGGCGTACCCACCAAAGAATTTTCAACTCGTTTTGATGTATGATTTTATTTGTTCTGTAAGACTGCTTGCTTCCATGTTGGAACATGGATTTGAGGTATCCCACATCTGTGTTCCCAGGCTAGGGCCACTCAAATGGTTCCAGAATAAACTCCCTCTTATTCCCTTTAAGAGGAGAGCTGTGGTTTTTTTTTTTTTTTTTTTTTTTCTATCAGCAACAGAATAAGAACAACAACAACAACAAAAAAAAAAAGCAGCAGGTGGTGGTGGTGGCACACACCTTTAATCCCAGCACTTGGGAGGCAGCGGCAGGTGGATCTCGTGTGAGTTTGAGACCAGCCTGGTCTACATAAGAAGTTCCAGAACATCCCTGTCTTGAAAAACAAACAAACAAACAAAAGAATAATCACAAATAACTTAAAGCTGTTTGTGGTGATGGCTGTGCCTGTAATCCTGAGATGGATTACTGGAGACTAAGGAGTTTATTACAAGATTTATTAATGCTATGGATAGACAGACAGATGGTCAACAGCGTGGCAGGGCCTCTGAGGGATGTTTAAGCCCCAGCACTAGAGACAGACATATGTCAGGGTCTCTGAAGGGACACAAGAGCCTGTGAAGCCGAGGGGGTGGTGGGGGAGGCTCCTCTTGTCCCTCCTGAGGGTGAGGAGATTCACAGCTTGGGTAGACAGCCTTTGTGACACCCCGTAGGGAGAGGCCGGAAGCGAGCAGCAGGAGTGTGGGCCTACATTTTACCAACAATACCCTTTGATGTCAACTCACTTGCCAGGTGAGCAATCCCATCTACAGTGCCCCAGTAGGTGCCTGCCAATACCTTAGGCCACCTGGAGAACCAGTGACTAGATTCTGACCCGGAGTTCTTACTTCAGGAGGTGGAGGCAGGAGAATCAGAGTTCAAAGACATAGCAAGGCCGTGTCTCCAAAATAATAATAATAATAATAATAATAAAGAATAAATAAACAAAATAAAAATAATTCAAAACAAGCAGGGTGCTGGTGGTGCCCGGCACATCTTTAATCCCAGCAGAGGCAGACGGATTTCTGAGTTCGAGGCCATCCCTACAGACAACACAACAACCAGCTCTGCACAGAAACTCTGTGTCAAAAAACAAACTACTACTACTACTACTACTACTACTACTACTACTACTGATAATTCAGAACAGCTCAAATCCGTGCTTTACTCTAAAGAGTGGAGAACCCCCATTTTCTGGGGAGAGCCCAGCTCCTCTGAGGTGTTCCCCAGCCCTTTAGTATGTCAATTAACAGCCTGTAGAGACCCAAATCCTCCTCCCTGCGGGTCTCTAACGTCTCTAATCCAGATGTCTGCTTCTGGATTAGAACCCAAAGAACCGGTCAAACAAAGACACAGCTTGCTTCCCCCGAGGGACTGGGAAAGAAGTTGAAGAGGAAGAGAAGGCAGGCCCCGGAAGGAAGCAGGGGAGCTGGGAATTGCTGGATCCACACCGCCTGGGCAGAAGCAGCTCAGACCTATTTTCTGCCTCCTCCACGGCTAGAAGCCAAGGAGACAGGCACAAGAGGAGCCCAGCCCTCTGTTTCTATTGGGCTTCCTTCCCCTCCTCTCACTCCCACCCCTGGAGGAGTCGACTTGCCAACCATGGTGCAGATTGGTTTGACTTGACACACACTCTCCCCTCCCCCCCCCCGCCCCTTTCCCCCTCCCTCTCTTCCTCCTTCCCTCCCCTGCTGATCACTTTCTCCCTAGTCTTTCATTCCACCCTGCTTAGCAGACCTGCTGAGAGCCTGGCGTCCCTCTTCAGCCCCGGACCGTTTGATGGAACAGGGGTGGAAAAATTCTGGATGTTGGCCTAAGAATTGCAGACCATCTCCAGTCATCCTCATTTCCACATCCAGGGGACAAAGTCTAAAGCCAACTAACAGAGTGGAGTTTTAACTTTCACCCATTGCCCTGAAAAAGTTTAAACACCAGAGCCTACCAAGAGGCCACCTCCAAAAACAAAACAAAACAAAACAAAACAAAACAAAACAAAACAGAACAGAACAAAACACCAGTTTCTAGCCTTCCTCATTTCAGATCTTCCTCAAATAACTCCTGCTGGGTCTGAGGTCTTCAGGACAACCTGTTGATTAACAGTCTCAAATACTGGTGATGGTAGGGTGTGTGAGCCACAGCCAAACTCCGGATCTACAAGGAAGCCCTACGAGTATGCAAGCACTGATCCAAGCAGGAAGGCAAGAAGCTGTGAGCTCTAGTTGTCATGGAGATGCTGGCAGAGCTTGGGCCCATCTGCGGTTGACAAGCAGCCTCTTTAAGAAGCGGGGAGGAGGGACTTGGGTGCTGGAGAGCCAGCTCTGCTTGGGGCTAAAGGACCTGGGGAGGTAGCCTCTAGGTCAGCAGCCTTAATAGCTGGGGTGTGGCCTCCTGGCAGAGCAAATCCTCAATGCCCAATTGCCACCCCTACTCCCAAGCAAGGACTGCGGCAGGAGGCCCGGTACAGTGGAAAAAACCAGAAGCCAGAGACCGGCAACGGAGCCACACCCAGAGACCAGGGAAAAGTCCAGGCTTGCAGATTCATCAGAGAAAGCCCAAGACTGGGTCTGAGACTGTAACCTCTGAGTTACCTCCAGTGGTCTGAGCACTTCTCTTCCCTTCTCTGGGTCCCCCTGAATGAATAATGTCCTCCTCGGAGGACCAAGTGAAGCAGAGCCACATGTCCCTCTGATTTGATGAGTATAGACAGGTCCAAGCTATGAAGAGCTTTGAAGCGTCTGTCTCTTATGTAACTACAGCTGGGGGATCAGGAACCTTCAGGTGTGCTTAGGCATAGCCTTAAGCTGCAAGCATTTGCACAATAGGCAGGGCTTGCACACACTCGTGGGTCATATAAGATTAAGGAGGGGCCAGGAAAGGGCGGCTGACTAGATGACCTCAAAGTACCCTTGTGGCCTAGTGAGCTGCCTGGACCTTCCTGCCACAGCCCTGGGAAATTCTGCTGGGCAGGAACGGTTGGTCACCTTTGCCCTTGGATATCTCCAGAGCAAAGGACGATGACTTCCACCCCTACCCCACCCCCGCTGTCCTTCCAGGTAGCTCAGCAGGGAAGTCCAGGCAGCAGCGTTGCCCAAGGAAAGCTAGTATAGATGTTTGAAAGGCTTCTGGTGTTTCTCAGTTGTGTGAGCTGAAGCTGTTAAATATTTTTGTGCTTCGGTAACGTCAATAAAGGTTCAAATTCCTATTCTGGTTTCTGAACTGGGGTAAAAATGATTTGACAGTGAATGGGGGGAGGGAGGGGCGGGTTGGATGTGACACAACTGATAGGGTGCCTCCATCATGCAAGCCCTGTGTTTCATTGCTAGTATTATATACGGGTGGTGCACACCTGTAGTCACAAGACTCAGGGTGTGGAGGCAATAGAAGCAGAAGCTTAAGGTCGGTCAGGGTTACATAAGTGAGTTCAAAGCCAGCCTGGGATAAATGAGACCCTGTATATATATATATATATATGAATGCATGGGAAAACCATCAGGAGCCATACACAAAGGACGCAGTGAATGGAATGTGTTTTTTTTCCAACAGAGCCTTCTCCACAGCCTGTGGTCTCTGCTGTAAGCACCTGGGCTTCCCTTTAACCCCTCTTAGCGAAATCCTAGGCTGAGAAGCAGAAGCAGAGGACCTTAGGTCCTTAGGACCACTACAAAAAGGTTAAACTGCCTTCTAGGGCAGGAGACCTCTGAGCATGCTCAGGGAGCAGGGACGCATGCGTCATGGCTAGCTAGAACCTGCTTTCTGAGACCGGACCACATAAGTGTTGTGTAAACAGTTTAAAGGAAAGGCAGCCAGCAGTCTCACAGCTCAGCCCTTGTCCCTTCCCATTTGCAACCCCAGGAAATGACAAATAGACTTCTAGGACTGTATTCATACTTTTAATTGGATTTGATCCCCTAGTATTTCTCAATAATTTACCATTGTTTCTTTGAGCCAAGTCTTAGAATAGGGTCTTATCAAGAAATCTCCTGAGTCCCCACCCCCACTAGCCTAGCTAGCCTCAAGATCCCTACATAGCTTAGATTGCCTTTGAACTCCTGATCCTTCTGTCTCCAACTGCAAAGGGCTAGGATTGTTCATGTGTGCCACCTTGCCTGCTCAACAAGACAGGGCTCCTGACACCCACACCCACCTACCAGTGTCCCCTCTTCAACAAGCTGCACACTCATCTTTGTTCCTGTCACCCAAAGTAACAGAAGGAAAGACTGTCGCAGCTGTCCACGACCCTCCCTGCTGTGGTTAGGCAAGGGACATCTTTTGGTATGGAAACCCACACGGGGGACTGACTGGCAGGACTTGGGACTCCCTCTGCAGCACTGACCTCAGTCTGAAAGTTACTTGCATCCTTGTGACAGTGTTTTTCTGGGACCTGCTAACCAGGACATCTCAGGAAGACATGCATGGATCTGAGCTTTCCCCCAGGAGTAAGTGGTTGGGAGGGACCAGAGTTGGAGATGGAGTCTCTCGTATGGAACCTCAGAGAAGAGAGAGGAAAAGGCCAAGTCCCAAAAGAAAACAGAGGTGCCATTTATCGCAGGCCTGGAAGAGCAGAGGGCAGAGGGGGAGGAGAAGTTAACAGGACCCTACGGGGTGTGTCATCCAGACCCCAGGGGGTGGCACCAGGAAAGCCAGAGGGGTGGTTAGGCTGGGAACTGGGGGAGGGGGCTTGTGACACAAAGCAGTTTCTTGGGACAGGTGCCATTCTCTCACTTGAGAGGAGGGAGGGAGGGAGAGAGGAGAGAGAGGAACCTCTACTTTGGCTCGTACACAGCACTCCCTAGCAGGTCAAGGACGGAGACAGATGAGATTCTCTGCATCTTGGGCCCTGCAATTCAGGAAAGTCATCGGCCTTGCCGTCATGGAGAAGGCGAAAACAGGCAGGCTGCCAGTGAGTGTTCAGAGGGGCTTCTGGGTGTGGAGGGTTGCGTCAGGGAAATGTATGTCCCCTACAGATGACAGATGTGGCTCCTCACGAGTCCTTGCGTGTGTGCTGTGTATGGTCACCACACAAGGTGCCATCTTTCCCACGACCTTGTTCCGGTCATCTTGTTTTCACCCCATCTTTCGTGCTCTTTAGAAACTTTAGTGACTTCCGGCCACCAAAACCTGAATAGAAGAAAGCACACCTAACTGTCTTAGCCTGGCATTGTCGGCTAAGGATGTCCCGACAGACACACCTTGCATCTTGTGGTCTCTGCATTGCTTCATCCCCATTGCCCTGCTTTCTCAACGCCTAATCCATCAGCAGAAATCTTTTTCTTGCCCCAGCCCTGATGCTGCCTCTTCCGGAAAGAGGTTTCTTTGCTCAGGTGACTGTTGTGTTTTATACAAAGATAGGAGAGGCCAGAGATATGTTTGGGGGAGGTGTGGTAAGGTGTGGGGGGAGGGGGTGCCTCTTCGGGCCCATGATGAGGCATCTCTTCCCACTGAGGGACCAGCCACATGACGGTATAGTTTATTCAGGGCATGGGGAGGGGAGTTCAGAGGGTAGTAGAGACAAGAGAAAGGCAGAGAGAGAGAGAGAGAGAGAGAGAGAGAGAGAGAGAAGAGGAGTAGAGGCCGGCCATGAACACGTGGGGGGGGGAGGGGGATGGGGAGGAGAGGGTAAGGAGCAGGAGCAAGAGAGCAAGAGAGAGGAGGGGGCAAGCAGCTCCTCTTACAGTGAGTCTGGCACACCTGGCTATTGCCAGGTAACTGTGGGGCGGAGCCTAGACTAAATGCCAACAGTGACTTTAGCCGGTGCTCTCTCTGAATGCTGAACATTCTTAACTTCTTTGTGGCAGCGTGACACTATTTTATGTTTGGCTTTGTTAGAGCTTGTTTTACAGACTAAGTCTCCTACAACCCAGGCTAGCCTTGAACTCACTGTGTATCCAAGGCTAGCCTTGAACTTCTGATCTTCCTGCTTCTACCTCTCAAGAGCTGGGATCACAAGTGTGTGAGTCACCAAGACTGGCTTCTAGCTTGCATTTTATCTATAGAGGAGGATGCTCTCAGTTCCCTCCATGTTGGTCTTTGAAGGCTTGTAATTCTCTCTCTCTCTCTCTCTGGTACAGGTTGGTCTGAAACTCATGAGCTTCTATACCTCATGAGTAGCTGGATCTATGAGCCTGCACCACCGCTGACTGTCTTGTTCATTTCTGAGTTCCTGGCACTTTATCTCTGACTATGACTATGCAGGCTCAGGATGTCAGGTCTGGTGGCAAGGGAGAAGCAGGTATTCAGGTAGAAGGAACGGCCTGAGTGGAAGACTGGAAATGGGACAGTGCATTTGAGGAGTGTGGGGGAGTAGCCTAGACTCTGGTATACAGGAGGCACAAAGAAATGGCATGGATTTATTCTGAGGACTTGACTTACCTGCCTGTGGAGGGGGAGAATTCCCGCCATCTGCCACCTTTCATCTGAAGACTCAGGAAACCAGGTGGCAGAGGGTCCTGCTCAGACATGAAAATCAGAAGCAAGATGGTGTCCGGCCAGGGTGAGGGGAGAAAAGGATGACATCACAGCCGAAGCAGCCAGACATCAGAGACACCCACTGACCGCTATGTGGCTCCTGCACCTGAAACTGCCTTGAAACCCCTGGGTAGTTTTTTGCCCTATGTTTTGTGAGCATAGGATCTTGAAGAGAGATAGATAGGCTTTGAGCCAGTCAGTGCCAGGTTAAAGTCCTGGCTGAAATCATTGAGAAATTGCACGGTTTTGGCAAAGCCAGTACTCTTTCTGAATCCTGTGTTTTTTTTCATCTGGAAAATGGGAAGGATCTTGCCTACCCCAGAGTCAGGATGAAGACGAACCCAGAAGTCACCTACTGTTAGTCTCTGCGAGTAGCATTTGTCTTACTTATCTTGGATTCAGAACATGGCCGATGTGCCTGGAGGAGGGAGGCTGTGCTTGGAGTGGCGATCACCAAGCGTCTTGGTGTAGTGGAATGGAACCTGCCTGAGGTATCTTCACAGGCCTTTCCTGGGAGTCTTACCTGTCTCTCAACCCCACCCCCTCTTGGCTCTCTGCCTTGCTTTTCTCCCAGCTGGGACATATTTAACAAGCTGGCAGGCCCCATCCTTCACTGAATAAGAACATTGTCCCACAGCCCTGGGGACCTGAGGTGTTGTAAGCTGCCCTTGGGCACCCTGTGCCTCACCCTCAATGCCTCCAGCTGTGTTTGTGGTCCCTGGGCATCCAGCAGCATCTGGAAAACCATTGTAGTGAGCTAAACCGATGTCCCATTTTTCCTGGAGCTGGGGTGAATTTTCCCTTTGCAACCAAGAAAGTGCAAAGTATGGGTCTTTCTGGAAGCTGGCCTTGTGATGCTGCTGCACAAATGCTGCTGAGAGGAAGGAGGCCTATCTGTGTTCTGCATGGGGTCCAGAGTCCTACTCCTTACCTGTGAGGGGGTCCCTGAAGGGTGCACAGGCCACAGTATAGGGTGATGAAAAGAGGGAGTTTCCATTCTGTGGGTATATGGGTCTAAGGGAAGGGAAGAAACAGTATCCCTTCCCAGAATCCTTCTGGGGTCAAAGGAGCTTGTGTGCACATGAGGTTTCCACACGTGTGTTTTCCGCACAAAGCAATTTCCTAGCAGATGAACCTGGCCTGGGCATCTGATAACCCAGTTTACATTCTGCTTAGAGCACTGTATTCCACAGGTTAATAGTTCAGTCCCATGGGACTGCCCCCAATCTAAGACCATAAGCACAAGTAGTTACTACATCTCCACCTGTGCTTCCCCCTCACCACTCTACACTGAGGTATCCACAAGGCTCTCCTCTTCCTCTTGCTTGCTACTTGCTCTGGTGTCTCTTAGAACTCACCTTCACTTTTTTCTTTTAAAAAGTTAAATTTCATTTCTCTTGTTCTGACTTTTTTAAAAAAATAATTTTAACTATATATAGGGGGAGAGAGACTCTATGAAGGTCAAGAGGGTATTGGAACCTCTGGATCTGGAGTTACAAGCTTTTGTGATATTAATGGCAGAGCCATCTCTCCAGGTCCAACTGTTTGACTTTTTAATTTTTTTAAATTTGCGCTCTGCTGAGGGACTCAGGCCTTGGTGTATGCAAGACAAGTGTCCCTGTCCTGGCCACACTCCTAGCCTGTTGTTTGTTATAAAAGAGATCACAAGGGATACAGACAAGCGAAAATAAGGGGGGGCTGTGAGCTTCATTCCCTCTCACATGATCCCTGCATATCCAGCACCCTGCAACCAGCTTGTTCAAATCTTGCTCAAGACTGTAATAGACCTTAATCTGCAGTGAACACATCCCTTCCGGGGAGATGGGTGAGCAGGGTTGAAAGTCACAGTTCTTCCCATCACTAAGGAAATCAAAGCAGTTGCAAACTCCATTTCACATCCTATCAGTGGTGGAGTACCTTAAGATTCACATACGGTTGATCGGGAGCTGGGAGAGGAACAGGAACTGGCCTCACAGCTTAATGAGACCTCTAGAAAGACGTTTAAAGGCAGAGGGGGTGTGTGAAAACAAGCAAGGGCCCTGATACTCCTTGGTAAGGCTAAACACAAATGCCTGCGGGATGGCATGGGAGAGGGCAGATATGGATGTAAGCTGGCAAGCCATCAGAAGCTGAGCCGCACCCCCCTCCCCCCATGGTTTGGGAGATGGAAGTGGGGCAGGAGAAAGGCCCATCTGATAGGCTGCTATGGCGGATAGACCGGCACGGTGCTGGCATGTGCTTTCACACAATATTTACTGAAGGCCTGTTGCTTGCCAGGAGTTGTTCCCGGCGCCGGGAACAGCAATGAAGAAAGTGACCAGGGTTTTTTCTGAGTCTCACAAGTTTTCCGGTGAAGGAGGCGGAGGATCGATGCATTTCGGGCTCCTGCTTCTGAGGCTGAGGAGCATGTCGGGTTGGCCTTTCTTTGGGGTGTCGCAGCACACGTGGAGCCACTCTTGCAGGGACATCGTGCTGCGCGCGCCGCCCCGGTCTCGGTGGCGCCTAGCCCGGCTGGACGCCCGCCCCCGGCCCAGCCTACACGTGGGTTCCCGCACGTCCGCTGGGCTCCCACTCTGACGTCAGCGCGGAGCTTCCATTTAAGGCCCCGCCCGCGTGCTGCTCTGCGTGCTGGAGCCACTGTCGCCGAGCTCGGGCCACGCTGCTTCTCCTCGCCAGTCGCCCCCCCATCGTGCACTAGCGGTACGGTTGGGCCCCACGCTGCCGGCACAGGGGGTCCCTATCCGGGGTGGAGGTGCAGGGTGTTCAGATTTGGGCACGCGTGGGCTACTGTGCTTTGGGGAACTGAGCAGGCGGCCCCACCCAGCCTGGGGCGGCGAGACCCGTGTAAAGAGGACTAAGGGGTGGCTGGCCTGAAGGTTGGGAGCCACCGAACGGGGGCGAGGGAGCGGTGCGAAACTTGAGCTCCCGTAACTCGAGCCCATGGGGGCCGAAAAAGCCTTGGCACGTCCGGGGCGGGTGCTTCGGAGCAGCCGTGCGGTTTGCATTTTCCTTTGCGTGGGCTCGGTGGAGTGGTTGTTTCCTGCAGATTATAGGGCGCTCTTGCCCTAAACGCATTTTGTTAAGAGGCTCGCTCCTGGTGTGACTGGGGATCGTGCTAAGCGCGCTGCGTGCGGAGAGGAAGCGGGAAGAGTCGCAGTCCTTCCTCTGCACCCTAGACGGAAGGAGGAAACCTGTAGCTGAGAGGCCTGCGACACCCATCGGGTCGTAGGTGGGAAGTAGAGGCACCCTGTCCTAATAGAGCACAGACTTGAGGTTTGCGTGAAGTAGATTCTCTGAGGGAAGAGCCCCACGCCCTGCCCCCAGTCAGCAGAGACCTCACAAGGCTGTCTAGAAATAGCAGCGGTTGTAAGGAGACCGGATTCCTGCTTGATGGCCCTAGGCTGCTTGCCCAGAGATCTTGTCCAGTCCTTTTGCACTTTGGAACGATTTCAAAAATAGACATGGTGCTTGCTGGGAAAGGTGGCCATCGCGGGGGTGGGAGTGGGCTCCAGGCCTCAGGCCCTCCGCAATTGTATCCCCATTTTGGAACTGAAGAAATTTCCCTTAGCGGCCACATCCTGGGTAATGAGGCCCCGCCCTGGTGGGTGAAGGCCCTAATCCTGTTAGTGGCATTTGAGATCTCACTCTGGCACCAGGCTAAGGTGGCTGCCAGCTCCACTTCACCGCGCTTGTGCTTTGGGCTCTAGTAAGGGCCAAACTTTGACGCCGAACTGCCTGCCAGAGGTCTCATCCATGGCCAGCAGTCGCTAGACCTATATATATGACACCTGATTCTGAAATTGCGCACGCGCACTGCCTTCCCCCGCCTGCCAGTCTTCTGGATCTGGGCTGGTCATACAACTTGGGTTCTTGCGGGGGTGGGGGGGTTAGGAAGGAAGCTTGCGCGTGCGCAGGCTTAAGCACGTTGCTATGCCTTGGGGTCGCACCTTGTGGCCGTTATTGGCGCCCTCTGCTCTTGATTTTTGGTACTTCCTGGAGCAACTTGGCGCTCTACTTGCTGTAGGGCTCTGGGTGATGGGAGAAGAGCGGGAGGGCAGCTTTCTAACCATATAAGAGGAGATACCATCCCCTTTTGGGGTTCATCAAGATGAGTAAGTCCTCAGGCGGCTACACGTACACGGAGACCTCGGTATTATTTTTCCATTTCAAGGTGAGAGCCTTCCTGGTGAGAGCCAGACCACACCCTGGCGCTGGCTATTCTTGGTTTTCCACTTCTGTTCTTTGTCACATTGTCACTTAATGGAAAAGGAGTCCAAAGGTAGCAAAGTCAGCGTTTTTTTTTTTTTTTTTTTAAATACAGGGACTTGGTGAGTATACCTTGGGCAGGTTACAATGACACACGGTGTATACCCCTTAGGTCTCAAAAGATTCAAAGTCCAAGATGGCAACCCTCAAGGACCAGCTGATTGTGAATCTTCTTAAGGAAGAGCAGGCTCCCCAGAACAAGATTACAGTTGTTGGGGTTGGTGCTGTTGGCATGGCTTGTGCCATCAGTATCTTAATGAAGGTAAGTGGAGATCCTTCATGGCCCAAGCCTATGGGTGGGGTGTGGGGGAGAGGACATCCCTACATTGTCACATTGTATGTAAAACTATCAAGGTTTGCACACACTCAGTCATCTGTGAAACATTTTGCAACATAATGATACACAAGAAAGGGATTATCCAAAGTAACTGACAGCCGGGCGCCTTTAATCCTCGCACTTGCGAGGCAGAGGCAGGTGGATTTCTGAGTTCGAGGCCAGCCTGGTCTACAAAGTGAGTTCCAGGACAGCCAGGGCTGTCTCCAAAAATAAAATAAAATAAAATAAAATAAACCACCAAAGTAACAGCGTCAAAGTATATACCTTTTCTTCTACTTTCTCAGTTACATGAACCTAGGGCCTCCAACATGCTAGGTAACCATTGACCTATATACCCAAATCTAAAGTGATTTTTGAATTGGAATTTATATGTGCATATTGATTAAAAATTAAAATCCTACTGAATAGGTTGTCTTGAACTTCTATTCAAATCCCACTGTTTCCTGGGGTATATAATTTTCCTTTGGAAAAATAACTGAGCACACCCATGTGAGAGGGTAAATTTTTGGTTCTCGCTTGCCTTATGGGTTCTGGAGATGAAATTCAGCTCAGCAGACGAATGCAGGAGCTGATTTCACACACACACCCCCAAGCCATCTCGGATCTAATTTTCTTATCAATCATAGGGCTAAAATTTAATTAGTTACAACTTTATCACTGAATTAGAAAACACTTTGAGGCAGGGTAAGTCAATGTTCTTGATTCATATGTAGTCCAAACTAGCCTTAAACTTGGAACAATCTTCCTGGGTGTTGGTTTATACGTCTGCAACATCACACCTAGCTTTGCAGAATACTATTATTCTGCAGGTATTAACTAAGACAGGGCTCCTGTCTATAAGTAGTTGTTTGTTTGTTTGTTTGTTTTTCTCCTTCTTGGAGACTTGACTGCCATTAAGGGCATGCATCGATATTCCTGACTTGGAGTGTTGCTTCTTTAATTGAGTCCTTCCTTCCCCCCACCGCACGGTCTCATGCTAAGCAATGGTCTACTCTGAGCTTCCTGCCTAGGCCTATTTGAAGCCTTGGTACTGGCCAACATTGCCCGGCTCCAATGGAGGGCTTGCAGGAGAGACACGACACGGGGCCTTTTGGGGAGCAATGAGAAGAATCAGAATTATTTTCCCATTTAACTAAACCGTTTGTCTTTTAGGACTTGGCGGATGAGCTTGCCCTTGTTGACGTCATGGAAGACAAACTCAAGGGCGAGATGATGGATCTCCAGCATGGCAGCCTCTTCCTTAAAACACCAAAAATTGTCTCCAGCAAAGGTTGGTTGTGGCCAGGTTCTCTTGCTGTCAGACTTAAGTTCCTCCTCGGGCCTGAACCTCCATCTCTATAGCTCTTTCAAAGACAGGAGGACCTTGGCTTACTTATGCACTGGTTCTCAGTACGTTATCAAAGCTTTGATCGCTAGCAGAGGATTTTAAGTGGAAACCTAATTTGCACATATATGGAAATTCTCTGAATTAGGACATGAGTAAGCTCCAAATTTACATTATTTGTTTCAAGTGTGTTTCAAGGCTAGGATGGATCCTGGGGCCGTGTACCCGCCAGGCCCAAGCTCTCACTGCAGAGTGACAGCCCCAACCTTGCTGCCCTGTGTCACATATAAAACAGCTGAGGACTTGCCCCCAGGGCCTGCCCAGTAGATGTTCTTGGCTTGACCTTTTACACTTCATTGGCGTGAGCCAGGAACCCACGGTTGAAAGTCTGACCTCCTGCCTGCTAGGCAGCTCTCTGGATCAGCTGTCCTGTGGCTGGGCTCTTGGCAACAATTAAGTGTGTAATGAAAGCAAATGGACAGAATGCAGGGTGTGGTGGTGCATGGACGAAGTACCTGTCTCAAGGGGGTGAGGGAAGAGAAGACACTAATTTAGGGTAGAAAATAATCGCCATATAAGGAGTTGATATGAAAATCAAATGCACCAGCTTCCTTCCTGTTAACAATGATCATGTATGAGAAAGGCATCCCTCTCTGAGAGAGACTGCAGCTAAAACTATGCACCAGGGGCTGGCGAGATGGCTCAGTGGTTAAGAGTGCCGACTGCTCTTCTGAAGGTCCCGAGTTCAAATCCCAGCAACCACATGGTGGCTCACAACCATCCATAACGAAATCTGATGCCCTCTTCTGGAGGGTCTGAAGACAGCTACAGTGTACTTACATATAATAAATTAAAAAAAAAACAAAACAAAACTATGCACCAAAGCGAGGGTCTGAACGGAAACAGGACTCCGTCAGCTGTGTACAGGAGGCCGGGATGGGATGGAACTGTCTACACTGGAGGTTTATGCAGTAATCTTTGCTTGGGTAGAAAAGTTCCCTGAGGGGACCTTCATTTCTGCTCTTTTCTCTAGACTACTGTGTAACTGCGAACTCCAAGCTGGTCATTATCACCGCGGGGGCCCGTCAGCAAGAGGGGGAGAGCCGGCTCAACCTGGTCCAGCGAAACGTGAACATCTTCAAGTTCATCATTCCCAACATTGTCAAGTACAGTCCACACTGCAAGCTGCTGATCGTCTCCAATCCAGGTGAGCAGCCAGCCTGCGCTCGCCCTGCTGTGGCACGGTGCGTTAGCTACACTGTGCGTATACAGACTCAGTTTTGTATGGACTGTGTTTCTAAAACAGCTCATTTTAAAGCGTAAATGCCTCTGAATGTAGTTGCAAAGTTTAGGAATTTTACTCATGATCTTGAAGTGAGTAACTATGAGTAATTTTATTGGTATAATATATTTAAAAAATAATACTTTGGCCAGGTGGTGGGGGTGCACGCCTTTGATCCCAGCACTCAGGAGGCAGAGGCAGGTGAATTTCTGAGTTCGAGGCCAGCCTGGTCTACAGAGTGAGTTCCAGGACAGCCAGGGCTACACAGAGAAACCCTGTCTCAAAAAAAAAAAATTAAAAAGTAAAAAATAAATAAATAAAATAATAATAATGCTTTGACTAATTGGACATGAATTATGTAGTAAAGATGTTAATAGACTCCTGATCCATGGTCAACAGGGACAAAATCATGTGTTTTGAGTTTCCCATCATGCAAATGTCTTGTCTGTGTTTTGTAGTGGATATCTTGACCTACGTGGCTTGGAAAATCAGTGGCTTTCCCAAAAACCGAGTAATTGGAAGTGGTTGCAATCTGGATTCAGCGCGGTTCCGTTACCTGATGGGAGAGAGGCTGGGGGTTCACGCGCTGAGCTGTCACGGCTGGGTCCTGGGAGAACATGGCGACTCCAGTGGTAAGTCTTTAATACCAGTTTCTTCGCTCTTTGAAAACAAAAACCTAGCATAAAAATGGCTCTAGGCATTTTTCTTTCTTCTTTTTTTTAAAAAAAGATTTATTTTATGTATGTGAGTACATTGTTGCTATCTTCAGACACACCAGAAGAGGGCACCAGATCCCCCTTAAAGATGGTTGTGAGCCACCATGTGGCTGCAGTCCGTGCTCCTGGCCACTGAGCCACTTCTCCAGGCTCCAGGCATTTCTTTTCTACCAGCCCAGCCTTTGTCTTCCGAGGATGGGGATTTCAGGCGTGAGTGAGCCACCATCACGCCTATTGACTCGTTCATTCATCTTCATGCCAAGGACTTGGGAACCTCATGTGTGCTAGCACACAGTCCACCGAGCCTTGCCTTCAGCCCCTGGACATGTTGAGCACTTTGAGCATGTTGTCTTAGGACAACTTTAGTCACTTGTTTCGTTCAGCAGTTTACTCTTGACTTGAAATGCCTGCCCCTGCTGGGATTAGGGAGATCGGGGGTGGGGGAAACCCTGTTAGGGAGCAGGTGAAGGCTCCATTTGTTTATACAGTGTTCTTAGAGGTCCTATGCCAAGGAAATCTCCTTTGACTTAACAGAAAGTACGTAGCCTACAGGTTTCAGCAAATTAGGAAGGTAGGTCAGAATGTACGGCCGGTATCAATGTACTGGGGTTTGGTGATCCTGACCATCATTGAGGAGTGGGGGACCTTCCCCTGCAGGTGAGGAGACAGGTGGGACATAGGCGCTATTCTGTGCTGTTGGGTGGAAACAGTATGAGCTGCCCGTTTCCTTCCAGTGCCTGTGTGGAGTGGTGTGAATGTTGCCGGCGTCTCCCTGAAGTCTCTTAACCCAGAACTGGGCACTGACGCAGACAAGGAGCAGTGGAAGGAGGTTCACAAGCAGGTGGTGGACAGGTGAGGCCTCATGATTGACAGACAGCATGGAAGACTGAAGATATATTTTTATACAGCCCATACCGGTCCCTTCCCCTCCTCCCAGTACCCTCTCAGACAAGTTCCTCCTCCCATTCCACCTCCCCTTTCTCTAACTCCCCTCCCTCCCATCATGTCACTTCAGGACTAGGCACATCCTCTTCCACTGAGGCCAGACAAAGTGGTCCATTTAGGGGAACGGGATCCACAGACAGTCAGGGTACGGGCTCAGGGAAACCCCCTACTCCAGTTGTTGGAGGAGATCATGAAGACCAAGCTGCTCATCTGCTGCATATGTGGGGGGCCTAGATCCAGCCTGTGCTTGCTCTTTGGTTGGTGTTCAGTTTCTAGGAGCCCCCAAGGGTTCAGGTTAGTTGATCCTGTTGGTCTTCCAGTGAAGTCCCTGTCCTCTTTGGATGCCTCAGTCCTTCTCAGAAACTCTTCCATAAGAGTCCCTGATCCTTCTCAGAAACTCTAACATAAGAGTCCCTGAGCTCCATCCAATGTTGGGGTGTGAATCTGCATCTCTAAAGGATTAAGATTTTAACAGCAATTCCACTTGGGTGCTTTTGTTTTCTTTCTTTTTTTTTTCTTTTTTAATATTTTATACATGTGAATACATTGTAGCTGTCTTCATGCACACAGGAAGAGGGCATCAGATCCCATTACAGATGGTTGTGAGCCACCATGTGGTTGCTGGGAATTGAACTCAGGACCTCTTAACCACTGAGCCATCTATCTCTCCACCCCAATTTTGTTTTTCTTAAGCTTTGTTAATCTTCACACTATAAACAGAAGGCTAAGATGAAAGCATCACCAAGTGCAGGCAAGGTTGTTGCCAGTGGCTTCTTAGACTCTGCCCTTTGTAATATGCTAACACCTTGGTGGGGGCAGAAGGTGGTACCTCCTCCTTGGAAAATGGCTTACAGCTGAAAACTGCCACATGGGTGTTCTCCCGCTTATGTCTGCACCACATGCATGCAGTCTCCAAGTAATCCAGAAGAAGGCAAAGGATTCCCTAGCACTGGAGTTTCAGATCCTTGTGAGTCATCTTAGAGGTCCTCTGAAGAGCCCTTAACCACCTCTGAGCCACCCCTGCAGCCCCCCAGAAATAAGAGAAGCATAGCCAAGTTCCCTTTTTTTTTTTTTTTTTTTTGGCTAATACAGTTTAAATCTGGTTCAGAGTCTTTGTATTAGAAATGCTGCCGGTGAACTTTGTTTCCCAGCCTGGTTCAACGCCCTTGATTCAGTTGTGTCATGTGCAAGCTTCTGGGATGTTGTACTGGTGGGGTTTTTTTGCTCTTTTTTTCTTTTCTGTTGCTGTGATAAAACATCAGGACCAAAACAGCTTATGGAAGGCGTTGTTTTGGGCTCCTGGTTCCCAAGGGTGAGAGACCACAGAGGCTGGGCAGAGAGGGATGAGCAGTAAGAAGCAAGTGGATTCGGCCACAGCCGAGTACTGACCTCATCCACAGACAGGAAGCAGAGAGCTAACTCAGTGGCTTTCTTTGGAAACCTAAAGCCCACCCTAGAGTGGTTTGCCCCAGCAAGACAATGCCTCCTAATCACCGCCAATCACGCCTATTAACGGGGGACCCAACGTTCCAGTGCCCTAGCCTTACGGAGGACTTTTCACTCATGGGAGTCACCATGGGTTATTTTTGAGGTGTATGGGATGGAGTAGACTCTCATGCATACTAGGGACACGATTCATTTTCAGCCACCACTCCTGGTCTTACCCCTGAATCATTTCATCAGCCCCTTCTTATTTGATACTTGAGAAATACCAGTTTTATTGTGGGTTCAGTTGTCTTGACACTGTAATACTCCTATCAATGTACGAGATTCTAGTCCACCAGGGGTCAGACGTTTTTGTCTTGAGTGTATAACATGGTAAAGCGTGTTCAGTAAAGCCCTTACTCCTCTTGTCTCCCTTCCCTCAACCCTTCACCATCCTTCCTACCCCACAGTGCCTACGAGGTGATCAAGCTGAAAGGTTACACATCCTGGGCCATTGGCCTCTCTGTGGCAGACTTGGCTGAGAGCATAATGAAGAACCTTAGGCGGGTGCATCCCATTTCCACCATGATTAAGGTAATGGGTCTGTGGAGACACATTTTGTATCTGAGAGATTTGTTTCTTGACTTTACAAGGAATCTTTACAATCTACCGAGCGGAGGCCTCGTCACTAGCTGAACTGAAGTAAATGCATCGATCGGCTCACGCTTTTCTTTTGGAACACAGCAGTGAGCTGTGGAATTATATGGACACTGCCATTGTAGATGTCTAACTCAAAGAACCTTAGCTGAGTTACGCTGAGTCAGGCGGGAGACCCTGTCCCAGTTACCAGGGTCTAGCAGAAATAGAGAAGTGTGGTTTATTATGTACCTTGGTTAGAGTTTGGGGTTTTTTATAGTTTGGTTTGCTTTGGTATTAAATGGTGCCTGCTGGCCTGACCTTGAACTTGTGAGGTAGTTGAGGATAGCCCTGAACTCTCTCCTGCCTCTAGCTGGGGTTTCAGGCACGTGCCAAACCTAGCTCTTGCTTTCTTACTGACTTTCTATTTCAGTGCTTTTTTTTTGGTTTATTTTGGTTTTTTCGAGACAGGTTTCTCTGTATAGCCCTGGCTGTCCTGGAACTCACTCTGTAGACCAGACTTGCCTCAAACTCAGAAATCTGCCTGCCTCTGCCTCCCAGGTGCTGGGATTAAAGGCGTGGGCCACCACTGCCAGACTTCACTGTTCATTATTATCATACCTGGACAACTCTGCAATAGAATAGCATTGACACTCAACTTGTTTTATAAGCCAAGCCGTGGTAAAACTTTGAATCCCAGACCTCGGGTGATAGAGGCAGGTAGATCTATCTAAAAGAAGAAGTCTTTATACTTGTAAAGGTCTAAATCCCAAGGAATATTAGGAGGTATGGACAAAATAGATGTAATCTCTGTCATTCTGTGTCCAGGGTCTCTATGGAATCAATGAGGATGTCTTCCTCAGTGTCCCATGTATCCTGGGACAAAATGGAATCTCGGATGTTGTGAAGGTGACACTGACTCCTGAGGAAGAGGCCCGCCTGAAGAAGAGCGCAGACACCCTCTGGGGAATCCAGAAGGAGCTGCAGTTCTAAAGTCTTCCCCGTGTCCTAGCACTTCACTGTCCAGGCTGCAGCAGGGCTTCTAGGCAGACCACACCCTTCTCGTCTGAGCTGTGGTTAGTACAGTGGTGTTGAGATGGTGTGGGGAAACATCTCACTCCCCACAGCTCTGCCCTGCTGCCAAGTGGTACTTGTGTAGTGGTGACCTGGTTAGTGTGACAGTCCCACTGTCTCTGAGACACACTGCCAACTGCAGGCTTCGATTACCCCTGTGAGCCTGCTGCATTGCTGCCCTGCACCAAACATGCCTAGGCCGACGAGTTCCCAGTTAAGTCGTATAACCTGGCTCCAGTGTGTACGTCCATGATGCATATCTTGTGCATAAATGTTGTACAGGATATTTTATATATTATATGTGTCTGTAGTGTGCATTGCAATATTATGTGAGATGTAAGATCTGCATATGGATGATGGAACCAACCACCCAAGTGTCATGCCAAATAAAACCTTGAACAGTGATGGCTCTGCTCTTTTATTAAGATGAAGTTGGGTAGCTGGTCAGTTTGATTTCAGGGTCAGAGGCATGTGGATGGATCTCCTGCCTTTCAGCGAGCCTGGTTACCTAGTTCCAGGACAGCTGGAGCTATGTAGTGACACCTGTATCAAGATTAAAAAAGAAAGTTAAGTTGGTGGCGTGGGGACTGGAGAGATTTAGAGCACTGACTCCTCTCCCAGAGGTCCAATTCCTAGCAATCATCTGGTGGCTGACCTATGCCGTCCGATGCCCTCTTCTGGCTGAAGACAACTACAGTGTACTCAAGAAGCTGATTGAGCTGAAAGACTGAGTTGCTAAGACACAGGGTCCCCAGGACACTCCTCTCAGCACTGGGGAGGTAGAGACCTAGATAGAGCTTGTTGGCTCCTTAGAATTGGTACTCAGGAAATCCAGATCTGACAAGGGCACACTATGACCACATGCAGTTCTTGGAATTGCAGCTCAGGTTTTGTCCATTATGGTGGGAAGCATGCAGGTTCTGAAGGCAGCTGGAAGAACTAACGGGGCCTTGGGTATTGAAACCCCGCCCCCCCCCCCCACACACACACAAAACTTCCTCCAACAAGGTCACCCCTACTGCCACTCCCTAAGAATTCAAGTATGATTCAGGGGGCCATTTTTATTCAAACCACAGTGAGAAACCTTGTCCAGCCTGATAATGGAAATAGACTAACCAAAAAATACCTAGTTACACCATTAGTGTAAATTCATACCAAATAGCTGCTCATTCAATAATACCTAGAGAGACTGGAAAGTCAGCTCAGGATTATGGTCACCTGCTGCTCTTGCAGAAGACCTGGGTTCAATCCCCAGCACCTACGGCGCCATTCATACCTGTATCCCAGAAGATGGACCTACATACAGGTAAAACACCCATACACATTCCCCCCGGCCCCCACAAAATAAACAGTACCTTAAAAAAAAATCTTCTCTTGTCCCAGAACTTATTTCTGAAAAACTCAAATTTTATTACTATTTATTTCAGCTTTATGTTTATGCATACGTGAATGTATAGGGGCTGGCGAGATGGCCCAGCGGTTAAGAGCACTGGCTGCTCTTCCAGAGG
This sequence comes from Mus musculus, assembly GCF_000001635.26. Lineage (NCBI taxonomy): Eukaryota > Metazoa > Chordata > Mammalia > Rodentia > Muridae > Mus > Mus musculus. Next base: position 46,856,731 of record NC_000073.6, read on the forward strand.
TCCTGAGTTCAAATCCCAGCAACCACATGGTGGCTCACAACCATCCGTAATGAGATGACACCCTCTTCTGGTGCGTCTGAAGACAGCTATAGTGTACTTATGTATAATAATAAATAAATCTTTGGACCAGAGCAAGCAGGGACTGAGCAAGTGGAGTTGACTGGAGAGAGCGGAGCCAACCAGAGCCAGAGGTCCTAAAATTCAATTGCCAACCACATGACGGCTCACAACCATCTGTACAGCTACAGTGTACTCAGATACATACAATAAATCTTTTTTTTTTTTAATTTTTTTAAAGATTTATTTATTTATTATATGTAAGTACACTGTAGCTGTCTTCAGACACACCAGAAGAGGGAGTCAGATCTCATTAGGGATGGTTGTGAGCCACCATGTGGTTGCTGGGATTTGAACTCAGGACCTATGGAAGAGCAGTCAGGTGCTCTTACCTGCTGAGCCATCTCGCCAGCCCACAATACATCTTTAAAGTATTTATATATATATAAAACGTTTCACCTGAGATGTCTTCCTAATCGTTTAGTTGGGCAGTGGTGGCCCATGCCTTTAATCCCAGCACTTGGGAGGCAGAGGCAGGTGGATTTCTGAGTTCGAGGCCAGCCTGGTCTACAAAGTGAGTTCCAGGACAGCCAGGGCTACACAGAGAAACCCTGTCTTGAAAAACCAAACCAAATCTTACCAGTTGACCATTAGCAGGCGAACTCCATTACAAAGCAGGCTGACTTCTAAACCGGGCCCCGTGAGAAGGCTCAGCAGGTAAAGGTGTTTACACCCTGATCTGCGTCCAATCCCCAAAGCCCACACAGTTAAAGGAGAACTGATTCCTGCAAGTTGTCCAAACACAAACTTGAGAGCCCTTAGCGCCTCTGTTCCTTTCTTCAGCTGTCCTTAAGGTACTTTGTAACCAACCTAGGCATCCCCGCTACTTTGAGGTCAACTTGACACAAGCTAGTCATTTGTGAAGAGGAACTCAAGAAACCACTTGGATATTTGCCTGGAAGCAAGTCTATAGTGCATCTCCTTCCTATGTAATTGATGTGGGTGGTGTCGACGACGCTGGGTAGGTAGTTCTGGATTGTAAAAGAAACCAGGCTGAGCAAGCCATAGGGAGCAAAGGCCTTTGATTCAGTTCTTTTTGGTTTTTTGTTTGTTTGTTTGTTTGTTTGTTTTTTGTTTTGTTTTGTTTTTGTTTTTCGAGACAGGGTTTCTCTGGGTAGCCCTGGCTGTCCTGGCACTCACTCTGTAGACCAGGCTGGCCTCTTTGATTCAGTTCTTGTGTCTAGGCTTCTGCCTTAAGTTCCAACTATAACTTCCTCCCCAAGCTGTTTTTGCTCATGGTGTTTATCACAGCAGTAGAGAGCTAAGACACCTGCCGTGGTGAAAATTGTACTGGAGAGGGGTTTGTGCAACAAACCAGGGCTACATGGAAAGACCCTGAAATAATCTATTAAAAAACAAAAAACAAAACAAAAAAAGCCCCACAAAACCAATAATGACAACAACAACAAAAAAAAAAGAAGAAGAAGAAAGAAAGAAAGAAAGAAAGAAAGAAAGGAAGAAAGGAAGGAAGGAAGAAGGAAAGAAAGAAAAAGGAAGAAAGAAAGGAAGGAAGGAAGAAGGAAAGAAAGAAAAAGGAAGAAGAAAAAAGAAAAAAAAAGATAGAAAAAAGAAAAGACCTCTTAGCCTGTTCCCTGGTATGATGTAATTGTAAAACTTTATAAACCCTACTCTGCCCAACTTGTGGGCTGAGAGTTCTCTGTGGCAGAGCCTGCTCTCAGGAGCTGGCTTAAATTTAAAACAACAACAACAACAACAAAACAACTTTTAATTGCCCTTGTACTTAATGGTGGTCTGTAACTTTGTTGTGTGGACCAGAACATGCAGACACACTGAGTTGCAGGCTAGCTCTGAGAGAGTGCTCCTTCAGAGGACCCAGGTTTGATTCCTACCCTATATGCTGGTATGGAAGTTCACACCCATACATCTATAACCACACACACACACACACACACACACACACACACACCCCTGTAGTTTCAGTTCCAGGGGGGTCCAACCCTTCTTTTTTGGACTCCCACACACAACAAACACAGATTGTCTGCAAAAGTCCTCCTTACCTTTGAGCCAACTCTCCATCCCCTAAAGAGATCTTGATCACTTGTCTCTTCCACAAAATGTCACATTGGTCCACTATATTGATGACATTACACTGACTGGATGAAATGACCAGAGGTAGCAACCATTAAAATATATGGGAAATAAATCCAACCCAAATCCAAGGGCCTTCTATCTCAGTAAAATTTCTAGGAGTCCAGGGGTACAGAGCACGCAGAGATACTGCCCCTAAGGCGAAGGGTAAGTTACTGCACCTAGCCCCTCCTACCACCAGGAAAGAAGCTCCACAGTGGGTGGGCCTCTTTGGATTCTGGGGGCAGCACGTTCCTCACGTGGGTGTGTTACTCAGGCCCATATACCAAGTGACTCAGAAAGCTGCTAGCTTTGTGTGGGCCCTGGAACAAGAGAAGCCTCGCAGGTCCAGGCAGCTGTGCAAACTGTTCTCCCATTTGAAACATATGATCAAGCAGACCCAATGGTAGCTGGGGTGTAGCGGCAGATAGATGCTGTTGGGAGCCTTTGGCAGGCTACAGGAGGTGGGTCACAGTGGAGACCTTTGAGATTTTGGAGCAAGGCTCTCCCGTCATGTGCAGACTACTGTTTTTCCTTTAAGAGTGTTGGGCCTGTTATTAAGCATTACTGGAAACTGAAGTTTGACAAAAGGACACTAAGTTACCATGAGCTGCCTACCATGAGTTGGGAATTATCTGATGCACCAGGTCAGACTGTTGGCAGAAATGGGGTTCGACAACATAGATTTCCACTCATCAAGGTTAATGCAGTTACTGCCGAGTGACAGAGACCAACACTGAATCCCCTAGCATGACACCATTCTCTGGAGTTTCAGCAAGCTGCAGACCCCTTGCTTCACGGATAGGACACTTTGCCCTTACTGGAGATGACTCTAGTTACGGACTTGCCTTTCCCGCACATAATACTTCTGCCAGAACCACGGGTGGGCTTACAGCATGCCATGTCCACAGTCATTGCTTCTGACCAAGAAACTGGCTTTCCAGCCAGAGAAATGTGACAGTGGGCCCAGCATGCTCATGGACTCACTGGTCTGCCATGTTCCACAGCCACGCTAAAGCACCTGTCCTGGTAAGAGTGAGCTGGCTCCTTGAAGACCCCATCACAGCACTGGTTAAATGGCAGCAGCCTGGAGGGCTAGGGAGAGCTCTCCAGAAGGGAGTGTGTTTGGATCAGCACCCATACACGGCACACTTTCTCCCATAGCCAGGACCCACAGAGCCAGGAATGAAGAGGCAGAAAAAAAAGAGTGGCTCCATTCCCCACCACCCTTAGTGACTCCTCAGGAAATTCTTTGCTTCTTGTTCCTGACACCTAAGTTCTGATGACCGAGAAGTTTTGGTTTTAGAGTGGAGATTGCTCCAGCAATGGCAGAGCATAATATTATTTTGTTACTTCATAACTGTAAGTTTGCCACTGTTAGGAATTGTAAATATCTGATGTGACACCCCCCCCCAACACACACACAAAGAGGTAGCAACCCACAGATTGCGAACCACTGCTTTAGAGAACCCTAACATAGTGTGTGTGTGTGTGTGTGTGTGTGTGTGTGTGTGTGTGTACACATGCATGTGCAAGCTAGTACACACGGAGGCCAGAGGATGCTATCAGGTATTGTTCCCCTGCCCCAAGGTGTCATCCACCCTGTTTTTTGAGACAAGGACACTCATAATTAAAGCTAAGATGGCTGTCTACGGAGCCCCATGGAGCCGCTGTCTCTGCTACCCCCATACATGGATTAATGACTAAGTAACAACTTACACCTTTGTTCTGGGGATTCAAGTCAAACCCTCACGCTTGCATTGGGAGCTTTTTATTGAAGGAGCCTTCTCTCTAGACCAGTAGCGATGTAAAAGCCTCCTAACAGCTAGGTGGTGGGGGCAAATCCCTTTAATCCCAGAGGCAGGTAGATCTCTTGAGTTGGGAGACCAGCCTGGTCTACAGAGTTCCAGGACGGCCAGGGCTACACAGAGAAACCCTGGCTCGAAAGCAAAACAAAACAAAACAAAACAAAAGCAAGCAAACAGACAGATGCCCCCAACCCTCAATGCCTACACACAGATGTAAGGGCAAAGGGTCCATAGGTATGCTCCTCAAACTCAAAGTTCTGCATTTCCTCCCAGCAGAAAAGTGGCCTTTAAAGGGATGCTGGCCAAACTGGCTGCCATCTTCTGTGTGGTCCCAGGGCTTCTACATCTTACACTAGAGGCCTTGGAAACCGTCTGGAGTCGTCTCCTAAAACCTGAGGTAGGCCATGCAGGTGCACGCACCAAGGTACCTGAGCAGGCAGTGGGCGGGGCTTGCGTGCTGACGTTGACTTTGTGACGTTCCTTTTCCGTTATAACTGTTGGCTCCTGGACCCAACAGTTATCCTGGTTTCTTACCTGTGCTGCGGAGTCAGCAGTAAGGTGTGTGTTTTCGGCCTCCCCAGAGGAAGTGGCCAGTGCCTTCTTTCACCTGGGAAGGAAAGCCATTGTAGGCCTGTGAGCTGGGGGGGGGGGGGGGGGGTAGGGGGGAGGGCCTGCAGGGAGGAGGAGCCTGAATGGAGGAGGAGCCTGTCGCCAGAAGTCATCTTTTGCTTCATTGAGGCTTCATTCACTCCCACACTCTAGCTAGAGAAGGCTTTTGCTTCCTTGTGCTCTGCGAACTCCATAGAGTTCCTAGACAGGTGGGATGATCCAGGCCTGCAATCCTAGCACTCTTGAGTGGCTGAGGCTGAGTTCAAGGCCAGCCTAGACTACATATTGACCTCCTGGCTAGCCTTAGATACAATGTGAAACCCTTAACACTCCTCCCTACCAAAAAAAAAGTTGTTTAATGTCTTGCCTACAGGAGTAGGTATTCACTGACGGTCCCTTCTACTCTACAGGCTCAACATGTCCACCGTCAAGGAGCAGCTGATTCAGAACCTAGTTCCGGAAGATAAACTTTCCCGGTGTAAGATTACTGTGGTCGGAGTTGGAAATGTGGGCATGGCGTGTGCTATTAGTATTTTACTGAAGGTAAGTAAGCAATAAAGCCTTCTGGCAGGAAATTAAGCATTAATGGAAACGTGTAAAACCTGTGGTGTTGACAAATTTTAAGTGTTGGCTACGTGTGGTCATTGGCACGGGCCTGTCATCTTAGGACTTGGTAAGTGGAGGCCAAGAAGGTCTGGAGTTCAAGATCATCCACAACTACAGATAACTTTGAGGCTGGGCTGGACTATGTGAAATTCTTGGCCAGAATTCAGAGAGGAGAGGAGAGAAGGGCAGGGCAGGGGAGGGGAGTGGAGGGAAGGGTAGAAGGAGGGAGAAAGGAAATGTTAAGAGAGGGAGAGAAAGAAGAGCAGGGAGAGGAGAGACAGAGAGGCAGAGAGATACAGAGACAGAGTCAGAGATAGAGACAGACAGAGACATAGAGACAGAGAATCAGAGAGATAGAGACAGAGAGAGAGTCAGAGATAGAGACAAAGGGAGACAGAGAGAGACAGAGATTGAGACAGAGACAGAGAGTCAGAGATAGAGACAGAAACAAAGAGACACACAGAGGAGACAGAGAGACAGAAACAGACAAAGACAAAGGCAGACAGATAGTGCCAGAGACAGATAGAGACAGAAATAGAAATAGACACAGAGACACAGACAGAGATAGAGACAAAGAGAGACAGAGACAGAGATTGAGACAGAGACAGAGACAGGCAGGCAGGCAGGCATGGTGGTTTGCAGTGTGATTCTAGCTGAGCAGTTTGCCTGAATTCTGGGATTCCAACCCTGGCCAGCTGAGCGCAGACACTCTCAGATCCTGATTGGAAACTTGCAGAGGAAGGTAGGAAGCTGAGCCAGCTCAATTTCAGAACCCAAAAGTGGAGGTGGGGGAGGCTGAAGGGGAAAGGAGAAAGGGGAACAGGGAGGAAGAGGATGAAAGTCTGGGGAGACAGCTTCCAAGTTCCACTCTGCATCTTAGGCGGGCCGTGCTGCCTAACCCCATCCCACCTGGCCACAGGAGGTAGGTTCTTTTTTTTTTTTTTTTTGCTATGACCAGACAAAAAGCAGACCATCAAGCCGGGGAGATGGTTTAGTGTGCACAGCACTTGCCACACAAGTGTGAGGGAGGATCTGAGATTGAAGCCCTAGTCTCCACAGAAAGCTGGACATGCTCCTGTGTAGCTCTGTGGTCCCAGCACACCTGGAGGTGGGTAGGAAGTGGAGTCAGGAGACGCTGAAAGTTCCTGTGCCTGCTAGCCTGATGTATGCCACAGAAATAAAAATAGAGGCCTTGGATTATATACAAGCAATGTGGAAGGGAAGAGCCTTCCCGAGGTGGCTCAACCCCTGACGTTGGTACCTATGCTGTGGCATGTTCACCACGAAGCATGAATGACTGCACACATACACACACACAAACACACACAAGGATAAGTAATAACAAGAAAATATACCACTGGGAAAATGCAGACTATACAAAAGAGAGATCAGGATTTGCAGTGGATGGTTAACTGAAATTCAGCAGGAACCTAGAAGGGGAAGAAATAATCACACAACAAAAATTTAAGGATGTGGGTCTGTGGCTAATTGAGTTTAAATTCCCCTGCCCTCCAAAAAAGCCTAATCCAGGGGTTGGAGAGATGGTTCATTGATTGACAGTGCTTGCTGCTCTCTCAGAAGACCTGGGTTTGCTTTCCAGCACCCACATCAGTAGCTCAGGAGCACCTGCAACCCTACTTCAAGGGGTTCAGATGCCCTCTTCTGACCTCCGTGGGCACTGCGTGCATGTGGTGGCGCACACCTTTAAGCCCGGCACTTGGGAGGCAGAGGCAAGCAGATTTCTGAGTTCAAGGCCAGCCTGGTCTACAAAGAGTGTTCTGGAACAGCCAGGGCTACACAGAGAAAACTTGTCTTAAAAAACAAAACAAGGGGGCTGGTGAGATGGCTCAGTAGATAAGAGCACCCGACTGCTCTTCCGAAGGTCCAGAGTTCAAATCTGACCTTCAGAGAAACCTTGTCTTAAAAAACAGAGCAAGGGGGCTGGAGAGATGGCTCAGCGGTTAAGAGCACTGACTGTTCTTGCAGAAGTCCTAAGATCAATTCCCAGCAACCACATGGTGGCTCACAACCATCTGTAACGAGATCTGACGCCCTCTTCTGGTGTGTCTGAACACAGCTACAGTGTACTTACATGTAATAAATAAATCTTAAAAAAAAAAAAAAACCAAAGTCCTATTCTAGCTATCATTTGAGAAGTAGAGACAGGAGGATTGCTAGTTTGAAGCTAGCTAGAACTACACAACAAACCCCTGTCTGCAACCCTCAGGAAGGAAAAGAACTGTGATACACATGCGTGCACGTGTATCTCACACACACACACACACACACACACACACACACACACACACATGAATTTAGCAGATGGGGAAGCACAGGTCACTTCTGTGTCCCACATAGGACAAAGCGGTCACCATGACTTTCCCCAGATGGATTGCTGTCTCCAGCACTGTGGCCATTCTGGCCCTCCCAGGAGAAATGATCTGGGATGCTCAGCCATGACAGGCTGAGTATGAAACTGTCAGATTTTTTTTTTCAAGACAAGGTTTCTCTGTGTAGCCCTGGAACTCACTCTGTAGACCAGGCTGGCCTTGAACTCAGAAATCCTCTGCCTCCTGAGTGCTGGGATTAAAGGCTTGTGCCAACCCTGCCCGGCTATATATTTTTTTAAATTAAAAAAAAGCAAGCAATCTTTTCAGGCATGATGTTAAATGCCTGAGGCAGGAGGATTACAAGTTGGAGGCCAGTTTACACTATATAGCAAGACCCTATTTTTTTTTCGATTTTTTAAAGATTTATTTATTTTATGTATATGAGTACACTGTAGCTGTCTTCAGACACACCAGAAGAGGGCGTCAGATCCCCATTACAGATGGTTGTGAGCCACCATGTGGTTGCTGGGAATTATCTTAGGACTTCTGCAAGAACAGTCAGTGCTCTTAACCGCTGAGCTATCTCTCTAGCCCGCAAAACCCTATTTTAACACAGTGACTTACAAACAAAACAGCCAACCTACCTGGGCTGGAGAGTACTTGCCTAGCAAGTGAAGACCCCTGGGTTTGATCAGTAAAATGGAATAACACACCTGGTTTGGTGGCACACATCTGCAATCCCAGCACTCAGAAGGCAGAGATAGGAGGCCCAGAAGGTCAGTCACCCTCAGCTACCTACCAAGGGTGAGACCATCTTAGGAAACATGAGACTCTGAGAACAAACACACACATACATGTACACAATCAACTCCTAAAGATTTGCTCTCTCGGGCTAGAGAGATGGCTCAGTGATTAAGAGCACTGACTGCTCTTCCTGAGGTCCTAAGCTCAATTCCCAGCAACCACATGGTGGCTCACAACCATCTGTAATGGGGATCTGATGCCCTCTTCTGGTGTGTCTGAAGACAGCAACAGTGTACTCACATAATAAATGAATGAATGAAAAGATTTGCTCTCACTGAAACGCAGCTTTTATAGTTTGCATCTTGTTAGGTTCAGGCAATAGATAACTCTAGAAGGAATCTGCAAGGCAGGAGGGGAGCCTTGGCCACTCCTCCACCACAGCTGCCGGTGGTTCTAGCCATTGCTACGCTACCTGCAGTCACCTGCCCATTTTAGAGGTCGCTTCTAGCCTCCAACTTCTGTAGGAACTCCCGGTATTGGCTTCATCTTTCCCTTCCTTTCCCCTCCTGTGTTCTTCTAGCCTATGGGGTTGGTTGGTTCAGACATATCTGCAATTTTTGGGTTACCTCAAATATTCTCTCCACCCTCTCAGCTGTTCCTTATATGAATTCCCTGTTGGAAACCTTAAAGTGATTTCTGACTTACTGACCAGACCCAGGTAGACAGAGTGTAGACAGAGTGATGTAAAAGTGAATTTGTAGGCACAGTCCAGTTTTCTATCCCTGTGTGGAGTTTATCTTCTTCCCATTCCTGATACATAACACACAGTTTAGTCGGTGTTAGCATACACTGACCCGGGGCTGGTGAGATGGCTCAGAGGTTGAGAGCACTGACTATTCTTCCAGAGGTCCCGAGTTCAAATCCTAACAACCACATGGTGGCTCACAACCACCCTTAATGAGATCTGAAAGACAACTACAGTGTACTTACATATAATAAATAAATAAATAAAATCTTTAAAAAAAAAAAGCTGGATGTGGTGGCACACACCTTTAATCCCAGCATTTGGGAGGCAGAGGTAGGTGGATCCCTGAGTTTGAGGCCAGCCTGGTCTACACAGTGAGTTGCAGGATAGCCAGGGCTAAACAGAAAAACCCTGCCTTCAAAAACAAAAACAAAAACAAAAACAAAACAAAACAAAACCCAACAAGATATCAAAATGTATTATCTTTCAGTGTTTGGGATCAGACTCAAGGCCTCACACACGCAAGGCAGGCCCTTTGCCAGCCAGGCTCCATCCTCAGCCCCCAAGCCCCCCTTCTTCTCCTCAGAGTTTGGAACATGGCACTCATACTCCTAACTTTTATGCGTTTCAGGGTTTGGCTGATGAACTTGCCCTTGTTGACGCTGATACGAACAAACTGAGGGGAGAGGCACTGGATCTTCTGCACGGCAGTCTTTTCCTTAGCACTCCAAAAATCGTCTTTGGAAAAGGTTCGTTTTAATTTTAAGACATTACTTCCAGAGCTTTGTGAAAAGGACTGAGTTTATCATGAACAATTATTTGGACACTTTGTAATCCCAACACTTGAGAGGTGGAGGTAGGAGAAAGATCAAGGGGGGTTAGGTCAGCCTCAGCTACATACCAAGTTTGAGGGCAGCCTGGGCTACATGAGACCTGTCTCAAAAAATAGAATAGGCAATTTTACCAAATTGGCTTTAATCAGTATGTAATTTAAGACATCACTTGGGGCCGGAGAGATGGTTCAGTGGTTAAGAGCACTGACTGCTTTTCCACAGATTCTGAGTTCAATTCCCAGCAACTACATGGTGGCTCAGAACAATCTGCACCATCTTAAACAGTCTTAAAACAAAACGAATCACTGTCATTAGGACATACAATTTAAGTGCTCATTCTGTTCAATTTCTTTTGAGATAGAATCTTACTATATCCACCTGTCTCTGCCTCCCAAATGCTGGGATTAAAGGAGTGTACCACCACCATGTCCCTAAACCTCCCAGGTGCATCTCAAATTCATGACTCCCCTACCTCAGCCTCCTGAGTGCTGGAACTCACACAGATCTGCCAGCTTCTGCCTAGGCAGTGTTGGGATTAAAGGTGTGTGCCATTCAGTTGTTTTTCTTTTAAAACAGTCTGTGTAAATCGGGCTGACCTCAAATTCATAGAGATCCACCTGCCTCTGCCTCCTGAGTGCTGGGATTAAAAAAGATCATTAAATTACAATTGGGGGATGTTTGGAAGACAAAACAATACAAACTCACTTACTGCTCTTTTAGAGGATCTGTGTTTGCTTCCCAGCACCCACATGACTTACAACTGTAATTCCAATATCAAGAGATTCAGCCGGGCAGTGGTGGCACATGCCTTAATCCCAGCACTTGGGAGGCAGAGGCAGGCGGATTTCTGAGTTCGAGGCCAGCCTGGTCTACAAAGTGAGTTCCAGGACAGCCAGAGCTATACAGAGAAACCCTGTCTCGAAAAACCAAAAGAAAAAAAAAAAAAGAAAAAAAAAAAAAAAAAGAAGAGATCCAATGTCCTTTTCCAGACTCTGAGGGCACTATACACATATGGTACACCAACATACATGCAGGCAAAACACTCAAACACAGAAAATAGTAAATGAATAAATCTTTTTTTTGGGGGGGGGAATATTTTTTTTTAATTAGGAATAAATCTTAAAATGATTGGCACTCAAGATAGTCACTTAATTTAAAAGTGTCCTTAAGAGAGGTACCATTAAGGGTGCTGGAGAGATGGCTCAGTGGTTAAGAACACTCACTCACTGCTCTTCCAGAGGTCCTGAGTTCAATTCCCAGCAAACATGTGTGTGTATATGTGTCTGCATGGTAGGTTCACAAGCATCTATAATGAGATCTGATGCCCTTTTCTGCTGTGTCTGAAGACAGCTACAGTGTACTCAGATATATAAAATAAATAATTCTAACAAACAAACAAACAAACAAAAAAGAGGTACCATAAACATTTCATATTGACCTAAAACATGTAAATGTTCTTATTAATTTGCTGATTCATCTATCTATCTATCTTATCTATTTAATCTGTTTTTTTAATTATTACTACTATTTTTTGAGGGTCTTTCTACATAGTCTTGGAACTCATTATGAAAACCAGGCTATCCTCAAACTCTACAGAGATCTGCCTGCCCCTGCTTCCCAAGTGCTGGGACTAAATGTGTGCACCACCAAACGCAGTCAATTTTTGTTATTCCTAAAAATGATGTATGTGTATATGTGTCTGCATGTGGTTATGTGCACATAACAGCAGAGACCAAAGGCATGGGATCCCCTGGATCTGAAGTTAGGGGAGCCACCAGATACGGGTTCTGGGAACTGAACTTGGATCCTTTGGACAAGCAGTAAGTGTTTTTGCTTGTTTGTTTGTTGTATGGATGGGATCTCCTTTTTCTTTTTGGGCGTGGGTGGGTGGGTGGGTAAGGTTTATTTATATGAGTTCTCTATCTGCATGCCAGAAGAGGGCCTTAGATCTCAGTATAGATGGTTGTGAGCCACCATGTAGTTGCTGGGAATGGAACTGAGGAGCTGTGAGAGAGCAGACAATGCTATTAACTGCTGAGACATCTCTCCAGCCCCCAGCAAGTGCTATTAACTGCTGAACCATCTCTGGAGCCCTGGGTTCCTGTTTTTGTTGTGGTGGTTGTGTTTGTTTTTAAAAGTGAGGTAAATGTTCACAGAGCCTGATGCCCTGTGTTCAATTTCAGGGACCTCTATGTGAGAGTGAGCATACTGACTCTCCCAAATTCCTCTCTGACTTTCACGTGAATTCCATAGCAGCATGGCGCACGCGTACATGCACACATACACACATATGGGCACATACACACAAATAAGAATATGGATGGTATGTCTAAGAGATGCTTAGAGAACTTGCTAATCAAAAAAGTATCTAATAATGTAAGCAAACATTGTGTCAGTGTGTTGAATATAGTAAGTAAAACAACTTGCAGACTGGTAATTACACTTACTATAAGTAGTTTATTTTCTCGTATGAAGATCTAATTTATTTGTAATATCAAATAAAGCATAGTTCCTTCTAATATGGTTGCTTATAATAATTAGAGGTACATCTCTTCTTGCCATTAGATTCCTAAAAGAGACATGGAAGTTATCAGATGTAAGCTGCTAATTCATTTGGGTGTTCTGAAAAGCCAGAGTGTTGGGGAGGGAGTTCCACGGTGGGTCTGCCATGGGTTCACTTTCCAGCAACACCAAAAGGCAAAATAACAGAAACCAGAGAGCTACTGAGTTTCTTGTCCCGGATCTTTCTGACAAATAGAACTGTGGGTTGAAGGGACTGGCAGAGTAAGAGGCAGCTGTGTGAAAGCTGGCAAGTGGCACCAAGCCTTGTTTGACTTCTGTAAGATGCTACAGTGTGGGGTCTCTGTTTCCAAATCCAGGATAGGAGGTGACTACTTCAAACCCAACAGCATGGGATAGAAGCTTACAGAGTCAAGATGCAGTGGGGGGCAGTGCTAATGGAAAGACCATCTTCTATTTCCTTCTTAGATTACAATGTATCTGCCAACTCCAAACTGGTTATTATCACAGCTGGTGCAAGAATGGTGTCTGGAGAAACTCGCCTTGACCTGCTCCAACGTAATGTCGCTATCATGAAAGCCATTGTTCCGGGCATTGTCCAAAACAGTCCGGACTGTAAAATAATTATCGTCACTAACCCAGGTGAGGTCCCCCTGCCCTTTCTGAGTAATAATTGGTTCATAGTATTCAATTATAAACCTCACAGAGGTTGTACTCATGGTTAATAAGTCTGCCATGCCATAAGTTTTGATAGATGCCATCACAGTAAGATCTGGAATATCTCTGTCTTCTCTGAAGGGCTGTGTGCTCATTTGTAGTCCATCCCTCATTCTACCACTTGATTCATTTTCTAGAACTTCATAAACAAAACCAGACCAAAACCAGACTTGAGACAAACTTTTCTACCCAGCCCCATTATAGTGCAGTTATTTTGGATTCATCCATGTCTGGGATATGTCTTGGATTTGCTCCTTTGCATCCCTGGAATCTCCTAATTTTTTTTACATGTATGTGATGAGCATGTATGTGCTCTTGCATGCACAGAGGTTGGTGTCTTCTTCCACTGCTCTCCAGCATCCCCCACCGAACCTGGAGTTTGGAATTTTGGCTAGACTGCTAACCATTAAGTTCTTAGGTCAGGGGCTGGAGAGATGGCTCAGTGGTTAGGAGCACCTACTGCTCATCCAAGGTCATGAGTTCAAATCCCAGCAACCACATGGTGGCTCACAACCTATGGGCCAGAGCAAAAGGGAGAAAGAGAAGGGGGAAAAAGTTCTTAGGTCAACCTGTCTTTGCAGACCTAGGGTTGTAGATATACCTACCATGTCTTGCTTTTTTTTTTTTTTAAGGTTTATTTATTATATGTAAGTACACTGTAGCTATCCTCAGGCATCCTAGAAGAGGACATCAGATCTCATTACCAGTGGTTGTGAGCCACTATGTGGTTATGGGATTTGAACTCAGGACCTTCAGCAGAGCAGTCAGTGCTCTTAACCACTGAGCCATCTCTCCAGCCCCCCGTGTCTTGCTTTTTACATTGCTGCTAGGAATCTGACCTTAGGTCCTCATGCTTGCTGTTTTGTGGAGAACTGGAGAGGTGGCTTAGCAGTTAAGACCACTGGCTGGTCTTCTAGAAGACACAGGTTTGATTCCCAGCGCCCACATGATGACTTCAACCACCTAAGCACATCTAGTTCTACCCCCTGAGCCATCTCTGCAGTCCTCTTTATACATTTCAAATACTATTTTCCCCTGTTGGTGTTTAAAAGTTGGTTTATTTTATGTGTATGAATGTTTTGCCTACATGTATGCATGGATACCACATGGCTTGCCTGGTACCCATGGAGGCCAGAAGAAGTGTAAGGTCCCCTGGAAGTTCAGTCACAGACAGTTGTGAGCCATCGTGTGGGTGCTTGGAACCAAACTGGAGTCCCCTACAAGAGCAGCACATGCCCCTAACCACTGAGCTGCCTCTGCAGCCCAGCGATGAATTTCTAAGGATAACGTGAACATTCATGTGGAAGCACGCCTGTGATCATACATGTTCCTTTCTTTGGTGTCAGTGATGAGAGCAGGAGAGCCCACGTGGGCTACAGACTCTGAAGTGTTTGGCTCTGTTAGAAGCTGCACACAGGGCTGGAGAGATGGCTCAGTGGTTAAGAGCACTGACTGCTCTTCCGAAGGTCCTGAGTTCAAATCCCAGCAACCACATGGTGGCTCACAACCATCTGTAATGAGATCTGATGCCCTCTTCTGGTGTGTGTGAACAGTTACAGTGTACTTACATATAACAATAAATAAATCTTAAAAAAAAAAAAAAAGAAGCTGCACACAGAGTTTCAAAGTTCTGCGCAGTGCCTTAGACATTCCCACCAGCCCTGTGTCCCTGTTTTCTTGTTTGTTTTTGTTTTGTTTTGTTTTGGGGATTTTTTTCGAGACAGGGTTTCTCTGTGTAGCCCTGGCTGTCCTAGAACTCACTCTGTAGACCAGGCTGGCCTCGAACTCAGAAATCGTCCCTGGTGTTCTTACCAACCCTGCTATTGTCAGCCTTTCAAAAGTTTAGCTCCAGTGTTCTCATTGTTGAAGATAAATCTGGCCAGGTAATATGTTGTCACCCTGGCTGCTGTTGCACATTTCCTGCTAATTCTTCTTGGGTTTAATATTTTTAAATATGTATGGGTATTTTGTGTGCATGCATGTCTGTGCGCCTCTGTCAAGACAGCGGTGCTGAATCCCCTGGGCCTGGGGTTACAGATGATTGTAAGTTATAAAGCAACTGGCACTCTGAACCTCAAAGCCAGCCCTCCTCAAAAGCATTTGCAAACCCAATCCTCCTCCGAGGTCTGTTGTTGCTTCTGGAGGTTGCTTCCTGAATCTCATGAGTCGGTTTTATTTTATAAGGCACAGGACTTTTCAATGCATTTATTTGGTCAGTTAATGACTGGACAGAATTTTCTTCAAATACCTAAAACCCCAAATGATTTCCCAGTCTTTGCTGCTCCCCTCCCTCCTTTCCTGGGCATGGCGTGTCTTCAGTATCCAGCTCAGCAGCTCATGGCTGTGGCTTAGCTATCACTTCCTGCTTGCATAGAGCTTTAACATCAACGTTGTCATGATCTTTCTGTAGTGCTCACAGATGTGCAGACCGCCCTGGCTGTGTCCACAGGCAATTCTAGGTAATATGTTGATAGCTTAGGTGAGGATGTGCCAATGGAAAGGAGAAATCCAGAAGGCTAAAGAGGTAGAACTGACCTGTTATTATTGTATGCGCAGAAAAGTTCAGGGCTGGAGAGATGGCTCAGTGGTTAAGAGCACTGAGTGCTCTTCCGAAGGTCCTGAGTTCAATTCCCAGCAACCACATGATGGCTCACAACCATCTGTAAGGGGATCTGATGTCCTCTGAAGACAGTGACAGTGTGATTTTTTGTTTTGTTTTGTTTTTGGTTTTCCGAGACAGGGTTTCTCTGTATAGCCCTGGCTGTCCTGGAACTCACTTTGTAGACCAGGCTGGCCTCGAACTCAGAAATCCGCCTGCCTCTGCCTCCTGAGTGCTGGGATTAAAGGCGTGCACCACCACCACCCGGTCTCAGAAGATGTTTTAAGATTCTGCTGGTCAATGATTTAACGTAAAAACCCTGAGTATGCCTACCATTTAGATTCACTGGACTTTGAACTATGATAAACCTACATTTGACTCCCAAGATAATTTCTCTATTTGGAAATGTAACTGTAGAGAAATTGCTATAGATCTTTCTCAAACGTTGTTTGACGTTCTTCCTAGTGGATATTTTGACATACGTGGTTTGGAAGATAAGCGGCTTCCCTGTAGGCCGTGTGATCGGAAGTGGCTGTAACCTAGACTCAGCACGTTTTCGTTACCTGATTGGGGAGAAGCTGGGTGTCAACCCTACAAGCTGCCACGGCTGGGTTCTTGGAGAACATGGGGACTCCAGTGGTAAGTGTGAGCGAGGTGCCCTTGTGGTGGGCAGCAATGCTCTTCTTCACCGCGTAGTCTCTGCCAATAGAGCTGCATAGCTTTTGTCATTTTCGTGGGTGCATGTCTTTTAAGACCAGCCTGAGCTACAAAACCATTCCCTGTCTGAAACAAGGATCAAATGGATTGATGCATAACTGTGGGTAGATGGAGAGGACACTTGACCGAGGTGACTTGATGCATTTGCATGTGACATAGGGATCACATCAGCGTCACCAGCTTTGAGGTAGCCTCACAAACGCATCATTTCTCTATGCTAAGAATAGTGAAACCTGGTCAGTCTGAGATAGGTGATACTTTAAAATCTCTTATTTTAAGTTATGTTGTACTCTGGTGTTTGTGTGTGGGCATGTGTACCTGATGTCTGCAGAGGCCAGAGGTGTCTATTTCCCTGGAACTGCAGTGACAGGTGGTTGGGAGCTGTCCTCAGGTCTCTGGAAGGCCAATATCTGTTCCAAACCACCAAGCCAACTCTTCAGCCAGAGCCCGTACTTGACTATAAGGAACAAGGACTCCTGAAACTTGGACTGGGCTGAACCTTGCTCTGTTGCTGAGAACGGCCTGAAGTTTGCTCTTCCTGCCTCTCCTTCCCAAGTATTCTACCTGCTAAACTCTGTCCCCAACCTAAGAGCAGCACATAATTGCTTAGGACAGTGTCCTTACTCTGCACCAGAGTGCTAGCACTTGCTTCTCTTCGTGAGTGTGCTGCCCCTTGGCCCCATTTTCTCCTCCTTCTCCAGTATCATAACCTTTATTTTTATTCTCTACTTTCTCATATCAGGGCATTATTATTATTATTATTTTAGATTTCATATGTAAATGGCATCACTTCACAGTTGACTTTCTGTGTGTGGCTTTTATTGCTAGATGCTAGACATAACCTCCTGTTCTATGCACGTTGTTACAAGTGATAAGTTCTTGAGGCTGAGCAGTATTGCACCACAGACACAGACAGACACACCCGGCCTTTTCAGTATGTCTTTAATGTGCTTCTGGGTGCTTGTAAGTTGTGCAGCTAGCTGCACAGTGCTGCAGTAGGCACGGTCAGGCAGCTGTTGTCCTCAGTACCCTGACCTCTTTTCCTTGGTTGTATTCCATGCCCAGTAATGGGATGCTGGGTCATAGGGTAGTTCCAGGTTTACTTTCTGAGGCACCACCATATTGTTTCCCACGAGCTGCCATGTGTGTACTGGGATTTGAGCCCAGGTCCTCTGGAAGAGCAGCCAGTGCTCTTAACCACTGAGCCATCTCTTCATCTCTCCCCAACTCCTCCCAGCATCTTTTTTATTTTCCCCTTGGTTTTTCAAGACAGGGTTTCTCTGTGTAGCCCTGGCTGTCCTGGAACTCAACTCTGTAGACCAGGCTGGCCTGGAACTCAGAAATCTGCCTGTCTCTGCCTCCCAACTGCTGGGATTAAAGGCGTGCGCCACCACCGCCCGGCACCTAGCATCACTTTTCCATCACTTTTCACCTTATATTTTGAGTCAGGGTCTTTCACTGAACCTGGTGCCCTACCAATGCCTGATAATCTGCATAGCCTGCTTGCCTGTGTTTGTGCCCTGGTTTCTGTGAAGGTATTTGGATTTCATCCCATCCCTTAGGGACAGTTTATGTTAAGAGTTTCTGTGACTACGTAGCGCTCCTCAGCTCTGTGCTGTGAGGAAATGTGGTGTTGTGTGCAACTCTTTCTCCTCTAACTGATAACATGTTTCTTAGCAATCCTTTCCTTTTTAGAATCTGTGTTTTTGTATATTACTTTAAAATGCTTTCTGTACTATAATTATAAATAATTCAATTATGTGTCTTATGTGTCTTGTTATTTCCCTTTCTGTCCATTTAAAACTTATTTTGGGGGCTGGAGAGGTGGCTCCACAGAGAATATGGATCCAGCATCAGAGGATCCAACACTCTCTTCAGGGCCCAAACCCACATAGAGACACACATGTGTTCTTAAGTGAAAAACACAAAAATACAAACAAAAATAGCCCTAATACCTCCATCCATGTGTGGTAGCGAACAATTGGAATGCCAGCACTTAGCATGTTGAGGCAGGAGGATCAGGAGTCCACAGACATCCTCAGGTACATAGCAAGTTCAATTCTCTCAGCCAACCAAAACCAGGAGTGGTGATGTATGTATGCCTAAAGTCTAACAATTTGGGGATGGGAGGTGTGGGAGTGGAGGCAGAAGGATATCAGGAATTTGAGGCCATCTTTGGCTATGCATTGAGTTGAGGCCAGGTAGAGTTATATGACACTGTCTTAAAAACAAAACCTGTCAGCCAGCCAGCCAACCAACCAACCAACCAACCAACCAACCACTAAGCGTGTAACACAAGCTTGTCATCCAACACTTGGGGCAAGGACAGGAAGACATGAATTGAAGGTAGCTGAGGTCTTTCTTACAAGAACAGAAACAGAACAGAATAGAATCCTCCACCCCGGCCCCACCCCCAACAAAACACCCCAGCACTAAACTCACAGTAACTGACTCGGCTTTGGCAAGACGTGCTCATGTAAGGAGTTTGTTATTGTTTTTCCTTCTTTTTTAGTGCCCATATGGAGTGGTGTAAACGTTGCTGGCGTAACTCTGAAGTCACTGAACCCAGCAATAGGAACTGACTCAGATAAGGAACACTGGAAAAATGTTCACAAGCAGGTGGTGGAAGGGTAATAGTAGTTGTGCGATTTTTTTTTTAATGCCCTGATAATCAGTATTAAGAATACACCTTAACTTGGGAGGCAGAAGCAGGTGGATTTCTGAGTTTGAGGCCAGCCTGGTCTACAAAGTGAGTTCCAGGACAACCAGGGCTATACAGAGAAACCCTGTCTCGAAAAACCAAAAAAAAAAGAAAAAAATACACCTTAGGGGCTGGAGAAATGGCTGGAGAATGGTTAAGAGCACTGACTGCTCTTCCAGAGGTCCTGAGTTCAAATCCCAGCAACCACAAGGTGGCTCACAACCATCTGTAATAAGATCCAATGCCGCCTTCTGGTTGTCTGAAGACAGCTATAGTGTAATCATATACATAAAGAAAGAAAGAAAGAAAGAAAGAAAACAAAAAGAATACACCTTAAGCAAGACAGTGGTGGCAGCTTACATCGTTAACTCCAGCACTCAGGAGGCAGAGCCAGGTGGATCTCCTTGAGTTCGAGGCCAGCCTGGTCTACAGAGTGAATTCCAGGACAGCCAAGGCTACACAGAAAAACCCTGTCTTGGTAAACAAAAACAGAATACATTTTGCAAGTGGTTGGAGAGATGGCTCAGTGTTTAAGGTCACTGGCTGCTCTTCCAGAGGACCTGGGTTGACATATCATGATTATCTTTTTTTTTTCCTTTGCAACTGCAGCGGCTATGAGGTCCTTAACATGAAGGGCTATACCTCTTGGGCTATCGGGCTGTCTGTGACTGATCTGGCGCGATCCATCTTGAAGAATCTTAAGAGAGTGCATCCTGTTACCACGCTGGTTAAGGTATGCAGTGATGATGTTTATTATGCCTGATCACCGGTGAGGCTGAGTGTAAAGTGATTTCAGAATGAGGCAGGTGACGGAGGTCCCTGCAGAAACAAGGATAGGAAAAGGATGTATTTCCTGGAAAGTTCCTGGGAGCATGAAACTCTGGGCATGTATGAGGGTTTGGGATGCGCTGTCAGGAGTCTTGAGACCTTCCGACCCTCCAATGCTCATACGTGATGTGTCT
Organism: Mus musculus; assembly: GCF_000001635.26. NCBI lineage: Eukaryota > Metazoa > Chordata > Mammalia > Rodentia > Muridae > Mus > Mus musculus. The sequence continues at coordinate 46,876,827 of NC_000073.6, forward strand.
ACAGTCAAAGCTCTACCATTGCCATTCACAGTTCCGGCCTCCACCACATAAGGATGAGTGGGAATGGGGCAGGGAGATGGGAAGAGTTCACTGGGTGTTTTTTATCCTCCTGGGGCAGGGATGGAGGTGTGGGTAGTATGAGACAGCAGGTGCTAATTTATGCCAGTACACGTATAGGTTGCCCAGATTCTCACAGCTGTTTCTGTAGCCTTGGCTTTGGTTATAGGAACTGTAAGAATGTGGGCTACTGGCACCAGCGTGGTAACAGGATGCACCCTCCTGTGATGAGGCTACACACTTCCCATGTCTCTGTCAGCCTGGGAGTGAGTCCTAGGGTGGAACTGCAGGAAAGGCGGCAGTTTAGGAGTGCAGAAGGGCAGGACTACAGCCTGAGGCCATAGTGCTCACATACTCTGCTGGGGGTGTTAGAGTAGCCCTGAGCTCCTCCTCTGGGGTTTCACCTGTAGAGGCTTGAGAAGCATCTGGAGCAACTGGTGTTCCAACTCTGCGGTGCCCTCTGTTGAGGGTCTAAGTAGAGGCTCCCTGGTCACCACCTCCCTTCCCTCAATGTGTCCAAAGGCCGCTTGCTCTGAGTCCATCAGATAAAGAAAGACAGCGTTATTTCCTTCCCCTTAGACATCAGATGGTCTGGGTCTGGTGAGTGATAAAGAACATTTTGCCTTTTCCTGGTCCTTTTGAAGGCCTCTGGCACATTGTCCTTGTCATTGGCCATCCGCATGATCCAGGACAGAGATCTCAGTTCTCCCAAAGATTGCTACGTCGTGTGCATAGCTTTACTTGGTGCCATAGTCTCTCCTACACAGTTTTATTCTAGAGCTTTCTTGCATGGTGGCCAGGGAACTGATGGTATGACTGTGTGTTTCAGGGCTTCCATGGGATAAAGGAAGAGGTCTTCCTCAGTATCCCTTGTGTCTTGGGACAAAGTGGTATCACAGACTTTGTGAAAGTCAACATGACCGCTGAGGAGGAGGGTCTCCTCAAGAAGAGTGCGGACACACTCTGGAATATGCAGAAGGATCTGCAGTTATAAACTCGCCACCTTCGACCGTGTGACAGATGCCTGATCACATCACTGATCACGGCAGTCCCACTGAAAGTGTTTCCACATCATAACAAAGTTCAATAAAATTTTGGAAACCTGTTAAGATCAATCTCAAGGCTAGAAAGATTAATGCCAAAGGCATCTCCCTCCCCCTTTTTTTGAGACAGGGTCTCACTTTATAGCCTTAGCTGACCTCAAACGGAAATCTGCTAGCCTCCCAGTGTATTAAAGGCAACCACCACCAGGCCCAGCTAAAAATTCTGCCTTTTATAAATCTTTTCTGTGTCTTTCTAGAGATTTAGTTTGCACAGGGTGAAATTCCATTTCTGAGTAGCCACTGAGTGAGTAGCTCGCAAGTTTACATGTGACGACTCATTGCAACACAGAACTGAAGTTCTCACAAGCCAGGAAATACTCCTGGTCCTGAGGCTTGTGGGGCTCTGTTCTATTACAGGGCTAACATGTCTGCATTGCTTCATTAGCTCCCAAGTCTGTGTGTATTCTTTTTACTAAATATAAGATATATCAAGGGGTTAGAGACAATGGCTCAGTGGTTAAGGGCACCTGCTTGCTGCCTTTCCAGAGGTTTCTGGTTCAGTTTCCAGTACTCACACAGTGGCTGTAAAGTCAGTTTCAGGGGACCTGACACCTTCTGCACTCTGAGCGCCAGGCACATGTGGTACACAGGCATACATGCAGGTGAAACATGACACTAATAATAAAGCTTTAAAAAAATCATATATTGGAAGAAAAACAGATGCAACTTTGGAGGGGAGGGGTAGGGCTGGGTGTGGTCATGTCAGTACCTAGGAGGCAGAGGAAGGTGGTTTGCTCAGCAAACTACCACTGTAGTGCTGTGCTTCGATTAGGACCCTGTCCAGTGAGCCAGTGTTCAGGGTGTCTCAACTGCTGGCCACTACTGCTAGAGAATAGTCGCTTTTTTTTTTTTTTTCTTCCAAAGACAGGGTTTCTCTGTATAGCCCTGGATGTCCAGGAACTCACTCTGTAGACCAGGCTGGCCTCGAACTCAGAAATCCGCCTGCCTCTGCCTCCCGAGTGCTGGGATCAAAGGCGTGCGCCACCAAGCCAGGCCATTGCTTCCTCTTGACATCCAAGGTGGGAATGTGTGTGCTGTTCCTGACCTGCACATGCGAGCCATTTCCTTGATTCCATGAAGATCTTGAGATAGACACTGGAAATTGACAAAACCTAAGAAACCAAATGCAAGATGACCAAGGGGACTCACTGGAAACGGGCTGTGTAGACTTCCATCTTCTAGAGATGCTCTGTCGGGCCAGTCACTGTCCAGCTGCTCAGGCTGTTACTACTACTCTCAAGGCCCTCAGAGCCCCGCTGTCCTGACAACGTTCAGCCACTTATCTAGTGAACATACCATTACTTACTTCATTGGATGCATAAAATATGGTTATTAAAACTGGCGGAGGGCTGGAGTGATGGCTCAGTGGTTAAGAGCACTGACTGCTCTACTGAAGGTCCTGAGTTCAAATCCCAGCAACTACATGGTGGCGCACAACCATCTGTAATGAGATCTGATGCCCTCTTCTGGGGTGTCTGAAGACAGCTATAGTGAACTTATGTATAATAATAAATAAGTCTTTAAAAAAAACTGGTGGAGTCTCTTCCCAAAGACCCAACTACTTCCACCTCACAAGTGCTGGGCTTAAAAGGTGTGTGCCATCACCGCCCTGCCGGGTTTTGACTTTTTCATGATTTTTTTTTACATTATGTGTATGTGTGCTTGCTTGCCTGTACATGTGTCGCATGCATGCATGTATCTGAAGAAACAAGGGTGATGGATCCTCCGGAGCTAAAGTTACAGGAAATGTGAGCCACCTGATGCAGGTGCTGGGACCAGGACCCAGTACTCAGGTGCTGAACCATTCTCTAGCCACTTAAGTCCCTTTGTCCACCAAATGAGAACTTCACTTTGGGATGAGACCAACCGGCTATCCAATATAGACGGTCAGCCCTAAAACACATCCATACAAGTGACTCGTCAGGTTGTATTATGCTTATTCATCTGTACCTATGTGTAGCAACAATGGTTAAAAGAAGGAGGCCTGGGATTCAGTCATGGCTCAGCTGTTATGAGCTCTGACATGGTTCACAACTGGCTCTAGCTCTGGGGAACTGAAGGCTGCCTTCTGGCCATCTGCCAGCACTCCCTCATGCATGTGGTGTATGTGAAAGCACTCATGCTAAAAAAAATTTTTTTTGGAAAAGGAGGCCATGGTTGGGAGGGAATGTAAAAGGGAGAAGAGCAGGGCAGTGGTAGTGCACGCCTTTGATCCCAGCACTCGGGAGGCAGAGGCAGGCAGATCTCTGAGTTCAAGGCCAGCCTGGTCTACAGAGTGAGTTCCAGGACAGCCAGGGCTATACAGAGAAACCCTGTCTTGAAAAAAAAAAAAAAAGAAAGCAAAATCTGAGTTTTCTTATATTCTAATTAAATACAAAAATCTTAGCAATGACAAGGACTTGGCTTTACTTGCGAAAATGTTTAATATTCCATTTCCCAGGAGTTGAGCGATGGATGGTTGTGAGCTGCTGGACACAGATGCTGGGAATTGGACTCCCCCGCTTCCCCCAGAGCTGGCTAGCTAGAGCAGTGTTTTTTTTTTTTTTTTTGTAGCCCTGGCTGTCCTGGAACTCACTTTGTAGACCAGGCTGGCCTCCAACTCAGAAATCCGCCTGCCTCTGCCTCCCGAGTGCTGGGATTAAAGGCATGCACCACCATGCCCGGCTTAGAGCAGTGGTTCTTAATGTGTGGTTTGAGACTACTTTGGGGTGGAAAACCCTTTCCCAGGGGTCACCTAAGACCATCAGAAAACATTAAACAAAATTACAGTTATGAAGTAGCAGTGAAAACATTTTTATGGCTGGGAGGTCCTCACAACGTGAGGAACTAGGGTCACAGCGTTAGGAAGGTTGAGAACCACTGCTCTAGAGTCATCTGAGAAGACCAGGCTGTAGACAGGCAGGCCCAGTTCGTTGTCTTAGTGACTGATGGGGGCGTTGCCACCCCTGGACTTTGCATTAGTCATTCCCTCTTGAAATAAGTTGTTTTGATTTTGTAGGAGCCCATAGTTGAGGAACTTTGAACTTTTAAATAGTTTTTTGAGTCTTAAAGAGTCCGATTTTTTTTTTTTTTTTTTTTTTTTTTT